>NW_020799091.1:25590929-25836153 GCF_003259725.1 Athene cunicularia | reverse complement strand
GCTGCTCCCCCCTCCCTGTGCCGGCGGCCGCGGCTGGGGTGTCCCCTCTGTCCGTCCCCCCACCCCCGACGGGACCTCGCTCCCCGGCGGTGCAGCCCGCAGGGACCCTCCAGGGAAGGGCCGGGTCCCTCCAGGGGGGGACTTGGGGGACGGCGAAAGGCAGGTGGATGGGAGGAGAGCTCGGTGACAGGAGCCGTGGGGACGGCTCGTGGAGACCGTCAAGTGCCAGATGAGATTCATCCCTGCGCTGGGTTTGCTCTTGAAAGATCCTGACAGCTGCGGCGGTCGGACAGAAGCTCTAATCCTGTTGGAAAGGAGCAGCTGATGCTCCGGAGGCTTAAACGCCGACAGAAAATCCCACTCTACGGAGGGGCAGAACTGTGAAATTCGTTGCAAAACTTGCAGCCTCGTTGGTGCAATATTTCCCTGTTTTTACAAGAAAATGTCGTTTATTGCACTTTTGTTTTACTGGACTCAATTGAGTGATTTCCTGTTAGCATGGCAACCGAAATTTATATTTCTCTAAGCGTGCCTTGTAAGTGACATGGTTCTTACAATGCTAAAACACCTTTTAGGTGGAAGTAAATAAAACCACTTTGCAGTCTGTTTTTCTTCCACAGAATGGGTAGTCCTCCTTCTCCTCCTCCTCCTCCGAAAAAAAAAAAAAAAAATCAAAATCAAAAAACCCAAACAACGCAAAAAAACGTAGAGATTGGACCTTGATTTCATCTGAGAAAGAAATACTTCTTTTCATACAAATCAGTACACATACAAATTTCCTACAGAATACGGTATAGATAGAATGGGAAATAGTTTATTATAAGTCCTACACACTAAACTAAATGCCAACATTACAGCACCTTTTAAGTCCAGTCTACTTGAAATTTCAAATTTAATTGTTCTGCAGTGACATATCATGTTTCCGTGTTTACGTTACTTTCTCCAAAGCCTGGACCTGGATAGCTGAGCAAGATTATCTGTGCAAACATACAGATCTTTCCATAATTTAACCTCATTCACATAAGCAAGAGTTTTACGTACAGTCAGAGAAGCTAGACGCCAGAGTGAGACTGCATTAGAACTATCTTACAATAGCAGAATTTATTCTGGATTTATAGAAGTCCCAAGTTTTTCAGGCGAGACTCAGAAATAATCTTTGTCCTTTAATATCAAACCAGCCAAAACTCTTGTAACACAGTTTGGTTTTCTTTGGTGTTGCCTTCTGTACTGGAAAACCTTGGTATTGCTTGCAGAAGGATGGTGTTCTCTATTATAGTTCTTCTTTTTCTTCTGTTGTTCAGACTTTGGAATAGATGACGCTGCATTTGGAAACAGCAAAACCCAAAAAGTATTTTAAATTCAATTTCAGCCACTTATTCTGACTCTATATATAGTAGTCATTGCCCTTAAAATAGCTCCAGAAAGAAATTTCATTTCTTCTTATCTCATCTTACTGTGAAATAGCCAAATACTGCTAGTTGAAATTTAAGTCAGCTGAGGTCATTACAGATCTTGCATGATTTTGCTTATCTTTTTGAGTATGCCTGCTGAAAATTTTGGGTCCCAAGCAGTGTTGCTTCATTCTTGGTGAAAGTGGATTTGCATTACTCCAGTATGGAGAGCCCACAAAGTATATATTGAAGGACATGTGTAGAAAAAACTATTATGGGATCACCTTTCACCTTTATATGTGTGTTTATATTGCCTCACTTAAATGACGATTGAAAATGAGCATGACTGCTCCTCCCAACACCTGAGACCTGCCTCCATGTCAGTACAGCTTTTAATCTGTCAGCTTTTTCTGGGACATGATTCATTGGAATGAGGTGGCAAAATCAACAGGGGCAGTGCTGTGTAGCATCTCTGCCTGCCTCTGGTGATTCTGGTAATCAGTGCTAAAAGGGACTGAATTCCTTATGAAGATGAGTAAGTCACCATAGCTTGTCTTACAGAAAGGCAACATAGAAGCAGGAAGAAAAGACTCTGTTGTAACCTGTTTCAAGAAAAAGCAGACGAGAATAGAGGAAGCACTATTAAATGTCTTTATGAGTGTCAGATTTGCCATTACCTTTTCTGTTTTCTGTTGAGTTTTATTCTGGTTACTTTATCAAATATAGTATTTTAAATTACTGAAAGCAGGTTGAAGGTAAAACTCTGTATGTCAATCTTCTATCACCATGTTTTGTGACAACAAACAAAATTCTTCCAGAAAGCAACTGTTTCAGAGGCCTGAGTCCATTCAAGAAAATAAGACAGACTTGACCTTACTACAGTGGTACTGCTTTAAGTAGCGTAGCATAACGTTAGTATAACACCAGCAGCAATAGTGCCAGGAAGCTCATATTAATTATTATAGTTTTATACAGTGCACACCAAGGAAAGCTGAGCAAATTAATTTTTTTTTTTGTAACAGACACTTGTGCAGAAATCCTTCATAGGTTCTTTAGCCTTCAGTCAAATAGAATTTGAAAGTTCCAACACGTGAAGTTTTCAAAGAAATTGAAGGTTTTTTAGTGTGCCACACAGAGACAAGCAACAAATAAATTAAGATTATTTATTATAGCAGGTTTTTCTTAGAGTTGTGGGTTGTTGGTTTTGTTGGGTGTTACTTTTTTTTTTTTTCCCCTCTCTTCAAACTTCTGTTTTGGTTTAAATTCTCCAAGTACTTCCACTCTTTTACAACCTCTTATTTCTAATTTAGATAGTGATTGGTGTGAGACAAAAACTGAAAAGAACCTTGGATAAAAATTACCTTTTTTTACAGCTAAGCTATTTTTCAGTGAATGTGGGCTGAAGTGGGACAGGAAAACTTCCTTAAATTTCAGTGAGTTTTACATATGTCTAAGAATATGAACCAGTCAAACCTAACCTTTGAAGTCTGACGTCTTCTGCAATTGCTTGGTCACTGAGCCTGTGCTCAGTACACACATCTGAAAAAGCTTCTCACATGCCTGTGCACATCAGATGAACTATTTGAATGTTATGATAATATTATTACCCAGTGTATTATGCAATGGGTAGAGGAGGGGGCGGTAGATGGAGAAAGATTTTTCACTGGGCTTTCCTGAGACAGAGGTTATGGGATTATTCTGGAGATACTTTCCACATATCATTGAAAACTTCAGAGGACCAAGCAGTATTTCCCCAGGGGACAAAGTCCCCCCCCCCACCACCACTGCTGGTGCAGGGACAGTCAGTGAGCAGCCAAGCCCTGTGGTGGTGCCCCCTAAGCTCAGCACACGCTGGTTTTCCACGATCACAAGATTTTTATTTATTTTTTTGTTAAGGTGATTCCGATACCAGTTTTAAGGATCAAAAATACATCCTTCCTTGGCTCAGAGAATTGCAAAGCTTATGCTACCTGCATTCACACCTAAGACCAGACTGGAAAAACAGGTACTAGGGTCTGCATGTCCTTGTGTCAGCTAGTCATGCAAAGCACAGTTCAGTTAAGTTAAAACTGCCACTCTAGGTAGGAGGACACCAGTCTCTTGTAGGTCTTGTAACATAACAGATAGCCTCTTGTGGCTACATCTGATACCCTGAACTGACATGAAATACCTATTTGTCAGCTGTTGAAGTGAACCTGAAGTGTCTCTCTTCATTTTCTGGAAGGAGAAAGGCAGAAGCAGAGAGTGAACCATCCCCTGTATTTTGTCATCTTCTTTATACCAGAACAAGCATCCTCCAGAGGTGCCTGACTCTCTTTGCTATCTATGCAGCAAGACCCAAGGCAAGGAACCTTCCTTCTTAAGCTAGGTTAGCTGAATCCCAGCTGTGCAGAGCAGCCTGTGGTAGTACAGAGTAAAGGTTAAATAAGCATAGAGGTCAGTAGATCCAGGACAAATGGTTACTATAATCAGGCTAAAACGCACATTTAAAAAGAAAACAAGACAAACCAAAACATGTGTACACATGCATACGCCCCAAGCTGCTGTACTAACTTTGAAACAATCTGTAAATAGCAGGAACTCACAGGTGCCTGTTGGATGTGCACTTCTGGGTTTGCCAGCTGCCAGCTCTGCAATCCAGTTTCCTTACACAAGATTCTTCAAAACATAATCTTATGCAAGATGTCAATAACTACCTAAAACTTTTGTCACACTTCAGCTCAGGTGTCTGGTTCTCATGTCTGTCAGAGAGAGGCAGCAGCTGCCCAAGAGCCAACAAGTTTCTTAGTAAAGGCCAAGTAGGGGGGGTGATTATTAACCCAGGTCATAAAGCATGAGAGGAGCATTAATATAACTGTATCCAGCCCAAAATGTATGGTGAGAAGTTGACATGTCCTGACAGCTTTGCTGCTCCTTACAAGAAAGATGGTGGATATTCTGCCAATGAGGTCCTTCCTGCAGTAGACTCCAGGTGGGATAGACAGAATTCAAATTTCTCACTTTAAACATCATTTCATCAAAATACCCACTCACATCAGAGGAGGTGGGCAATCATAGGAAAATCAGTGCAGTCCTATATTCTTTAGATTAATGGACATGCTTTTGCCTGTGTTCCTGCTGTGTTGCCCTAAATCTGGGGAAGGATACTAAAGGTTTTTATTTTTAAGATAAAATCTGTAGTATTCCCTAGCATACAGATGTTTCTATCAGATTAGGAGTTCAGTATCAGACCTGAGAGTACTGGACTAAGAAGAGAACACCAAATTTACTCCCAATAAAAATTCTATTGTCTTCTATATTTAATTTTTTTATTCTAAAAACGGATATATGTTAAATTTAGTTTGTATTTGCCAAAAAATATTTTATTTCATGCATTGATTTGCGACTACAATTTCCATTATAAAAAGCAGAACAGTAGAAATTTTTGAGTAGAGGAAGGAACAGTAAGATTGTAGCAGAAGATACAGGTCGTATTTTGTCTGATTTAAGATTACCCCCAGTACATTTGTAATAGTAATTTATGTCAAAAACATTTTTTTCTGACAAATCTTGAAAAGCTTTAATAAGGGATTTTTGCACTAAAGGATAGGGTTTTTTTTTTCACCTAGCCACCAGAAATTTGATTGCCAGTTGTAAACCAGCCATCTGTGTTCCTTCTGTGATCACTGTAGAGAGGCAGAAACTTCCCTTGAAAAAGCTAATCCATGTAATTCATCCACCTTGACATAGAGTGGGAGGAATCAGGTATTTATTGTTGCTGATTGTTGTTGGATTTCACACAGCTAAAGTTTGTCAAGATGAATCTCACCCTAGTGCTATTTAAAAAAAAGACATATTCAGAGGGGACAGAAGATGGACATTTGTTTTCTTCCAAGGTATCTCAAGGTCCTGTTGACCTTCATGGTACTGATACAGACATTGTAAAAATAACTAGACAACTACAGCATAATTCAGATATCATGTTGTCTGTTCTCAGATTTTTTAGGAGTTTGTGATTGGATTGGGTAGCTGAAATACAGTTTGTAGTTATGCCAAGGGAAACGGGAGTGTTAACTGGACTCTTGTGAAAGAAAAACATATCGTTCTGGGCACTCAAATCTTGCGTCCTGCGAGTGCAAGATGTCTCTCTTCCAGAGACAGCGTGCTGCATCTGCAGAGCAAGGGAAAGCAAGCACAGATTCTCTTCAAATGCTCTCAACGTTGCCATCTCCACAATGTACCTTAGTCTACTGAATACATAATTACAACAGAAATTATCTTTCAGTCATGACATAGTTGTTTTAATCTCTGTTCATGTGGAAATGTTCATTATTATCAAAACACTTCAAAATAAATCCTTCTGCTACGCTTCAGCACTGACTGCTATATACATCCTGCCTATCTTCCACTGGAAAATAACTAAAATATCCCATTTGTGTTATACTGACAACATTTGTTTTAGATTGGGAGAGATGTTTGCCTTTCATTTTTGATGGTAATCGCTTAAAACGATTAGAGCTGCAGTCAATCCGTTGAACTTGTTTATGCTGGCACGGTTGGTTTGCTTTTCAAATTTGGTGTGTCCTATAGTACATTTGTACCTGCAACACCATCAGTTTCAAAGCATATGCTTTTCTTGTGGTGGCTTTAACTAACAGAT
Source organism: Athene cunicularia (assembly GCF_003259725.1). Lineage (NCBI taxonomy): Eukaryota > Metazoa > Chordata > Aves > Strigiformes > Strigidae > Athene > Athene cunicularia. Next base: position 25,830,123 of record NW_020799091.1, on the reverse strand, counting down.
ACCCTACAGAAGGAATTTTGGCCATGAATAAAATGAAAAACAAGTTGCCTACAGAACAGTTGTCTAATTTGCCTTGAGCCTCTTAGCTACAAAACTGTCATTCCAAAGGCAGTAACTGCTTGTCTTTGAATATATCTAGACACCTTAATGTCAGACCTATGAGTCACAGCGAGTCTTTATAGCTTTAATAAGGAACCTGGTAACTTCGTAGAGTGATTCATGTGACCTATCTTGAAGGAAATTAATTGCCCTCTGCAGGGGGTGCATTTCTTCCAATTTGTAATAAAGGAAGATTGGGATGACAAACCAGCCTTGGATGTCAGGGTTTTGGATTCCTAAGTTAGTGAATATGAATATCGCCTTTTGTTTTTCAAATGTTTTAAATTTAAGTACTTAATCATGCCATATAATGATTAATAAAACTTCCTAAGACTAATATGAAGAATATGTTATATTATTTTTTTTGACTATTCAGTAACCTGGCACCTATGGCACAGAAATCACATGTTGCAAATTGATGACATAGGTAGGTATTTGTCCTATGTCCTGGACTATAACTACTCTTGGTTTTTCTGTAAAAGGCATCAAGCTTAGTACAGAGCAATTGCAAAATAATAGTTTGGTCTGCCAACTTACATAAAAAAATTTTATTCATGATTGTTTAAATTAGTGATACTAACTTTGAGCATTTTTTTTTTTTTTCACTGAGGCTGGTTGTACCAAATACTGATGTGATTTGAGACAATTAACATCTACTACTGCAGTGTCTTTATGTAGAACTAAACTTCCACAAAACCACAAAACCTTTTTTTTTTTTTTTGACTGAGGCTTTGCTTCTTCCACAGTACTTAAAACAAGCACACTGAGCAAGAATCTCCCTTCTTTTCAGTGTGACATTGTCCACAGGGGAGGGAAGTAGGGGATGCTCAGGTTGCATTTCAGTGGTCAGGCACTAGTCCAGCCTCAGAGTTACACTGACTTGCTGAACTAACTGACAGCACACACGGCATTCTGTAGGGATGGGTTAGGAGAAAAGAAGGATTTCTCACTCATCCCCAGAGTGCTTCCTCTTCACTCACTTCTTGGAAACTAACCCCATTTTGCTTCTGCTTCTGCTGGCTTTAGGCCAAGTGGGAGCTTTCCTCCGTCTGAAGAATTCCTTTGGGTTAACAGTAGACACGATCTAGCTCTTTAGATCTTTGTAATTAAAAAAAAAAATAGTCGGTGTGTAAGATATGATCTGGATGTATGCCTTCAATATGTTCTGTCATTTTATTTTGTTAAAGAAACATTACACTCATAACAGGCTGTTTCCTTGCTTAACATCTTCAGAGAAGCACCACACTGTTTTACCAGTGTCTTCTTACGGATTTATTCACCCATGTCCCTTATTAAGGTCAGATTTCCCACTCACTTACTCAGTATGTTAAGTCCTAGTTACATTGAAGAGGATTTCATCTGGCTATAGTGTTATGAAGCACCAGAGTCTCTGGGGAAGTGCCAAAAACCTAAGCCTGAGGAGAGTATTAGGCCAGCAGTAACCATGTGTGGGTCTGCAGGTCTGTCTGATGAGAAGGGTTCAAAGAACTCAGAATCACAGAATCATCTAGGTTGGAAAAGACCTTGACGATCATCCAGTCCAACCATTAACCTATCACTGACAGTTCCCAACTACACCAGATCCCTCAGCGCTATGTTGACCCCACTCTTGAACACCTCCAGGGATGGGCACGCCACCACCTCCCTGGGCAGCCCATTCCAACACCTAACAACCCTTCTGGAAAGAAATGCTTCCTAATATCTAGTCTGAACTTTCCCTGGTGCAACTTGAGGCCATTCCCTCTTGTCCTATCACTTGTTACTTGGTTAAAGAGACTCATCCCCAGCTCTCTGCAACCTCCTTTCAGGTAGCTGTAGAGGGCGATGAGGTCTCCCCTCAGCCTCCTCTTCTCCAGACTAAACACCCCCAGTTCCCTCAGCCGCTCCCCGTACGACCTGTGCTCCAGACCCTGCACCAGCTTTGTTGCCATTCTCTGGACACGCTCGAGTCATTCAATGTCCTTTTTGTAGTGAGGGGCCCAAAACTGAACACAGGAATCGAGGGGCGGCCTCACCAGTGCCGAGTACAGGGGTCAGATCCCTTCCCTGTCCCTGCTGGCCACGCTATTGCTGACACAAGCCAGGATGCCATTGGCCTTCTTGGCCCCCTGGGCACACTGCTGGCTCCTGTTCAGCCGGCTGTCAATCAACCCCCCCAGGTCCCTCTCTGACTGGCAGCTCTCCAGCCACTCCTCCCCAAGCCTGTAGCGCTGCTGGGGGTTGTTGTGGCCCAAGGGCAGCCCCCGGCATTTGCCCTTATGGAAACTCCTCCAGTTGGGCTCAGCCCATGGCTCCAGCCTGTCCAGGTCTCTCTGCAGAGCCTCCCTACCCTCGAGCAGATCAACACTCCCACCCAACTTGGGGTCATCTGCAAACTGACTGAGGGTGCACTCGATCCCCTCGTCTAGATCATCAATAAAGATGTTAAACAGGAGTGGCCCCAACACCGAGCCCTGGGGGACACCACTCGTGACCGGCCAACAACTGGATTTAACTCCGTTCACCACAACTCTCTGGGCCTGGTCTTCCAGACAGTTTTTTACCCAGTGAAGCGTGTGCCCACCAAAGCCACAAGCAGGCATTTTTGCCAGGAGAATGCTGTGGGAAACAGTGTCAAAGTCAAGGTAAAGAACATCTACAACCTTTACCTCATCCAATAAGCAGGTCATCCTGTCGTAGAAGGAGATCAGGTTTGTCAAGCAGGACCTGCCTTTCATAAACCCATGCTGACTAGGCCTGATCATCTGGTTGTCCTGCACATCTTGAATGACAGTACTCAGGATGAGCTGCTCCTTCAGCTTCCCGGCCACTGAAGTCAAGCTGACAGGCCTGTAATTTCCTGGATCATCCTTCCAACCCTTCTTATAGATGGGTGTCACATTGGCCAATTTCCAATCTGTTGGGACCTCCCCGGTCAGCCAGGACTGATGGTAAATGATGGAAAGCAGCTTGGTGAGCACCCCAGCCAGCTCCTTCAGCACCCTCGGGTGTATCCCATCCAGTGCCATAGACTTGTGTGTGTCTGTGTGATGCAGCAGGTCACTGACTGTCTCCTCCTGGAATGCGGGGGGTCGTTCTCCCAGTCTCTGTCTTCTGGTTAACTGCTCAGTCCTCAAAACTTCTGTAGTTCTTCAAAGCAGTCATATAAATAAAGGACAGTGAAGACTGTGACCTCTGTCAATAGACACTACCGCATTGAAATAGGTCAGCTCATGTTCTCTATGATATTCCCATTGACAAATAATAGATGTCTTTTGAGGCTTGATTTCCTTTTGGAAACATAGTGGTTTGGTAGACAAGTATACTGGGAGGAATGATGCTTTAGTTATTCTTACTGTTTTCTTATTGTTTTCTTGCCCAATTGTCTGTTTACTGTTATTTTAACACTATTGTTTTGAATACTTCACTGAAAAACAAAGGCTACAATAAGAGTTACCTAAAACTACTTGTAATAGCAAAACTTTATGATCAGCATATGATGGAATTAATTTTGAAGAAATAAGATGCTACCCATGTTTTGTAATTTAGCCTTAATTCAAGAAAGTATTCAAATGTAAAGAATTCTTGGTGTTCTACGGAAAGCAGTGCTTCACGGGGTGCTTCTTGTTAAGCTTAATTCCTCTCCTCAGTATGAGACATCTGCTTAAATCCAGGTTTAAGAAGTATAATTTGAAACTTGAGGTGAACATTTTATATATGATAACAAAGAAAAATAGCAATACAACACAAATTTGTATAAAGAATGCAGCATCCCTTTAGCAGTTTCACATGGGCTAGAATTACATGAAAGATGTTTCTACTATGCATGTTTACGTTTTCCTCTGGAAGTGTTACTGTGGTTCACAGAGATGCAACTCATTACTTAATTTTTTTCCCCATTAGTTTATCATAGCTGTCTGAGAAAATTCATTTTATTACATGCTTTTATTATATAGATAGCTGTCATTTAGCAAGCCCATTTTATAGCCAAATATGCTATATTCAGAAACACTCTCAATGTCTTTTGCATATTGTAAAGCTTTCTAAAATCCCTCAATTTGTCTGCTTTTTTATTTATTTGTGTACTTACTTGTTTTAGATTGCAGCTCTGTGTGGTCTTTGGGCTTAGAGAATTACGAAGATCACAGGTGAATTTAAAAGGATGGTAATGATCAGAATAATTTGAAATTCTGGCACCCTAATGTGAAATTTTACGAAGTACAAAGTGAAACAATTGTGCCTTCTCATCAATCATACATGCATTGTTTCAGATGGAAGATTTAATTTTGAAAATTTCCCCCCTTGCTTCTAAGAGAATTATAATGCTCTGGCAGCTTCTTGTTTCTTCTCAATAATTTAGCAGTTTATGAAAAATATATTGTGTCTCCTTCTCCACTCCAGTGCAGTCAATGCAATTACAAGTTGTAGATAATCTAGTCCAAAATCTTGCTGCGGTTGAGTATTTTAGAAAAATCTGTAGGCCTAAAACATTAATCTGTTTGCCATCATTGCCATGGTTGCAGCCTGCATCTCCCCTGTGTAATGTTGGGATGGCTCTCAATCGTTTTCTCTATTCTCTGTCTAAATGTTTTTTTTTTCTGTTGCAGTTCACAGACTCATATATTGAATCTTTTCTTGGAGGGAAGCAGTGAATCTTTGCCTTTAAGTATACTGCTGTAGGTGACAAGGACTGAAATACCACTACATCTCATTATAAGAATTCCTGCATTTTTCTTTTGCTGGGAAATTTGCTTTAAGAATGAAAATTAAGTAGGCAATGACACATGCAATTTTTAAAGCAAACCTTTTCTTTAATAGTTTGTAAAACATTCAGGAGCCATTCTGAACAGTTTTTTTATAGAATTGCCAGGAAACTGATTGCCATTTCAAGATTACAGCACATCAAAGTAAAAAAAAAAAAAAAAAAAAAAAAAAAAAATCAGTCTTGGAAGTCTCTATTAGAAGCAGAACTCTAGTGTACTATTATATATTCAATATGTTCAAGCTGTTATTCATACTTCCAGTAGATCACACATACTTCATTGAACATAAGGTAACACAGTTTTGTTTTAACATTTTATCTACTTATGTCAGCTGTGAAAGCAGGTGTTGTGTTATGAAGGAATCATCAAAATTTCTGTTCAGTTTCCTCAACTTTGCTTAATGTCTTGTGACATCGCAATAACTCTTCCGAGTAATAGCTTAAAATGCTGCAATAGAGCTAATTTCCAGCATGGGCATGCCACTAACAGGTTTTATAGGAAAGGTAAATAATTCTTTTTATATTTTGATAATTAGAAGGAAATAGTGTCTACATCCATAATCTGCAAGATTTACAGATTTATGGATGCCTAAATTGTACTCTGCCAAAATATTCTTATAAGTATTTATATTTTTGTGTGTATATACATATAACACACATCTTTATATACACACACACCAGAAGAACACATATGTATGCTTACATATGTAGAGATATTTATGTGCACTGTGTAACTCCATTAAAGGTTAAGTTTTACTCTGGTGAATGAAAGAGTAGAGCTATCCAGAGGTCAGGAATATAGCCCATTAAACTGTCCATCTTGTGTGTATACATTCAGAGTTATCTGTATCTGGTTGGCTGGGAATATTTACCTCTCTCTGCCCTTGCGCATATGATTTAAACGCTAAGTGTTTGAGTGCAGTTCTTGGCCAAGTATGGCTTCTTTGCCACCCCAAGCAAATAACAGCTGTCAATTTAACTGTAATGGCAACCTACCAGCACATGGAAAATTAGTCCAGAGGCAGTTCCTTTTCTCGTGAGTTTAGAGACTTCCAGGAGGTGGAGGCTTCTTAACAGCTAGCAATTTCTGGGCATGGAGTTCACAGCTCTGATACTGTGTGAACTTAGGTACAGCTCCTACTGAGGAATTTTTTTTCTTAAGTCTAGCAGCAAATAACTGCTTGACTAGATATAAGCCAGTGTATTTCACTTTGTTTATTATCCAGAAGGATTTTTAAAAATAGAATTTTATGCAGAAATAATAATTCACCCATTAAAAAACACAGCAGTCTATTAATCAGATTGATCTAAGTCTAACAACAACATTTTTAACTGATCCTTAGATGAACTGCACATGGCACCTGTCAGGGAAAGCTTCTGAAAGGAGACAGGATACTTTTGTGCTGTACTGCTTCAGAACTTTCTCTGAAAAGAAACCTGCGTCTGAGTGTAGAGACCACAGTGTGCATGATATAAAAAGAAAAGGTAGTTGATCCTTCAGGATCTTCTGGGTTGTTTCACAGAGTCATCACAACAGCAGAAGCCTGGGAGCAGATTGTGTTTTGTGATCTCCTGCACTCAAGTGTAAGAACTGTTATGAGAATAGAAGAGGAGGAAATGGGCACAAGGGAAAATGGTATTTTAGAGTAAGTGGTATGTATCATCTAGAAAATCATCATCTAGAAAATCATCTAGAAAATCAATCTAGAAAACATCCACCTGGGCTGACAGTTTCAGTCCCACTGTGACATGCACCTGAATACAGTCCTTGTTGCTTGGTTCAGAAAAGCAGTTCCTTGACATATCTGATAAATTTGCGTTCTTGACATAAACAGGAAACACATAACCAATATTCCATCTTCTTGCCTTAAACCTCTTGATCATCTCTGTACTCACCTGTCTACAAAACACTGAATGAGCAGCACCTTTTTTGCCTGGACCTGTGCAGCTGCAGAGGTTGATGAAGGGTAAAGGAACCGGAGAGGACAAAGACAGCAAATCCCTTTGATTTCTCTGGATGACCATGTTTGAGCTAGTTGCAAACTGGTCCTTAGAAATTACATTTCAGGTCTTGATCTCATATGTTTAAAAAAATCTTTTGAAGTTTTCAGAATTGTGTCACAGAAAGGTTAAATGACTTCAGATTCATTAATCATTAGTATCTATCATCTGTTGATATTTTATCCAGTTCCTTTGAGTGTTAGCTAGTCATTTATGCAGTGGAATTGGTAACTTCCCAGATCAAATCAGAGTAAGTGCTGATACCAAGAAAAAATTAATAAAATGTAAGGATTTGACTTGGATTGCCAGGTCAGAAATTAAGATAGCCAAAAGCTGTACACAAAATAGATTTGCTAGTTCAAGTGAGGTCTGTAACAGCTGTTCTGAAGAACATAGATAAAGCACAGACTAATTTTTGCAGAGGTCCATAAAGCAGGCTTTTTTATTCATTGATTGGGAACTAGGTTTTCACAGACACATTTTCACATTTCTTTCCTGTAATACTCTACTGCTTATCTCCTTGTTGTTTATAATCACATATTCCTTTTTTAATCTTATAATCATTTTACTGTGGCATGCCAGAAAAAATACACAGTCTGTCCTAATGTTGAAACACAGACAGAGCCGAGGGCATAGGTATTCCTCCTTTCTAAACCTTTAATACCAATGCAAAGAAACTGAATAGCCCTCTTCGGGGGCAAATAATTTTCTTCAAGTGTATTAGAGAAGGAAACAACCTTTGAACATCCTGTATTGAGTGAGAGATCCTAAGTAATCATAGCTTAATATCTCTAGACTGCTGACAGTGAATATGTTCCTAATCAGAGGGCTGAAGTGGTAAAAAGAGTGGCAGCTGTTAGCCTCATCTCTCCCAGTTTCCTCTGATGCTTTTCTGGGTTTCAGCAGTGGTCAGAAACACGACTGAACTAAAACAGGTAAATACAGGCACCCACAAGTTTCCTATAATGCTAAAGCAAGAAGGGGACAATTCCAAAATATCTGTATCAAGTTTTATTAAAAAAAAAAAATAAAATTGCTGCAGGATTACAGGTGTAACATGGATTAGAAATGAGAACAGAAAGCAATAGTGATTAAGACCATTAAAAAAAAAAAAAAAAAGATTTAGCAGCTGTTCAATTCAAAAAGATTAAGATACTGTTTAAATAAAACACACAAAATAGGAGGAAGCACACCAGGGAATAGACAAATACTGAAAAGATTTCAAAGAGATTTTAAGAGTAGATAAAACCATGGTTTGATGAAGAGTGAAGAGGTGACTTGATGTAGAAGGTTAAAAGATGGAGTGGTACAGTAAAGCCAGATCACAGCAATCCAAAAAGCTGTGAAAATCACTTGCTCTGTGATTTGTTAGTGGAGATGACAGAAATAGGTAGGAGTAATTTGACAAATAGTAGTTTTTAGGTATAGAATAACCAGAGCTATTGAATTGCATTTGTAGTGTAGCAGTATTGTTACACTTACGCATGTGTATTTCTTCACTGCTTTCTGACCTGTAGTATTTGGCACATTTAAACAGAAATCCTAGGGTAATGAATTAATTTATTTCCTTAAAGCTAGCCCTGCAAAGATATATTCCTTGCACTATGAGTGATCCCCATTTAAGTCAGAGTTTGCTTTTCCACTGACTTCAGATGTGGTATTACTTCAACTACTGACTAATCATAATGCCTTTGATATTTTAGCAGCAAAGATTGAAAGATACTATGAGTGGCAGGACAAAATGGCATACTGGAGTGTTGGCAGTAGAGGGTGGAACATTTTACGATATATCATCTTGGAGATTTCACATGAAACAAATTAAATGGTACATGAGAATGTGCTTAAAATTGCCTGGGAAAGCACAAAGGAAGCAAAACATGATACCAGTGGAGCCTTAAATAACATTATCTGAGTGACACCAAAAGTCAGCTCGATGTAGTATCATGGATGTAATTGCTAAACTATAGCAATCCTGGCAGCTTTTGAAAATCAAATGAATCATGTATTTGGGTGATACAAAATTATTAATCATATCAATTCTCAAAATATTCTCTAGTTGTTGAATAAGAAGCAGCACAGACCAAGATCTACACTGAGTCTTGGCAGTCAAGGAGAGACTCCAAACAAAGAAAGCATTGTAACAGATCTCTTATACTCTGCTTGAACAGATAGATGAAGCTGGGCAATAGAAAGATTTTTTTTCAAATAAAATCAACTGAAAGTGATAGACTCCCATTTCAAGTGTCAGCTGATCTTGGTAATTTGTGTTTTTTAAAGTGCTGTAAAAATGATGTTACTTTCACTGTAAGTTTTGACTTCCGAAGTATAGGGCATGTAGACCTCATTACTTGTACAATGTAACACAGTGAACTAATAAACTGTGGTGGATTAAAACCTGAAAGATACTAACCGAAATGAAGAAAATAACCCATTATGAAGTTAATGGAAGTTTTTCAACTAATTTTAATATAGTCACAGCCTTACTGCCTCCATCTAAATTCTTTTAACCCTAGTAGTTTGTGTTTGATAGTGGCAAAAAGCCTATTTCTAGACAGTAGTACAAGAACAGAGGAAGCATATACCATCACTTGTTCTAGTACTCTCCCAGACGCCAGCCACTTTCAGTACACTGCCTTTCTTTGCCAGAGAAGGTTTCTCTGTGATTTGTAATCCTCTGCGGGTTTTTCTTCCCATGAACTCATCCAGTCTTCTGTGTAACTCATATATACTTTTAGCATCTTCACAATCATTCAGCAATGAATTCCTCAAGTAACTGCCTGAAGACTCATCAGCTCTTGTTTTATTTCAACGTGACTCCTGCTGCCTTCTTTTGATTGTTCCTGGATCTAGTACCTGAAAAGCCAGGGAAATTAAACCATGTCTGTCCTCTTTGTGACACCCATAGTTACAGAGACCTATATTACACCTTCCATCTGTCATACTTTTACAGAGTGAAGATTTGCAGTTTACTTCGTCATTCCAATTCTGGAAGCTCTTCTGTAAGTTTAATCATCTGCTGTCCTTCTCTGAATGTTTTCCAGTGCTACTGGCTCCTTTTCTGAGATAAGGAGCCTAGAAATGCATGTTCAATCCTTTGTGCTACTCTGAAATTAAAGACACATATACATTTCCATTAGTATGAGTGAAGCAAATTCTGTTTGACAGGAAATGGGCATATGAATTAGAGAAAATTCATCTTATTTTTTGGGAACCGTGACTCCAAATTCTTTGCCTTGCCCCTTGTTATAAAAGAAGAGTTACAGAATACTTTCTTGTTCCTGAAGTCAACTTGGCAGAGGTAGCTGAGACGTGGGAATATAGTTGGTCACGATTTCTTTAGGCTTAGACAAGAAAGGAAGATTTATAAAATATCTTCTTTTTTGTTTGTGGAAGTCTGTTTCAATGCTGGGAGTGTAACTTCTGTTCTTCTATCCGAAATAAAGATCAAATAACTCCATAAAACCTGAATCATTATCTTGTGGAAATGCTTGCTAATACAAGTAACCAGTCCTTTTAATTCCTGTACATGTGTTAATGTTCTGCTTATTACTCACTGTAGCATATGGATCTAATGCAACCTTTTCAAGAACTTCCATTATTCACTTGAATTTTCACTGGTTTTGCACTCTAATGATTCTCTGCCCAGCTGAACTTGTCATTTTGAGTTTGTTAAAAAACATATCTCAGGCTGTGGAAGTGTAGAATTTAAGAGAATAGGAATTTACTGAGTCACTTCATATGGAAAATAAGACAAGGGAGACTACCCACTGAGCCATTCAGAATCCACCATTCTTTTCTATCTTTTGCACTGCAATTATATGTATCACAATGTTAAAATCCCTCTTCTTTTTCAGAGTTGTAGAATGTCAGTGTATGTGTTTCTCTTAAAGACATCCTAGGGAAATAAATCAGAGATCCTTTTAACAAAAAGTTAACAGTTCATTTGTTTTTCCAGTTTGCCCGTTGAAGGGAAAGGATTCATCACTCAGTCTCACTTCTCTCACATCTACCTAGAAAATTTAGAATTTATATTATAGTACCATTGAGATGTATTTATAGTCATGTTGCCCATCAGTTGGCATTGACAGAAACATAACCCAGCCATGGGCTAGGGCGATTCTGATTTTCACCAGAGTCATATTTGAAAACTTCACACATGCCAAATAATGATGTCAATTCCCTAACACCGCAAGGTGTTGCCTTTGCTATTGTATATGAACAGCTGAAGTAGAGGGAAGGCTGAGTAGGCAAAAGCCACACAGCAAGCCCATGGCTGAGCCATGTCCAAACTTTGAGGAGCCATTAAGCTTGGAAGTGTTTCACTGTCTACCTTCCCCATCCTGGCTTACAATACATTTTTAATTCCAAACAATATAAAAGTGATATGATTCTATCATACAAATCTGTGGCAGAGCATTAGAGATGATAATCTTGTAGTTCAGAAATGCCACAAATTCTGTAACTCAAGTCACTGCTGTATAATCTGAATAAAACACCCCTTTGTGCTTTTCATTAAGTTGTGTTGCTGGGTTCTTTCCTCATAACTGCATCATAAAGCTTATTCTCCTTTTGATGTATTTTGATCTAGGATTCACATATTCACCTGATTCTAGCAGTGCCCAGCATCTTGATCTTACTGACATAGGTCACACTGTTTGACATTTCTCTGTGCAAACCCTTGGGACATCACACATTTGCATAATTCTCTCTGAAAGAGTAATGCCTGCAATGGCTTAGTTTGACTTTTGCTGAAAATCTTGACAGGGTTACAAAACACCACAGATAAGCTTTAGTCCCTCAGTTTTCTCTCTTTGGCATCAATGATGAATAATCTTGACAGTTACAGGTGGCCAACTCTGGTTATGGGACCCACGAATCTAATGTGAGCAGTGCATCCGTCTGGGGTTCTTTTCTTCCTAATCCATCATGATCCCTTCTTTTCCATGCTTTTGATCATTCCTCTAAACATCCAAAGTTTTGCACATTTACCAGCCCACCCTAAAACATCCCATAATAAGTTTTACACAATCCCAACAATCTTTCTCCTACCCCTCACAAGAAGTCCTGTACCCTGTAGGCAGTAACTGCCTCTGGTTGTCATGGCTTTCAGGGGAAAGTGACTCTTATGGATGGGTTTCACACCACACAGTAACGGAATCATTCCCCTGCAAGGATCTCAGAGAGCAGACAGGTCCAGGGGCTCCTTTTGCTTCAGGTGGGCTGTTTGGGTTCCTCCATCTGACACAGTTCCTCTGGTCCTTGTGGGTCACTGTGTTCACTGCAATTGGCCTGTAATCAGTCTAACACATACTGTCTTCATGGTTCAACTACTGAATGGGACAATTTGCTAGGAGTCGTCCTAGTGATTACTTTCACCTTATTAGTTCCATGAAGAGTCCTGAATTTCCACTGTAATTTGTACCATATTTGAGTGAAATCAGCTCACTAAAGCTGGACAATAGGACAGCAAATCTTCATTTAGGGAAAAACGAACTGGAAAAAATGCAAAGCAGAAAAAAGTTTCTAGATTTTGTCCTGTTTACTTCATGCTAATCCTGCTGGCCTTCTGGTGATATTGGTTACACACATATTCCTTTGCTTTCTTCGCTGTGCTGTGAAGCAAAGTGCCAGTAGAATGTACCTAGCTCTTTCTCAGCAGTTTTGGTGTAGACAAATAAGGAGCTCAGTACTGCAGTTCAGCATAGAAGTAATATTAATTTCTCCCAGTGTATGTTATATTAAGAGCTAATATTGTGTTCTTCAGCTTCCTGTTCAGAAGATAACAAGTGCGTCATTCATACTCTGGATGATCTTCTTTGTAGCTTAATGTGTTATCTTCCCTGATGCAATCAGACAATTTAAATTGCCCCCATGCCACTGATGCATCCAAGACTGATATTTTCTAAAATCCTAGTTTATCTGGAGGAGTCTGTTAGACACCAGATCTTTGCTTTCTCCTCTAGTGAATGTAAGTTTGTTGAAAAGAGTGTTGCTGCGTCATTGTTTAAAATCTCTGTGATCTTTCGTTAAAATTCATTATTCCTTGTGTGATGACATCTATATGTTCCAGCTTGGGCTCTGCTGAGCCCCAGACGGATCTAATGCTTGACTCACTAAACTCATGATACTCGTTCAAAAACAGCACTCTTCACATTACATCTTAATGTCTCCACAATTAAGAGGTCTCACTTCTGATTAATCAGTTTCTCCATTTTCTTCTTGATGTCATTGTCCTTATCTGCAGTGGTCCAAAGCACATGTTGTTTACCCTGAAGAATCGCATTTCCTTATGGCACAGTTATTATTAACAATAGCACATTATAAGATGGGAATCAGTCAGTGATTGGTTAAATTTTGTCTAGTTTACAAAGATTAATAAAGAAATAGACATCCAAAATTTCAATTATTCACTGGTATAAAATAAAAACTATGCGTATTTCCATTTCAAGACTGATTGGGATGAAAATTATTTACACATATATTTTGGAGGTAACTATCAACAGAAATTATTATCTTGTATATGAGAATTAAGATAAATGTGTCATCCTGGGAATCAAGAGTGAGTCAGAGAGAAACAGAGGGAGAGAGAAGTCCTATCAGCCAAGCCCAGATAGACCTCTCTGCTCCATCAGCGCTGCTAGAAGAGTAGCTAATGAAGGAACAAACCTCAAAGGCAGACATTGGAAATATATTCCCAAGCAAGGCATCTGGATCTTGCAGTTGCCAAGTATGGGTCTGTTTATACTCATCATAAATGTTAACGCTATGACTAGAAGAGAAAAAGGAGGAAGAAGGCAGGACAAAACAGCAGGAGTCGTAGCAGTAGCAGAACGTGGTAGTAAGTCATCCTTCCTGAAATGGACTCCTTACATTATGGGAGATCAGGCTATTTGCAGGGTATAGATAATAACTACTGCCCTGGAAAAAATGATCCTACTTTATAAAGGGACATAAAAAGTGCAGGTGAGTGTGGTTGGACTGTACATTTCACTTAGCTGACTGTAACAAGAAAAAATACCTAAAGAAGAGTCATGATTTGGATTTTTCATAGTACTTTTAGTGTGCAGTAGGAAAAGTTAAGAACTAAAAGACAATATATATCAAAAACATTGCCAACTGTTACTTCCAAACAAGAGACTGTACTAGACTTATAGAAGTGAACTGTATAATAAACACTGTGGTAAGTAGGTGGTGCTACTTCTGCCATTCATATACAGTAAATAGAGTTTCACTTTTGCTTGAGAGATAATACCTAAAACTGCAGAATAAATCCCATAGTATAACCAAGCAGTGAACTTTTAGAAATGGTACTATATTGCTTGTTGATTATAGCTAGACAAACTAACATTAAAAGACTACTTTTTAGGTACAAAATTTCTAGACCTTTCAACCCAAGACATATTTACATATGGAGAAAAAAAAATTATTTGATGAGAAAAAGCTTAAAAAGATAAAGAGCTTTATTTGAAAATAATCACATCTGTATTGTTCACACTGGTGACACTGAATACCTGAACACACCTGCAAATGCCAAGTGAAATTTTTCCTAAATAACTGCCTAAAGTGCTGGCCCCTGAATTTGATACCATCCGAACAGTTTGGGAGAAGAGATTAATTTTGTGTAGAGCTTCCTTTTATTAATAGTTGTTACAGAAAACCAGCATTCTTGCACAGAGAGAGTCACCTTTCAATAACTCTGTTTATCTGTGAACCTTTTAGATTAATCTTTAGAAGTTGTTTCAAACGTTTCATAAACCAAGAATGGTTATTCTGTAATTTTGAAAACCTCTGTGTGCTGGGCAAAGCAAAAATGAAGTAATCACATACATTTTAAAAACTTTTTTTGTTTAATTATCCCAAAGTCGTGAGGCGTGTACAAATACACACAATATACATACATACATACACATACACAGTGTCTCAACAATTTAATCACTTATGAACAAAATAATGTCTTAGAAAGTGTCCCTCATTTTTTCTCAGTCACAGTGCGTGGACACATGAGCACGAACATTCATAACTGAACAGAAGCTTCATACTTCGGTAACATCATTTCAGGCTGGTGTTTGCTGTGAGAACACAATGAAGAAACTCATCTGCTACATGCTAAAGATGAGGGGAAAGCATAGCGGGGAACAGAGCAAAGAAAGACATTTAAATCCCTGCAATTTTATGGACATCTACCGATGTATTCAAGTGTCTGATTATGGCATAGTGAATGCCAGATATTCTCCGAGACTATTGCTGTGATATTGATCCAAATATTTATTCTGTCTCAGACAAATCTATGTTTTTTTGCCAGTAGAAGTCTATGTGCCACGTGAAAGTTCCCTGAATGCTACAATGATTAGTCGATAGTGGAGGGTGAACATATGCAAAGTACTCTGTGATACAGAAGAATGAAGAAAAACTATATATTTAATTTTCAGCTTTCTTAACCATAACATAAACATGATGGATATTTCTGGTCTGGTCTGATACCAGTCAAGAGTCCTAGTGCTATTTTGATTGCCTTTAATAAAAGGAAGTTGTTTTAATCTGGTGATTTTTTTTTTTTTTCAGCAAAACGATGTTTTCTCATTACTTCTTGTTCAAATTATGATCTTAGTTCAGTTCAGTTTTCATGAAAATTTTGCTTGACAAGATTTAAAACTAGTTCTTTGCAGACACTCCTGATTATATGAACTAGGCTTATTTAATCAAGGAACAGAGACAATGCCAATTGACTTCATCTATATTTACAAAAAGCATGTCTCCTGTGTTGCTAATGACAGTTGTTTATCTAAAGCATTCCTAAAATGCTCTTGATTATGGTGATTCCACCTTTTCTTCATTATGCTTACAATTAAAAAGTTTTCTGTTGATGTGACAGCTAAGTTGAAATGAGTAAATCAAAACCAGAATAACAGTGATGAAAATGCATGGTTTTAATAAAAAAGGTGTATTTAAAGTAATTGCTACCATGTACATAAATCTTTTGCAAGCAAGCTAAGAACATCAAATAGAGACTCTTAGAAACTTTCTGCTGTACTGTAATGAGGATATGGTGTCTCTCATTGTGGAGGCTTTCTGTGTTTGAGTTTAAAAGGATTTTCAAAATATATTAATTTCATTCTAGATTCTAGAGCTCTGAACATTTTTTTTTTTTAATGGATAAAACCAGTGGTTTTTAGCCAGTCCACTATACCTATGTGCATTTTGGTTGCGTGTATAAGTAGATCCAATAGCTTCATCCCAAATCCATTTGAACTTGTGAATGTTGACTTCATTTTGAGTTTTGAATCAGGTCAATCTGCAATTTCTTCATTAGGTTCAGTAAAAGCAGTATTGGACATTCTTCCCCTGTCAGGAATGAGAATGATAGCTCTTCTGTATGCAGTGCTTGTCCCAGGTAAAATCAGTTTTACAGTCCTAATTCTGTGAGTCACTGGGTGATGTGAGTCACCCACTCTCACCCAACAGAATCTCAGATTCCAGCCTGATGCTTTGCTCACCAGGTAACTGAACAGAAGTACAGCTATTCTGAAATCTTTTGTTTCCTTTCCTAAGAGTCTCTCCTAAGTAGATTATGTAAGCACAATAAGACTTCTCACTGATACAAGAAGAAATGTGACTGTATATGAGTGTATATATAGTTCTGCTATATGAAGCTGCATGCATGAGTTCTTTTATTCAGTCTTGCAATATCTGTGACTTTTTTCCTTTTGAATGGAGATGAAGGGGATATGTGCCATTCTTCTGGAAATAAAACATATTTGTCATTCTTAAACAGGTGCTTAGGATTTAAATCATGTACACAGTGAACTCAGAGCCTCCTTTACTTTTAATACTGTAGGATGAATGTTTTAGGGAAGAGAAAAAAAAGTTAAATATGGTAATGTGATCTGTAAGTGGAACAATTTAATAAAAATTTTGTTAGGCCAAAGTTAGATCCACTGATTGCACATTTAATTCCTTTTAATTTGCCACACGACTTGCATTTCAAATGAAATTCACTTTTCATTTATATTAAAGGTTGCTTTTATACAGTGGCTCTATAAAAAAAGAAATATCTGCATGTGCAGGAAGAAAGTCTGTGAATACTTTCTATCACATGACATTTAAAGATCTGAAATGTGGCCTATTTCTTGAAATCCCAAACATAATTTTATAGCTAAATTCTGGCGTGTATTACTCAGTCTAACCAAGATCTTTATGTAATTTCCTTTCTGTCTTGGATTTTTGCTTTTCAGGATATGGTAGACAGGGAATGATGTAAAAGTGAAACAGTAAAACAGAAAGCTAGTAGGTAAATGTAAGCAACAAAATTAACTGAAATAATGGTCTCCGAGATTTTCTTTATATGAAGTTGTACAACTCAAGGAAAAATGAGGTTTTCATAAGCCTAATACAATCTTTTATATGCACTGTGCATTCACAGCATCACTTGTAATGGCTGTGTAGGACAAAGCATCCAGAGTACCTTTAAACCAAGAGTGCTTTCTGAATTGAGGGTAGTCTTCTCTAGCTCTGTTTGTAGGACTTTGTTTATGAAAATATATTTGCTATTTATTTTCATGTCCCACCTCTAAATTTAAATCCACCACAGATGCCACTTTAGAAGAAAAACGTTGGCCCTACCCATAGCAGCCATGTGTGAGCAAATGATGAGAGATGGTAGAGAAGAGCTGAGTGAGCATTCATTTTGTGCAGAGTGTTCCCTGTGATGCTTCAGCACCACTGTCCCTTTGCCATTCTCCCCAAGGTCTCAGTGCTAATACACTGTCCCACAAGACTGCACTGAGATAACTCAAGTCAGGCCACAGATCTCCTGCTTGCATGTAAGTATCAGGTAGCTGAGAGATGGGTACTGGCCATACCTCAAGGATACAAACAGTAGAAAGCTCAGGTTGTTCTTGCCATGCTCTCATTCAAAACCTGTCAATCACTGGCCCTGATTTTACAGACCTAGTTTAGATCAAGTAGGAAACATGGAAACACTCAGGCAAACATTAGGCTTACTGGCCTGAAAAAGGACATGTTATTTTCCTTTTGGGTGGAGGTGTAGGAATGAACTTGTCCCTGCTGTGATGGGTTTTCCTTTTGTTGCTTCCTCCATTTTCTTAGCATCTGAGCAAGTCTTGATTGGTAGGACAATCTCCTAGGGTGCCATTTTGCTTTTATGGATGAAATTCTAGTTAGTATGGGAGTGACTGCTGTTGACATAGCAGAACAATTATTTTGAAGGAGTTTTAGGGAAGTCCATGGCTAGAGAGCTTTTCATGGCTTGTTCAGTCTTTCACTGGTTCTCTGCTTCATGATCCAGCTATCTGAAACAGAGATCATTTGCAGAGTTTCTCTCTGGGCCGTGCTGTGAGTGTTTTCTAAATTGCCATGGGCACTGTAATCGTGGGAAGTTGAGGGGATGGCAGCCTCACTGAGTATGATGAGTAAAAGCTTTTGCCATCTGAGTTGGTAATCATCAGTGTTCCTTTATCAGGAAGAAACTGTATGTCAGTCTGTGCCTGGTGTCCCACAGTGACATTACCTCCCGAGCACATATGCTCCTCCCTGCAGCACACAGTCATGAGAACAGTTTCCTTCTGTCCATCACAGTTAATCTGTGTCCCCTCTGAGCCAGCCTGGGGCTCCCTCACTGGCATAGTTCCCAAGTTCATGGTAGGTCACCACAGATATAATGAAGATTCATAAAATCATACTCCATTTAAAATCCCAGAGTAGTGGAATTTTATTCTAAATATAGGTCTTCAATATATTTTAATCAGGGAAGTCTGGAGAATTAGCCTTTTATGCTTTTATGGTCTCTTTCCTGAAGCTGCTTTAGCTCTGTCTGGACTGTGCTGACTTGTTTAGGGATGGTAATTGAGTAGTTGCCTCTTGTAAGATGACAGTGTGTTTGGCAAATTTCATCTGGTGTGGCTGGTCCAGTCTTGTAATAAAATGTGGTTTGGTCTTCTGGGATAATTTACAATTGGGGAAACAGATCTTAGGTAATAGCTATTTTGCTTTGCTGTTGCTGCTACTACTACTGAATTGTTTTCCACAGCACTGCATGCCCAAAGGTGTCTTAAATTGAAGCAGACATTGCCGCCTTCGGGAATCTGTTTGGCAGAGTACCATGGGATAAATCCCTGCAGGGAAGAGGAGCTCAAGAAAGCTGGTTAATATTCAAGGATCACCTCCTCCAAGCTTAGGAGTGATGCATCCCAACAAAGAGGAAGTCAGGTAAGAAGTCCAGGAGGCCTGCATGGATGAATGAGCTCCTGGACAAGCTCAAACACAAAAAGGAAGCCTACAGAGGGTGGAAGTAAGGACATGTAGCCTGGGAGGAATATAGGGAAATTGTCCAAACAGCCAGGGATCAGGTTAGGAAAGCTAAACCCCTGACAGAATTAAATTTGGCCAGGAACATCAAGAGCAACAAGAAAATCTTCTATAGGTATGTCAGTGATAAAAGGAAACCTAGGGAAAATGTGGGCCCTCTCCAGAAGAAAACAGGAGACCTGGTTACCCAGGACATAGAGAAGGCTGAGATGTTCAGTGACTTCTCTGCCTCAATCTTCACCGGCAAGTGCTCCAGCCACACAGCCCAAGATGCAGAAATCAAAGGCAGGGACTGGTAGAATGAAGAAAAGCCCACGTAGGAGAATATCATGTTCAAGACCATCTAAGGAACCTGAAGGTGCACAAGTCCATGGGACCTGATGAGATGCCTCCACAGGTCCTAAGAGAACTGGCGGACAAAGTGGCTAAGCCACTATCCACCATATTTATGAAGTTGTCGCAGCATGGTCAAGTTCCCACTGACTGGAAAAGGTGTAACATAACCCCCATTTTTTAAAAAAGGAAATAAGACCCAGGGAACTACAGGCCAGTCAATCTCACCTGTGCCCTGCAAGATCATGGAGCAGATCCTCCTAGAAACTATGCTAGGACACATGGAAAATAAGGAGGTGATTGGTGATGGCCAACATGGCTTCACTGAGGGCAAATTGTGCCTGATATCTGGTGGCCTTATATGACAGGGTTACAGCATTGGTGGATAAGGGAAGAGCAACTGACATCATCTGCTTGAACTTGTGCAAAGCATTTGACACTGTCCTGCATGACATCCTTATCTCTAAATTGGTGAGACATGGATTTGATGGATGGACCACTCGGTGGATAAGGAATTGGCTGGGTGGTCACTCAGAGAGTTGCAGTCAACAGCTTGATGTCCAGGTGGAGAGCAGGGATGAGTGGCATTCCTCAGGAGTCAGTGTTGGGACCAGCACTTTTTAACATCTTCGTTGGTGACATGGACAGTGGGATTGAGTTCGCCCTCAGCAAGTTTGTTGATGACACCAAGCTGTGTGCTGTGGTCAACATGCTGGAGGGAAGGGATGCCATCCAGAGGGACCTGGACAGGCTTGAGAGTTGGGCCCATGCAAAACTCTCCTGATGTGTGTGGGAGGAAGGGAAGAAGAGGACATGGCCTCTTACATGGTGTAACAAGAAGCATGGGGTCCAATCCTTGCTGTTTATGGGCAACTCAATGACTCTGACAGCTCTCCTTGCCCTCTCCTTCTCAATGTAGCAAATCCATAACTGACTCTTCATCAGAATGGCAGAAAGCACTTTCAGTCAAATAAAAGATAGTCTTTCACATTTGGACTAAGACATTAGAGACAGGACTTCACCTCCCCCTGGGCAGTGAGCTGCCTTTGTGCCACTGTGCAAGTAAGTACAAATTCAGCCTCAGACTTTGTCTGTAAAAGAGAGATAATCTGTCATTCAGAGAACAATTTCAACTGAGGTTTCCTGGTTTATGGACATCAGAATACGACCATTAGCTGGCAATAAGACCATCAGCATCATGCCCCTCTGGGGGAGGGATGTCCTGTCAGTGCTGCTGTAGCAGAGACATGGTATCAAGCAGTTGAAGACAGCTGAAAATAAGCACATTTTTGTTACTTGTCTTTCCAATTAGTACACTAATTCTTTCCTTATACATCATGTTTTCTTGCATAATAACAGCAGAAACAGTGGAACTTCTCTGAATATAGTTCTTGCAATGACTGTGCTTTGAAGTCATCACTGTCACATTACTTCAGTGTGCTATGTTTGAATGTCAGTGCCATATATCACAAACAAGAAGGTAAATTCCTTTAAAAATAATTGAAACAATAGAAATTAAATTAAAATGAAAGCTACAGGCTTTTCCTTTCAAGCATCTTGCTTGTGCCTCTTCTGATATCATTAATTAAAGCCAAGTTTTCCCATAAGTGTATCAGGAATTTCAAAATATAAAATTGTACCTTTATTTGAGCTGCAGTATCAGAGTAAATTAAGGAAAAGGTAGCAGTTTTTATTCAATCTTGATTTGCTTTTTTCTGTGATTATTATTCAATATGTAGTATAAAAATGTGTCATTCCTAATTTTTTAGAGTTAAACATTATTTAACTGTTTCATTCTTCACAATAACTGGGCGAGAAAACCTCTGTCTTTCACTGACATTTTCCTGATCCAAAGACTTTTGAATTTATTGAGACTGTTTATTATTCTTGCTTTCATTTAGCCGATCTGCAATTCGCATCATCAGGCAGCCTCATGTATCCTTTAGGCAATGAAAACCAAACTACAACCGAGCTAAACTTTTACCAAGCAAACTGAAACCACACAGCCAAACAAAAAGTTATCTTCACACCCAGGCTGTCAGCAAACACAGGGTGAATGCACTATGTAGCAGGAACCCATTTTGCAGGATGAGGCCAGAGTCAAGACACACACCAATATGGTTAACAGTCATGCTCCAAAATTTATTAGAAAAATAAGTCCTTATATATTCTTGTACATTCTAAAAATAACAGCAGATCCATATGTTGCTCTTGCACATGCTCATTTCGAAAACTAGTTCTTCTCAGCACTTTCAACAAATACTAGTAACCGCGCACAGCCGGTAGATAAATTTCTGCTTTGTTATTTTAAGGAATCCCTTATCTGTTTCTTACCTAACAAGCAAAAATTCTTTTGTTTTTAGCTGTCGTTAATCTGGACGCTGTTAGTCTTCTAACACAAGTGCGTCATTAATTTAGATGCCATTAATCTTCTAACCTGAATACTTATGGTACTTTTACACTGTCAGTGTACGCAGAAAGTTTGCGACCCGGCATACACACCCACAGCACTATCCTCAGATCAAGCCGCTCGGCATTTTGTGGATAGAAAGACTCATTTGTAAATTAATACTGGGCATGTGGCACCTGAGCACTCCCTCGCCTGACAAGAAGTCTCTCACGAAGCAGCAGGATGTGCACTGTGTCTGGTGGGGAATGTTTAAGAGGAATGTGGACAATGCCCTTAATAATTTGCTTTAACTTTCAGTCAGCCCTGGAGTTGTCAGGCAGCTAGACTAAATTATAATTTTAGGTACCTTCCAACTGAAATTATTATTATTCTATTCTATTCTATTCTATTCTATTCTATTCTATTCTATTCTATTCTATTCTATTCTATTCTATTCTATTCTATTCTATTCTATTCATGCCATCCCATCACATCCCACTCAGGCTGGTTGCATCTCTTTGCCCAAAGGGAAGAATAGAGACAATAATATATAAATTTTATGTCCCTCTGTTACCTCAGTACAAGTCTGAGTATGTCTGAAGCATATTCTTTTACCCACCTCTGTTGACAAGACACAAAACACCAAGGAAGATCAAGGCTTAATTTGTATTGTAGAGGTCAAGAGGCCCAGGGAGGAAGATACATGCAATTCCTCTGCATAGACCTGCCTGGCAGGCAGAAATGCAGTGTGACACAAGCCATGTCTGGCCATAGGTGGGCAATGTGGTCCTCAGCTCCATCCCTGTCCTTCTGTCTCTCTGCTTGGAGCCTAGGACTCAAGCATCTCAGCATGTGTGATTGGGACAGTCTAGCAGCAGCTAAATCAACAGCTAAAGCATGAAGGCATCCTCCCCTCTGTCCTCAGTGGGTCAGAGGCTCCCACTTCCCATAACAGGGTGGTGCATCACCTGTGAAAGCGTTTTGCAGTGAGCAACACAGGACTGTTGGCAGATCTTCACAGGCAGCAGGGATGGTGGCAGATCAGCATAGTTAAGGTACAGTAAGGATCAGTAAAGCTCTTAAATAAGGCTTGAACCAACATTTCTTGCTCTGTGGAGATTCTTAAGCGATACTGCTGTGGTGCCTTTGGCAGTGTATCTTAGGTTCTTGCTAATTCCGTCTTCTTTATGAGAGTCTTTACCTGAGTAAAACACCTACTGAGGAAATGAATCAGCGTTGCATGGTTCGGCTCATGATTTATTTCAGGTAGTTAAACATGGGCACATGGGACTTCTTTCAAATTTCTGGTTCCATTAAGGTGTAATGAACCTTGCCTGAGGGCACTTTATGCAGATCACCTGAATCTTTTATAGCTGCTATTTGCATATTTTATATAAAAAATGTTGAATCTCAATGCAGCGTTCCTCTAACTTCATCAACCAAACGGGAAGGTAATAAGAGAGAGGTATCAACTTACCTGTAAGAACTACCAAATTTCCCCATGTGCAAACACACAAACATACACACACAAATCAGAGGTTTTTATTATTTAATTTTAATTTATAATGGAATATTTCCATGGGAATAGGCACCCAGGTTGCACTGGTGTTTTATGAAGGACAGAAATTTCTTTTAATGTAGTTTGTTATCTATGTGACTTAAAGAGTATATGAGTGTTCTTAATGAAATCACATAAAATATTATATATGCCATATTTGTAACCTTACATTTTGATCCAAAAATCTGTTGAATGTTACAGAGATTTGGATCTATTTCAGTCATAATTGCAAATTATTTTTGTCTTTAAATATGTAAGCCATAGCACAAATGCCATCAGTTTAATAGCATATATAAATATATATTCAGATATGAATATAAAAAATATAAATATCCCAGTAGGAATGCAGACCTGTTATATGGTAGGAGCATCTCAAGTAATAATATTTTTTGAGATAGTTCATATTGCAGTTTGTTCTGTGCCCACAGATTTGGTAATGTGTATTTAACAAATTATGCATTAAAAAAAAAAAAATCACTGCATCTGAAGTCTGAAGTAGGAAGTAATTAATGTAATCCATTCTACTAATGAGATTCTGAGTTGCCATTCAATGTAAATCAAAGTCAGTAAAACTTAGAGATAGTAAAAATAAGAAGACAGATTAAAATTGCACCTAACTTTTAGCAGTATAATCGAGATCAGAATTATATTTTGGATGAAAACTGTAGGGGGAGATAAATATTCTCAGAATGTTGAAATAATCAGATTTGATATATTTGGAACAATGTTTCGAAAAGTTTTAGTTACTTGATTTTTTTACTTAATTTTAAAATTATTTAAATACATTATTAATGTCAAAATTGGAACATTTTATTTTTACTTTTGATTCATCAACATAGTCTCTCCCCACACTTCTATCTCTCAGCATTTCATTTTCTTGAGGAATATTGAAATAGTCTTATTTGGAACTAAACCTGATTTTGGAATTTTGATATCCACTGCAAAATTGCATTTTGATCCTCTGCAAAGCCTTAGTCTGTCATTAAGTAATGACCCCAAACTAAAAGACTTTGTCAGTATTTCAGTGTGCAGATTTCATCTTACTTTTTGGCAGCACATTGTGTAATACTCTGTAAATTTTAAGAGTTGATTAGCACATTCATTAGGTCCTTGGACTATTGACATGGTGAAAAAGTTTTAATGTAATTTGAGTTATGAATTATTAACATAAAACATGTTAAGTATAGAAGTCTGCAGAGAAGAAAAGGCCCAAATAATACACTCAGACAAGTAGCTATTACAAATACTGTGCATTTCAGGTGGGCTTTCTGGGCACCTAGAGCAAAGCTACCTCCTCTGACATGGTCTTTGCATGCCAATAAATTTCCCTGCAAAATTACTTTGTGATAAGTAATAGAAAAAACAAACAGAGTAGTGAGGGACAAAATGAATGCACATTGCTTTAAATTTGCATAAACTTCCAAAGAAATGCAGTGCCTAGGGCACTGTGCCTCTGAGTTGCAGGTTTTCTATACTGAGAGCAAAAGAGAGGAGAAAGTAAGTACACAGGCAGTCTGTTCACATTAGCTTTATTTTCCTGAATGTTTCCTGGGGTTGTTTCTATGCTGGGGAAAAAAAGTGGAGATTACCTAGTACAGTTGAACTGTTGTACCCTCTCTCAGCTCTGAGTAGGGTTAAATTAAAAGGTTCCTGGAGGTCTATCTGCATAATTGCCCCTGCTTGGAGCTACACCAAGGTCAAACAAGTAGCTACAATGGTAAATGTAAGAATAAATTATCTAATGAAAAATTTTCTTTTAAAGGATATGAAGAAGGAGAAGAAATACCAAGAAAGAAGTGTATTTTTATTGGCAGATTTGACAACAAGGTGTCTCAGCTACTGTCTCCACAAGCTGGAATTGCATTGATAGTCACCCTTTATTTTTGCCATTTCTGTTCAAGCTTAGCAGGTTCCTGCACCACATCATAAACTTCATGTTTAATGCACTGACAGCAAATAAGCCCAGCAGCAAATGCAGCTCTGATCAAAATGCAGAGAGGGAAGAAGATGTGTGTGTACACAGTGTTATACTACATAGGCACTGGGATGATCACTGGGAAGGGGCTGTGCCACCATTCACTCAACACAGGGGCACTAGATCATTCCTGGCATTAATGAAGGACTAAACCCACCCCAAGCCCATCAGCACTGCTTTTTAGTGACACACCTTCTGAGCTTGTCCGAAGGACAGAGGTAGTCTGTGTTTCCGTGTATCAACACAGCACACTGTTTTCATTCAGAAAGGCTAGAGGGAGTGTAATTTATTTTAGATGATAATTGCTAGGTTTCTCTTCTTCCATACAAAGGAAATCAGCAAAGCAGAGATTATTACGCGAACTTTAATTAGGTATTTCCACACCCTCTAGCTTTCAGGTTATTGTTTTTCCCCAGTAACTTTCTCAACCTCTGTTGCTCTTCTGTTGAATTAGATGTAGTATGTAAGAAATATTACAGCAGCCTTTTAAAAAAAAAAATTATCTCATCTAAACTAGTAGTACTTGCTCCTAGTAGTTTATACACTTAGTTCTATGCAAAAAAAAATATTTTTTTTCAAAATTTGGGTATTTTGTTTAGAATGAAAATTATATAAATTGAACACAACTTTAAGTAGAACAGAATTTGTCAGAAATTGTTTGTCATATTTCTGCAAGCAGAAATATATTCATGCTCCTGGCAGTGGAAGATGATGCAATAATTCACCTGATTATCAGTCAAGCTACTGATCTCAAATCTGAATTTGAGCAAACCAGAAGAATAAACACACCTCAAAAGGTCATGCTATAAAATGCTTAATTTGAGAAAATTTGTGATCAGTATAATCTGCTTTATATTTGCTAACACACAGGCTTAAATAGAGAAGAAAATAAAAACAACCAAAAAACAAAACAAACCCAAAACCAAACCTGGACTCTTATCTCTCTAGAAAGAAATACCATAAAAGATGGTTCTACAATTTACTAAAGTAATCTCATCTATGTGTTCTATTTGCTTTGGAAAATTCTGATGGGACTTAGAAAATGGAGATGTTTGCCCAGGTCTGACCTGAGAACAAGCTGAAAAGATGCTCATTTCCAAATCAACTGTGTTCCCCTTTCAGAACGCTTATTGAATCAACATTTTGCACACCTTATTTAAAAGATAGTGCAGCAAAGAATAAACACCAGTTGATTCCCACCTTTTAAGACAAAAGTTTAAGACATTAAGGCAAAATTTAATCTACTTTACTTTTAAGAACTGCACTAAAGACCAGCTGTTGGAACTGTATCTAATGGTACTGCATTTGGTGTTCTGTGTTAATAAATTTTGACTACTTATGAAGAAACTTAGTAATTATTTAGTAATTGATTTAGTAATCATTTCAGCCTAGTATCCTGTTACATTTGGTAATTAAGGTGGAGCCAGTAACAGACTGTTTTTTAGTTTAAGATCCTGTTTGCAAGGCTGCTTTCAGTAATGTTCATTTGGAGAGGGCATACTGTATCCACTCAGGGAGTAAATGTCACTGATCCATTAAAAAAGTAATTATACCTATCTCAGAGCAGTTTCTTAAATGTATCTCACACAGGTGAGAGGTTAAAAATTTTGACATGATCCAGAGAGAGGGAAGAAAACCTTTAATTACTTAGAAGCCTTCAGTCATTCAACATTCTTGCTTAAATTTGGAGAGGTATCTTTCAAAATATTTTCCTTACATATTTATGTAATTTAGCTGGGTAAGAAAGGCCATACTCTCCAGAAAACACAGATATACTTTTAAAAATGCTATGGCAACAGACAAGTGCTTTTGTTGGCATAGATCATGTCATTTAGGGAGGTACTGGAATTATTTTGGATGAAAAGTCCCCTGAAATGTGAGACTTAGCCTACATTTCAGTCTTCATGTAGCATATTTCTGTCCAGGCTGCAGTCTTCCAAGGGAAGTTGGTGATGATTCTGGTGCTCTCCTCCTAAACCATAATCTTCTTCCTTCCCTATAGTGAGTGTTTTCTTTCTCCACACTTTCTTCAGTCTGCCGTGAATTGCACCCTTTTTCTGCCTGCTTTCTGCAGCTGCTTTTCTTGAGTGATAGCATCTGAACCTAACAAGCCATTGTACTGGATCACCTGCTTCCCTCTGCAGGTCTCCTGGATCACTCCCTGACTCCTTGAAGACCTGAATTAGTGACAGCTTCCCACATTACCACATTTTCTTTGTCTCAATTTGGACTCATCCTGATCGTTGCCTGATCCCAATCCATTGCTGAATGTATTGTAATTTAAACCAGCTATTCAGTAGGATTTAATCATAAAATCAAAGGTATTGTTTGCCTCCTGATTTAATAGAGTTAGATGCTTCTTACAACACAATGGCTGTCTTTGTGGAAGATCTTTCTGTGCTTAAAAACAAACAGGAAATATGCAGTAGATTAAGTAATAAACAAGCATTTTCACAGTTTACTGTCAGAGTGCATGTCGTCTGGTTGACCTTGATTTTTTTTGGAACCACAGGGAGAATATGTGATATATTAGAGATGTGAAGATTCTGTTACATGGCAGCTACACTTTGTGTACATGCTGCAAGGGTATTTGTTTCTAAACTTTTTTTTTTTTTTTTTGTAGTTTCCTACATCGCCTTAGTGTCTCTTTAAGGCTGTTGTGTGGGAATAAAATGTTTAGTGCTGAAAGATCAGATCCAAAAATAGAAAAGAAGCAGTTCTGAACATAAGCAACCATCTAAAGTACAAAGCCTAATGATGAATATCATTATTAAAAATAGGAAATGGTGATAAAAATGCTACTGAAGTATTCATTTCTGGTAACAGCTTATTTGTTCTGTCTCCAGTAAGGTGCATGTCATGGAGAAACTGTACAAAAAGATGTGAAATTGAAGGTAGTAAATTAAAGTTTCCCACCACCAGGTTTTAAAAGCTGTAGTGCACACTCCATTACAGCAGAAAGTCTGGAGAATCCTTCCTTCTGGCTACTCTCATGACCAAATTATTTACAAAATTAAAGCAAAACCTGCAGAAGCTGACATCTCCTGGAATTTGCTCTTTCAAAGCTATACCAGCTAAAAATCCTATTAATAATAGCTTTTAAAATCCAATTAATTATTTACAACCGCTGTCATGACTTGAAGGTGTCTCTTCCTAAATAATATGTAAAAATAGTTCTGATGACATTTCAGTCCACATGTCCTCTTTCTGGAGAGGTGGTATGTGGGGCAGATGTTGATGTTTCAGTTTACAAGGCAAAGGGTCATGGAATGTTTTGAGTCTTGATTTAGGCCCAGGAACGAGCCCTGTGGCTGCTTGGGAAGAATATTCTCAGCTGAGAAGCAAAACATTCCACAGTCCTTAACCAACTCAAACATCAACATCTGACCTTCACACAGTGGCATGAATGAAAGATTTAAAATCCAAGAATTGTACCATTTTAGAACTGAGTTCTCCAATGTGCCTTGCATTGTCATATGGTGACTCCATAATTTGTTACATGTTGTACCAGAGACATTGTGTTCACCTAACAAGAAAGGGAAAAATGTGTTTTCCAATGGGTCATAATTCCTTTTATGTAGCAAGTATGTAAATGGCTACAGGGTTTTGGGTAAAATAAGTTAAGAATTTATTTTATAATAGATTAAAATTAAGTTTCCTTAAAGGTACAATAGTACAGTCTCCCAAAACTGATAAAACTTGTCAATCTTCAGAGTAACTGCTTCGAAACATGAATTAAACTAAGACCTATTAATTAAGGTTTGTTACAAATAATTTATCAAGTGTTAAAATTAGGCATGTCACACTTTTTTTTTTTTTTTACAAATATAATTCTTGAAGTTGTTATAAAGGTTAATATAACTCTAAATGTATAAAAATGCATCCTGCGGATCTAAATAACCATCTATCCAAAACACATTTTAATGTATTATTAAGCCTTCTCTGGCTGCCTTTCATAACTCTTTTGTGTCCCACGTGGAAAGAGTTTGCAGGCTAAATCCATCTTCTGGATGACATACTAAGAGTCTTCCTACTTCATTTAGACATGTCTAAATCTAAGCAAATCAATGTCAGCCTGCCTTGTAGTCCCCAAGATTGCCAGGAGGAATTAGTGTGGTCCTAAAGGAAGTATCTAAGATATGTACGAGAAATCTCCCTCTGTAGCGGCCTGCTTCACTACACTGACTGTAAAGGAGGACTTCCCTTAGTTAATCAGCTAAATTTAACTAAGCCTACTGTAGACAACTAAATTTAGACAACTAAACTTAGGTGGGAGGAATTACTCCACAACAGTTTACATGCCAGTTAGAAATGATGATCTCACTGTCGTGGGCAAAGATGAAACTGGCTGTCGTGGTGAGAGCAAAGGCATAGTATCAGGACATGGAGAAGCTTTCACAATTGCCCCATTCTGTGTCTGTTTTGAGAAGCTACTAGAGACACAGTAGTCACTCCAGTATGTTCCTCATGCAATTTGCTTCAAAACTGATTGAGAGTCATTTCATTGTCATCTTGTCATGATTAGATTATTTTCTTTGACTGCATCCTCTCACTCAAGATGAAATAGTTACACTCTTAAACTGCGCAGCCCTGGGTACACTTGCAGTGTGAATTAATGGCCAGTGATCAGAAAAAGTGCAGAGAAATCTGAGGGTTTTTTCCAAGTATGTTTCTGGCATAGTATGTGATACTGGGTGTTTGTTGCCTTTTTCAAACATAATCTATTACGTTCCAAAGTAACTTTTACAGTAACTACTGTGATGGCTCTTCATTTCAGTTATTAGCTTCTAGGTATTCCAGTAAGACAAATTATGTATTTATATGAGTAATGAGGTAGTTTTTAGTTTTTGACTAGACCACTGTGGAAGGTGTAGTTAAGAACGTCTTCTTTTAACTACATTTTTTCTTGATTTACAAGCTCAGCATGGAGGAGTTAGAAATATTCATCAGCTGGCTGACAAAAGCTTAGAGTTTTGCACTTGGCAACTGATCTATTTGAGATGGAGAGTGATGGTCTTACAGGAGTGGTAATTATTTGAATTGCATTAACTTGATGGAAGCTTACAGCCTTTTTCCTTTAACGCTATATTGCAAGTTTGATAGAATGGTCCTTGGGGTTTCATTATTCTCAAATGCCCAACTATTAAAAAAGTCATAACTGGTTCCACTTTAAAGCAGCAGGAAACATCTCACATCCCCTGTACCTGGCAACCTACCAGACTGCTTGACATCTCTGTCTCTTATCCTCCAACTGCATTTTGCAAACTACGCAAGTAGAAGATTGAAGTCATAGGAATGTATTTTCAGAGGAAACATCCATGCTGAAGATGTATTTGATCCATATGTTCTCTGTAATTTAGAATACTGCCATGTCTACTGAAGCAAACATAGAGAATAAAGCGCTCTCATGTGAGGAGCTTTTTTTAGATTTATTTTAGTAATAATCAGAAATAGTATCACAATACAATGTAGCTCCATTTAGGCATTTGTAGGTGGTGTGTGGAGAACATTATCTTAAGAATATACAAAGCATCTTTATTCAGACTCAACATAGCTGTAGCAACTAGGCAGATTTGCTTCTATAAAGGCCACATGTTAATTAATTCAGCAACTCTTATAGTTCTCCAGATGACAGAGTTCATTCTGACCTGCAAATGAACATAAGCAATTGGAAATCCCTTAATTATTGTTCCTAGGAGACTTCTCCGAAGATATTTTTAAGCATAAAACAGTTTTTCCTTGTCTAACCATCTGAAGCAGTATTTCACTGTCAAGGTTAATTTGCAGAAATCTGAACCTTTAAAAAAAAGCTGATGAATCGTTCATAATATTCTACCCATTCTGGTCCATTATATGTAGCCATTTTACAAAATTTAAAAAAAAAAAAAACAAAACCAAAAAAACAAACAAAAAAAACCCCAACAAAACCCAACAAGCAGTTGCAGAGGTTTCTTTTCCATCAAGAAGAAGAAAAAAAGTAGAGGTAGCTAGAGACAAATCACTCTTATCTTATTCTGAAGGTCAGTACAAATCATGAATAGAGTTGAAGAACTATAGTTTTAAAAGTCTATAGTGCCGTTCAAAATAGAATGACTTTTCTGTGTTTAATATTCTGCTTACTTGATCTGTACTGTAGCCTGCATAGAAAGCATAAATCCAAATTCTTTTCAATACATGTTCAGAATCAAGATTACACACTGGCAGAACAACCTTTTGCTATGGCCAGTTATAACCAAAGAGTTTATAGGGCAAAAATTACTTTATAAATTTCTGTTCATTTTCTCTATTTGTAGACCATGTCATAAATTTGAACATACTCTGATTACAGTCCTGCAGTAATTCTAATACCATGCTTCCCTGCCTACATCTGGAAGGGTAGAGGAAAAAATTACCTGCTCTGAATGCCCTTACCAACTGTCCCAAGGCCCTGAAGTCTCCTTTGATTGCCCTTGGACTACGTGTTGCAGCTTCATTGCCACCCACTTCCTTAGATAAATAGTGGGTAATAGTTTGAGGACTGTACCAGGCTAGGAAATGTCCTAGGGATGTCCTATCATGGTTTAACCCCAGCTGGCAGCTAAGCACCACACAGCTGCTCGTTCACTCCCCCCCAGTGAGATCAGGAAGAGAATCAGAAAAGTGAGAAAACTCGTGGGTTGAGATAAAGACAGTTTAAGTAAAGCAAAAGCTGTGCACACAAGCAAAGCAAAACCAGAAATTCATTCACTACTTCACATCAGCAGGCAGGTGTTCAGCCATCTCCAGGAAAGCAAGGCTTCATCATGCGTAATGGTTACTTGTGAAGACAAATACCATTACTCCAAATACCCTCCCTTCTTTTTTCCCTAGATTTATATGCTGAGCATGATATCATATGATATGGAATATCCCTTTGGTCAGCTGGGGTCAGCTGTCCTGTCTGTGTCTCCTCCCAACTTCTTGTGCACCCCCAGCTGATATACTGGCAGGGAGGCATAGAAACTGAGAAGTCCTTGGCTTAGTGTAAGCACTGCTCAGCAACAACTAAAACATCCCTGAATTATCAACACTATTTCTAGCACAAATCCAAAAGATAGCCCCATACTAGCTACTGTGAAGAAAATTAACTCTACCCCAGCCAAAACCAGCACATGTCCTTAACCCAAGTCCCAGGGAGGCAGTAGCCTTCCGTAAGAGGGTCTGACCAGCATATTGAACGCTCCGTTCTCCTCAGAAGGGAGCACCTACAATTATAATCCATCAATTCCTCTGTGTGGAGGTGGCCATGATACGGAGGGTAGGCCTTTCTGACCTTGGCCATCATCCGTATCATCAGTTGACTGACCTTCCAGATACAAAGCCTGTTGCATAGAGGCTTCTGGAAAGGTGAGGTAAGGAAGGAGGGAGTTTGCCTGCTTCCTGAGCATAGACTTGCCTCCATTCACTCCTTTAAGTTACCATCTTCTGCTTGGCGGGGAGAGGGTACAGGATCCACCTGATCTTTTTATCTGCTGGTGGCTATTCCTGTTTCTGCCTGAGGGAGAGCAGAGCATGGTTCTACCAGTCTTATCTCTTTTTCAGACTCCCTGATGCTCCTTAACCTTTCTACTTCCTCTTGTAGTGCTGCCACAGACAGCTCACACAGATGTTCTAGCTACTGCCATCAGTTACTAGTGAAAGGCTCTGTCACATGCTACAGCCTGAGACCTGAATGGTTGCATATTTTTGAGTGTGCTCTATCTGGGGTGCCACATCAGTTCTGTCAAGGACATAGCCTTCTGCCAGGTGGATACCATAGCTAAACTCTGGGAGAGGGATAGCCACCAACTGAACTCACCTTTTGAGCTGGTAGGGTGATTGATGCCCTTCCTGCACACCCTTCCATGTATGTGCATTCCTTGGCTATATCTTTTTGAAATATGTCACTTGAGATGCCATTCTGAAGGATTTAAGCATTTCAACACATGGAGCAAGAATGTATTTATGCAGTAAAAATCATGCTGTAATACAGCTAACTGAATTCTTCCCTTGATCAAGCCAAGTACCTCTTAAAAAAATAACCAACTTCATGTACCAGCCACCAGAACCCATGAAAATTAACTGCAGTACTCTCAAGTATGAACAAGCCGAGGGGAACTTTCTTAGGTATTTAATGATCAGAGCAATTTATGTCAGCACAGAGTTTCAACTCTGAAAATGATACAGTTATTGTAGCTTCATCTATATTAGTCTGGTATCATATCAGTGGAGTACCCTTTCAGATCTCCTAATTTTTCTTCTCCTCCCACACTTCGTTTGTCACTGCAGAGCAGCCTGGAGCATGTGCACTAGATTCCTCCACAGGACCCAGAGCCAGTGCATTCACTCCAGGGGTGTGCCTACCACACTCCAGCTGCTAACACTCAGCTTCCAGGACCAGGATAGAGCTCATCTGAAGTAAATCTCCTGAAATACAAGGCTTCTGGCAATTTTTGTGTCACTCTAGAGGTCTCCTCCTGTTGCACTGCATTATTTGCTGAGGCAGATGCAGTCTTAGAGTATCTATTCCTCTAGGCTTCACAGCAAGAAAAAAATAACGTTCATGCTCCAGTGCACTGTCGTGACTCACTGAAGGCTTGCAGGTGCTTTTAAGGAGGACAAAGCAAGTCTCAATAAGCAAACCTGGTACCTTCCTTATGCCTTGGTTCTGTCACTCACAGAGCTGCAGTAGCAGGCGGTTTTCTGAATATAGCTAAGACATCAGGGTCCTTGTCATGGCAGGCACAGGTACACCTGCTCCTGCTTCCTCTTTGGTGGTTGCTCTTCATCAGGCTTGCTTTACAATTAGAAGCAATGTTGCAGTGTTTAGCTATTTTAGCAGTCACTCAGCTGTTTTCATCGAATCAGGCTGGACTTGTAGAGTAGAAGTAGAGCTGGTCACCAGCCAATTCAGTTCTTCACTTCTACCTTCTCACCTGACACAAACTCAAGTTTAGCAGATAGGCTGCTAACAGTTTTCTCAAGAGCGCTGTCTTGTTTTCCTTTACACTTGCTATTTTTGGTTTAGTCTGGGTTTGGGGTTTTTTTGGAGGAGAGGTGTGGATGAAATGAAAAGTTGATTGAAGAAATGTAAAGGTAAGGATAAAGACTCTTGTT
Source organism: Athene cunicularia (assembly GCF_003259725.1). Lineage (NCBI taxonomy): Eukaryota > Metazoa > Chordata > Aves > Strigiformes > Strigidae > Athene > Athene cunicularia. Next base: position 25,795,589 of record NW_020799091.1, on the reverse strand, counting down.
TCACTGGTGGCACATGGCAATGAAGTCATCTTGTGCTGTTACCCCTGAAGATGTGACAGCAGCAAGTTGTGAATGAACTAGAAAGCTTTGCCCTTTGTCCCCTAACGAAAGGCAGACATATAGCCAATATACCTCAGATTTTTCTAGTTAATAGATGTCCTAGATGAAAGCATCTTGGATGAATGGTTGTCAATAAGCAGGCTCTTAGTAAAATGTACTTAAGTAGGTCAGTGTAAGTATAATTAGAAGTAATGAAGTGACAGTTAGCAAAGTAAAATATCAGCTAATATCCGGAAAGCATTTTGAATGTTGAAGTGTGTTGGACTGTGAAACTTTCTCTCCTAGTGTTGAAATGCTTGCATATCATTTATATTCTGTGCTGCTTTGCCTTTCTAATGTGGTATGATAATCATGTATCTATGAAAATTATTGGGAAATCTTGGCGCCTCTGATTTAATCCTAGCGGTATATATCTCTAGTGGGGCAAACAGCGAGCCAAGTATCATAGATCAGAAATAACCAGATGGCAACCCAGAAGGGCCGTGACGTCTGCTCAAATGTGGAGTAACAGGGTACCAAACTGTGGGATGATGACACCCGGTTGCACACTAGCACTTTGTGTCAAGGCAAAAACTTTAATTGCCCCAAAAGTGGAGCAGTGCCTGCAACAGCCTCATATGTGCCAAGTGATGACTGCTAATGTATTATCTCTTGATTTTTCTCATCAGATACGGATTTAACGGGAGACATTCTTGACTTCACTATTAGTAGCAACAAGTGCATGGCAAACTCTGGATCATGCAGTGAGGTGCAACTGTACAGGCATTTTCCATCCACCCCAATGTGTTGCCAGTATCTTTGAAGTCTCAGTCTTTGCTGACTTCCGACACTGTGGGGAGAATAGACATGCTCCTTACCAATCCCTCTGTCCCAGTGTGTGGCTTTTTATAGACTGAACAGCCAGGGAGCAGTTTGATAGTAACACCCCTGGTGTTGCAGCTGCCTTGCTCCACACTGTGTGCATTCCTCCTTCCCCAGCAGATACCTAAACTCAGTGTGCTCCTTGGCTCTTCCTAATGAGTAACCTAGCAGAGGATACTTGCTGTAGAGGCAACCAGTTTCCTGCCTGTCATGACTTTCACCTGACCCAGTTCAGGTGAACTGACTCTTCTTTCCCTACTGATGTTTTATATCCAGCTACCATTAATTAGAGGTGACTGTGGGCATCCACAGTTTGTGAGCTGGACCTTGCACTGCTGATCTGAGACACAGGATGGCTTACTGGCATCACTGGTTGTGGGGCAGAGCCACACTCTGCATGTGTGTGCAGCAGAATATAGCTTGGCTGTCACTCTAGAAGTGTGTGGGTAGTTTCCTGTGGACATCTCTGATAACCTAATGTATCATTTGATGCCCCTACACACCAATTCTGAACACCAATTCAGACAACTGAATTATGATCAGCATTGTGCGTTTTGCCTCCAGATGCACACAGAGTCTACACACAGGTGCCCATAAGTATGCTAGGTGAGAGCATAGCCTCAAAAGTGTTGCAGCTGACTGGCATGTAGATACTTAAGGCAAGCTGAATCTCTTTGCAAGTGCTTCTATTATAAATCTGCTGACTAAAGCTGTGATAAAGTTGCATAAAGGTGGGTGTCTAGTGACATCTGAGATGGCATCCTGCTTGCTTTCTACTTGTGGACAAAGAAGGGTCCTTTTGGTCAGTCCCCAGGGATGTCCCGAGCACATAGGATATCTTAAAGGTCATTAGACTCTCTGTTTAGAAAATCTAATCTCATCCTGGCTATCCACTGACAAGGAGTTTAGGGACTTACCTCAAATGTCAATGTCTACATTTAGACATTAGCGTAGGTGTCTTAACCCTGAACTGAATGCCACCCACAGTTTCATCCTCCAAAAGGAAGTAGTCTTAAGGGCATGAGATTGCCTGAAGCAAAATGCCAAGAACTTTCCAGTAAATGATTGTCAAATATATGCAGCACTTTGACACAGCTCTCATCCAAACAGTTGGTGGCTTTTCAGAAATAAATACGAGTATGCTTTTAGGGTCCCTTGCCACTAGATGTGACTCTCAGTTCTGTGTAGTTTACCGTAATCAGATGGACACGTTCTGTTGCTCCATCCACTGCCCATTTTTTGTTGTTGTTGTTGCTGTTGTTGATTTGTTACAATTTCTTTTCTGGCTCAGTTCTGCCAGTTGCTAAGCCGCTGCTAAAAATGGTGAACATTTTTTACTCCTACTGATCTCCACAATATGCAGCACCAAGATACCCTCATTCAGTCAAACCAAATAATTGTTTCTGAGAAGAAGAGGGTTTTACTACCAGCTGTTTTTTTCTACCTTGAGGTTGACCTTATATTTTCAGACAATTAGCTTGATTAAGTTCTTCCTGACATGCCACTGTGCAATGAGCAGTGGAACTACTCTGCAAAGGCAGTCTAAATTATACTACCTCTGAATTAGTCCCACTTGCCTCGCTATCTAAGCAACTGAGTGTGATTAGTCTAGAAACAGTTTGACTGCTGAAAAACAAAGTTACTCATTTTTACCATGAGAATGATTAGTGTGAATGACATTAAAATCTATTCCAGTCTTTCCTTACTCAACCAGAGTTGAGTAAGCACTCAAGCAGAGTACGTACCAATGGCAATTTCATTTTCCCTCTTGTTCCAAGCAGTGAGTGTAGAGGACTGAGGGATGTGTGCTTTAGTAACAAGCTATCCCAGGCATCTCATAGCCTTAAATTTTTTCTCCTGTAAAAAAATCACTTTGAATATTTTGATTCTTAAGCTTTCCCAAAGCGAATCTTCTTTCCATTCACAAGCCTTAATTTTAAATGGGATGGTTTTAATTTATTTGCCAGCTTTTCTCCTCAGAGCTCTGGTAAAACAGTATCAGCTTTTTTTTTTGGTGGGTGATGCTACGTTAACAGTTCCTGATTTTTTGTTAAGGGCTATTGCATGTCTGGAGCTGTAGCTCTCAATGGAAAGAATGTCATTACATAATTTTAGATTTCCTTGAATAGAAACCACTAGTCTTGGCCAGAACATCAGGGCACTAACCCACTTCAGTGGTGTGCAGTGTTCAGCATAGCCAGCTGTGGCTAGCCTGGAGGTGATCTCTGTCATGTGGGGCAGCACAGCCCAGCAGGGACCGATGGAGAGCCAAGCCAAGGAAACCAGTTTGGTTATAGGGAAGCGGTGGCTGGAGGGCATGTTGCTGTAATGAAATGTGCTAGCTGAGCTATCAGAGATGTTACTGTCAGGCCAGAACAATCTGTTCCTTACTTAGCTAATGCACCTCCTGCACGTGGAATTTCTAACAAGGTCATTGTTATTTTTTTCAGCATTTTCTTTGCAGTTTCATTTGTGCCCTGCTGTTCTCCCTATGTATCTACCCTAGATACTTGCTTTTCTTTCATCAGGTCTGGGTATGTCCACTCATCTACTTCACAGGCAATTTTCTTGCTTGCTTTGCCTCTCTATTTTACTCTAGCAGGTTTTCCTGGCAACTAAATTTCATCTTGGCCTGGATCTTCTGTCTTGCACTTACTTGGAACCTGAAACCAATTTATTTGCTGTTGATCTCCTGTGTTCAAAATATATGTGTAAGCACCTTGAAGTGTGTTCTGATTTTATAGATAAAATTTCCTGAGAGCCTACACTGGCTTGGATGAAGCCTGGTGTTATTTTTTTAAAATTATGTTAAAAAGTGCTTAAATTAATGTTTAGAACCATGATGCTTTGGAACAATATGCTGATTATTCAAAACATTGGCTTGATCTCATATTAACACGGCAATCTAAGAAGTGAGAAAATTAAATATAAAATGCTGCAGCTGTTAGATAATATCTAAACATACACCGTCTTTACAAACTCATTGGTTTTTGTAGCTACACCAAACAGTTCTCATTCATTTTATTAGTACTACTTTATTCCTTGCTCACAGGAATAAGTTTGATACGAACTTCTGTTCAGTATCAAAATAGCATTGTTTCAATTTCTTCCTGTTCCCTGAAGTCAGAAAGAAAGCTGAATTCTTTCTTAAGGAGAAAATGACAATGCAGGTAGTCTATCTATTTCTGCTAAAGATAACCTTAATCCTTCATTTAAGATGAATCCCAGAGCTACTCAGAGACCCAAAGAGCCCAAGATATTATTGTTCTTCTGCTAATGCATCATGAAGGTATATGTTGGAGAGTTTGAAAAGTTATTCTAGAAGCAGGTGCTAGAATGAGAAAAATCAAGTATGAATGTCTGTGAGTAATTTTAGACTGAAAATTAGGATTTTAAAGTGTGTTTTGCAATGATAGTAGCATATATAGATAGATAGTAGATGCATGGAATCAAGAAACTAATTACTTTCAAGAGAGAGCATGAAGATTTTTAGGAGAAGTATATAGTGGTGTTACTAATGGCTGGTTTTACCTTTGGCTTATGTGGATTTTGCTCAGCTGCATGTATTAAACTCTCATCTACAGAAGAAAAAAATAATTGCAAAAGGAAGCTCCATTACTATCAACTGAGTTTGAAAGAAATTAATACACTCAATAACTGCAGTGTTATCAGGCAGGGAACTGTGGAGAATGTAGAATACACCTGCACAATGATGATTAATCATAGTAGGTTGTACACAGATATTTGAAGGTCATCTTCTTTATGTAGCTTGGGGTCAATTTCAACTCTTAGAAAACTAATTTTAAGGAAAAGTAGCTATTGCTCCCCTTACCAGTTATAGAGGACTGTACATATATATCCCTTCTTTAATCTTTCAGGACATTTAATAAGATTTCTAGTGGTCACCAACAGTTTGGTACATTGGTTTAGCACCATATCTGCAAGGGGACATGTGCCACAACTCATGATACAGTCCATCAGCTGCTGCTGTATGTGTTCATACTTAGAAGGGAATCAGGGTAAGAAATAGGTTTCCTGCAAAGGAAAATCCTTCTAAAACAAGATTGGCTCATAGCCTGCAGTTAGGTTATTTCTGTATTTGATTTACAATAGTGACAGGAACCTGCATATCTCATATATCAGGAGATATTCCTAATCAAGGTAGGGGCATGCCTTCCTTTGTACATTTGGCTTCCTTTGTGGTTGACCAAATGTAATTTCTTATTTGCATTTTCAGAATTAACTTAAGGAAGGAAGGCAGGCAGGCAGGCAGGCAGGAAGGAAGGAAGGAAGGAAGGAAGGAAGGAAGGAATAGAATGGCTTATATTTGTGTTCCACCTGTCTTACCCAGTAAAATAAAATGATGGCAGATATATTTAGAACAAAATATTCAAGAATAAAGTTCATGTGGTTCACAGGGAACATTTGACATTCATAACTACAAGAGGTCATACAGTCAAAGAGTTACTGAGTACTATTAGAGGCAAAGACCTGTGAGACATGTAAGTAAAGAGAAAAATTACTAAAACTCAAGCGTTGAGGAGAAAGCTGATTGCTGCAAAGCTGGAAGAAAAACATATATATATATATGAATCATTGCAGAATCAAGTACATGCATCATGAGGTTTCTTTTGCTTTGCCCTTAAGACCAGATTTCACTATTACAGGAAGCAAAGTACAAAAGGTTAGTCTAATCTATCTAGCAGTGCAAATTACAAGATTAAGCATTTACAGAATAATTTAAAAAGGTTTATTTTAATTTAAACTGGAAGTTTATTGACTGAAAACAGCTGAGGAGGAAAAGGACATAGGTTATCAGCAGATTGAAGGTGACGATTATGCTATAGCCTTGAACAAGGTGATTGTAGGTTAGTGCTTAATCAAGAAAAATACTGAAGCATGAGATAGAGAAGTATTGAAATCATTGTACAAGAAGGCAGGGAAGTATGTCTTGGAATAACATGTACACTTCAGGTCACTCAGAAAAAGGGATATGACAAAGAAATAGTTCAAACGTGGAAGGATTCAATACAGCTGCTTGCTTGTAGATACCTACTGCCGGTCAAATGTGTGAGGGTACCAGGGGCTTGGGGTATGACACAAGAGCTGGAGTGGATCCATGGCCTTTCAGGGCAGCATCTGGGTGACAAGTAGGACACCATGGTGACATCAGTGTGGGAGCAGTGGGCTGTAAAGGACCCAGGTTTGTGTGGCGTGGCAAAACGAAGTCTAAAGAAAGGACAGCTCTTTCTCCAAAAATTCTGGAGGAAGGGTAATTCTGTCAGTAGTTCTCAAGACCTGAACATAATTTAGGATTGAGGAAATTATCCTGTCAGAAAAATGAGGCTCTGTCTACCACCGCTCACAGAAGCAGTGGAGGGGAAGATGGATTAAGCAGGGAGATCCCAACTGCTTTTAACAGGCAGTCTGATCTGTTCAAGGAAAGATTGTCTGAGTGAGCTGCCCGTGATAAAGAGGCTTTGTTTGCTGACTCAGGAAGCCCCTTCCAGTTCTGGATTCTCAGGACCAGGAAGCAATGCTGATTTTTTCTTGACCTGCTTTACAACAGAGTTCAGATGAAGTGTTTGTAATAATCCTTATATTTGTGAATCTCTCATAACTTGAGCTTCTTCATAGCTAAAATAATGTTTCAAAGAGCTCCTGGTAACCCAAGTTTCGTTTTGCTGAAATTTTAATAGCACTTCCTGTTCTCTTCAGATTTTATTGGATTGTCTTGCCAGGCAAGTATTCTGAAATTGAGAACTGGTTGCAGCTCTGAGTTAAGCTAGTTTGTGTTTAGATGAACTTGTCCCCTCTGGCTCTAGGTGCAGGAAACATACCACAGATGCTTCAAAAACAAGTTGCTTGCTCCTAGTTCCACAGATAAATATGAATGACTACTTTTTAAACTAGATGAGTGAAAGCCTTATCTAAAAGAGTGCACAGTTAATCCTCTGCCAGTTGGAAATCATGAAATAATGCATTTTCTACAGTTAAAGATTTATTTATCAATTATTTCCTATTTCCATCTCTGTCAAATATATTTTTCCTGTGAATAACATGCTGGAATAATTGTATTGGGAGAGGAGTCATTATTCAGGAGAAAAGACTTTACATAATACTTCAGAAAGCAGCTCATAAGTGAGTGCTGAGGAGCTAGGTTTAAGATCTTCATGTGATCTGTTTTTAAAGTTTTTGTGTTGTAGACATTCTTCTGACCTTTTCCCACCCAAGGAAGAAAATACAAACTTCCTGAAGGGTACTCAAAATATTTCAGCTATTACCAAGCTCACATAATTACTGCTAGGTCAGGTATCTATTGAGCACTATAATAGACAAGCCTTTGTAAGCCAGGGAATTCACAAGACAGCTTTCTAGTTTCACCACTTCCTAGCTATGAGAATTCTCTTATTGTTACTATTCATGGTTTTTACTCCTATTCCCATTTATCTAGAGACATTTAATCTTGAATTGTGACTTGGGTATATGTGTAAATGACAGTTTGGCCATGCAGGCAAATTTCTGGAAAGAAATGTTCTCCTGGATTTAGGCAGCGTTGTATAGTACCTCATCAAGCTATTCATCTGGCCATATTCTCTGCTATACATTAAAGGTCCTCAGTGACGTGAGGCTGTCATTTTATGACATCTGATAAATTGGAGTTGTCAGACTTCTGGTTTTCTATTCTATTATTTGAAGTCTTTATTGCTACAAGGGCAGGAAGAGGTTAATCGTCACATAGGAATAGAATTTCTTTACAAAATAATTACTATTTTTGTCTTGCTTTGGTCCAGATAATAATTAGGTTTTGGTGTTGAGTTAGTTAACTAATCAAATTATATATATTTGATTGTTTTAAATCAAATTCTTTGTTAAGTTTTATAGCCAATGGGTAACCATCTTCTCTAGACTTGCATAACTACATTTTATGTTATCTCACTAACTGGATTGTGGAACATTATCTACTATTGAGTGTAGTTGGTTTGGTTTGATATCAATTTGATTCTGATTTGATTGGTTGTTTTACTTGAGTTAGTTTGTTATTATTGGTAGCTGAGCTTAGGTAATGTTTTCCTGATTTTATTTTTTTTATGAACTCTTTCAGTAAAATATGTTAAAATGTACTGACTCACATGTCTCTGAATAAGCAAGGCAGAACCATTAAGGATCTGGGTGGAAACAGTCCAGTAAATTCCAAAGACTGAATAGTTCCCCCTAACTAGTCTTTATTTCTTGCTAACTTTTGTTTTATTTTAGCTTAGCCTCTTTTGAGGCTCCCCACAAAATGCACATACCACTCTGAGGGCAGCAGCCAGTACTAAAATGTTTATGTGACCGTGTATGTTTGTACACAGATCTCTGAACAGCTGGCTCTCTATTGGCCCTAAACACTAGAAAGTGTTTTAACTTCTTCTCGGGGTGGCTTAGCTTGTACATCTGAAAATGGACCCACATTGGTGTGTTTTTATTAGCAAGTCTTTACTGAAGGTATTTGGGCAGTCTGCCCCAAACCTCCCTTTTCTGGAGAAACTGCATGCTGCCTGGAGCTTCATCACGTGAAGCATGGGAAGACATGTGGATCTACACGTAAACATATCCTGAAGCATAGAAAAGTTACTGCCACTTGTAGCATAACTCCCACAAGTAATGCTCCTGTCCTGTGTTTCCCAAGCCACTCTGCCTCCCCTGCCCTTTTGTCCTCAAGTGATCTTGTACAGTCAGACCCTTTCTGCCCAACCACAGTTTCATTTCTCAGCAGAAATTGTATTATGTGTTTTTTCTCCCATGCTTTCCTCATTTGGAGACAGACAGCCCACAATCTCCATGAGCAAGGGACAGCCCCCTCCCCATGTCTCCTGAGAAATGTTGCTGTGCTGTATGAATGCTGCAGGATCACATCCACAGAGCATAAGGTCAGTGCTACTGTTGGAAATGCTGGAAGGCAGCCTTCTGTGTAGCCAGATGACACTGAAGTACTTTCTCTTGAAAATTATTGTGGAGAGCTCCTTGATTTACCCAGGAGAATAATACTAGCCAAGGAGACAGGGAGGTCAGCTCAACTGGATGGTGCTGTCACTCATTAAGATCATTATCTGTGTTATTGCCCTCTCTGTCCTTCCCATCTCAAACTGACTGCCTACAGCGTGTAGGCTGGGCTGACATTGTTCATGCTCCATTATTTTAAAGGACAAGTCATGTCAGTCAGTGGAAAGCAGTCTTTCTCTCCTTTGCTCTTGGTAGAAGGTTTTGATGCATCAGAATTCCCCTCTGAGCAAAGAACAAATAGTTCAAGCTTTAAGGTCTTTCCCAAGGATATACCTATCAGCAAGAGGTAACCAGGCATGTTGTTTTCTTCAGAGTACTTCATTCTAGTATAAATAAAATTGGGAAGATGAACTAATTTAATATCTACCAGAGAGATGTTATCATCTGATGGTACTTCTGTGAGCTTGTGGTGCTCATTTTTTCATGTGGGGAGCTATCTGAATTTTTGCCCATAAGGTAAGTGAAATTAGGCTCAGTTTTAGCTGTATTTGAAGAATTGGGTTCTTGAATACCTCTGATTTTAACAATTACGCAGATTTGCAATACTCTGTGCTTGACCCCAAATCATCCTACCCCATATGATCTGTTAATAATTTCTAATATCTCAAAAATGTTTTTTCCATAATCTCCTAAAAGTGATCTCTTGATATTTCTCAAACCTCAGCCTGCTACCAGTCCTGACTTTAAAGGTTGCTGTTACAAGAAGAACCTGTCGTTGTCAGCTAACATCTGATGTAATGTTAGCTCTAGAAGATTAGTTTCCTCCCATTCAGTGAGCCTAAGTGAACATACAGAACATCCTTACAGTATGTATAAATCACTATGCTTTAAACCCCCAGAATTACTATGAAGATGCATCCTATCTTAAAATTGACAAAAAAACATCTAAGCAAGTAATCTTTGTGACCACTTGGTGGATAAGGAGTTGGCTGAATCGTCACACTCAAAGAGTTATGGTAAATGCCTCAATGTCCAAGTGGAGAGCAGTGACAAGTGGTGTTCCTCAGGGGTCGGTATTGGGACCTTTGTTGTTTAACATCTTTGTTGGCAACATGGACAGTGGATTGAGTGCACCCACAGCAAGTTTGTCTATGGTATCAAGCTGTGTGGTGTGGTCAACACGCTGGAGGGAAGGGATGTTCCATCCAGAGGGACCTTGGCAGGCTTAAGAGTTGGGCCCATGTAAACCTCATGAAGTTCAACAAGGCCAAGTGTAAGGTTCTGCATATGGATCAGGGCAATCCTGTCTACAAATACAGGCTGTGTGATGAGTGGATTGCAGCCCTGCAGAGAAGGACTTGGGGGTATTAATAGATGCAAAAACTGAATATGAGCCAGGAATGTGTGCTTGCAGCCCAGAAAGCCAACCATACCCTGGGCTGCATCAAGAGAAGTGTGGCAACAAGTTGAGGGAGGTGATTCTCCTCCTCTACTCCACTCTCATGAGACCCCACCTGTAGTATTGTGTTCAGCTCTGGTGTCCCCAACATAAGAAGGACATGAACCTGTTTGAGCAAGTCTGGAGGAGGGCCACGAAGATGATCAAGAGGATAGAGCACCTCCCATATGAAGACAGGCTGAGAGAGTTGGAATTATTCAGGCTGGAGAAGAGAAGGCTCCAGGGAGGCCTTACAGCAGCCTTCCAGATTACTTAAAGGGATCCTACAGGAATGAGGAGGGACTCTATCACAGAGTGTAGTGATAGGATGAGGGGTGATGGTTTTAAACTGAAAGAGATCTACATTAGATGTAAGGAAGAAATTCTTTCGTGTGAAGGTGGTGAGGCACTGGCACAGGTTGCCCAGAGAAGCTGTGGCTGCCCCCTCCCTGGCAGTGTTCAAGGCCAGGCTGGACGGGGCTTTGAGCAACCTGGGCTAGTGGAAGGTGTCCCTGCGCATGGCAGGGGAGTTGGAACTAGATCATCTTTAAGGTCCCATCCAACCCAAATCATTCTGTGATTCTATGATGAAAGGTTTATCACATTCAGTGTGTGCATTTGCACTCTCCTGTGACTTGATCTCTTAAGCTGCTAATGTGAGACACTGGTAGAATTTCATCTGTCATATATCCATCGTGTCTTGGCCCCTGCAAGTTGTCCTTTCTAGCTGGTGTCCTGCATTGCTGGTTGTGAAGCCAGAACACATATAAGCAGACAACATGACAGTGTGCCCACATCATCCTCTGACAGCTGTATACTATGTCATGTTCTTTGCTTTACTGCAGCTTGGATTATAGTCTACTTTAAACCAGAGCACAAACAAGATGTTTAGCTCTATTCCAAATTAATCAACAGTCTCATAGGGAACATATACCATATTGAGCTATTCAGTTTATTTCCTGCATGCATGACTCAGTGTTAAAGTCCAAATTGGTACTTTTGCTATTGTTAGCTTTCCAGTCTGAGGCTGACCATGGTTCTAACAATGAAAAATGACTTTCAATTGAGCACCTTGTATACTGTATTGCCAGCTAAAACAGCTGTAAAATAAACAGTGCTAGAAGGTGTGCATGGGCAGTAGAACTCCATCACCTGCAGCTGGAGTTGTTAGAACAGTCCCTGGAATGGTGTTGGCTCAAGCCAATTAACATCTTCCTGTGCAATTTCCAGACACAGTTTATGAGTTAGCATGGACCCCAAATTATTCCCGGTAGACAGTTTACATTCAGCTGTCCTATTTGGGGGCTGAGAGAGTTTAACAGTACGAGCACAGCCTATCCAGTTGACCTCAGTGCTAGGTTTAAGTTACTTATCTGGACATATGGTTGTACACCAGTATCTAGACTGATGCTGGGTTCAGAAATCAAAGGTTTATCTGAATTTCTTTTGTCCTTGTTCAAATGAAAGAACCTGTTCTGGTAACTGAAAGTGAAGGAACTTCATGCTTCTTTTGGACTGGGATTTATCAGAGCTAGAGTCTTGCTTTCAAAAATTCCCTTTGAACATAATTTTTACTGTGAATTGAATAGGATTCTGTGTCAGATTAAAGCTGGTATGTCACAGATCTATTTTAGAAAGAAAATTTCATACTTTCAGCAGTATAGCAAATGTCAGAAACTTTCCTTTGCCATGAAAAGTGCGTATAAAGTAGTTTCTGAAGATCACAGAGAAATCAGCGTGTTACTCACTTGTCATAAATGTTCTGGTTTCGTAAGCAGGGTGCTTCCATAGTTACTTCTTATGAAGTTTCACTTTTTTTTTCATGCCATCTGAAAACCAAACTCATGAGAAAAATCAGAAGTGTACTTTTGATAGAAGCTTCATAGAAGAAGCTGTATAGTATAATAATGCTAAGGTAAGTATAACTTTGTGAACAGTGATGGAAATAAAATATCTCTAGAAGGGTAGCATCAGTGAGGATTTCAGAAGTTTCACATGTGGATATTATGTAGCACATCTTTGTCTGTCCAGCTGCCCATTTACTCAAGGAGATGTGTTGTCATGGGGTGTCTTTTCCTGTCTCTGAGAGGGCTATGATACATAAGCACAGTTACTGTGGCTGGTAATAGAAGTGGCTCGTCACAGAGGCCCTTGGTGCCTGCTCGTGGGTCACTCTGATACTCCTCTTTCTCCATCACACCCAGCTGTGATAGTGTTTTGGGGTAGGGGACAGCATGCAAGGGAAATGCAAGTCAGGGTCCACTGGAAAAACGGTGAGGAATTGATCATATATGTAGAGGAAGCAAAAAAGGCAAAAGCAGAGGTTGAATAAAAGTCAATGAGTTCTAACTGCATTTTTTTTTTTTTTGAGCTTGAAGTTAGATGGAGAAACTTCTGTGTACCTGTGGTTATATTATACATGTATATATACACATGATGTAGCAGCAGAAGACAATTTCCAGTGATTTATTTTAGCATCAGTAAAATTAATATCATCTTTTCTTAAGAAATATTGAATTATCAGATAATGATAAAAGGAGTGGAAATGTTAAAAGTTTGCAAATAAAGTGGAACATTGCCATTCCGCCCTAAATAACAATCTATGAAAAACCGGTCCCATATAATTTGAAATAGTGCTTTGTAGCAGGTGTAAATGAAACTGCCTGTTACGAAAGAAATCTTACCTCATAAAAATCAATTTTCTCTGCAAGTATTATGGTTTTCTTCTTTTATATATTTCTAGTCAGATGCTGATATTCCTCTGATAGCTTCAGAAGGCAGGAAGCACTGTAGAGAGAGAGTGTTGTGTGTGTGTGTGCACATGTTCTGATGGGTACAGCTGCTGTAGGACAGTGATAGCTCAAGATCTTAGTCAATAAGAGGGAATGGCCTCAAGTTGCACCAGGGAAGGTTTAGACTGGGTATTAGGAAGCATTTCTTTCCAGAAGGGGTTGTTAGGCATTGGAATGGGCTGCCCAGGGAGGTGGTGGAGTCCCCATCCCTGGAGGGGTTTAAGAGTTGGGTTAACACAGCGCTGAGGGATATGGTGTAGTTGGGAACTGTCAGTGTTAGGTTAATGGCTGGACTGGATTATCTTCAAGGTCTTTTCCAACCTAGATGATTCTGTGATTCAGTTTAGAAAGGAAATTCGGAGTAACTGGGAACCCACAAACAAGGAAGAAAGAAAGGACTAATCAATACAGTAAACTAGGTTTAGAAGTCACAAAGTCCAGTAATGTGAGAGTAGCCATAAATCAAGCTGAGGAGGCCATTGAAAGGGAAATAAAAAGCAAATTAGTTTTTAACCATGTTAATAGAAGGGTATAACTTTTCTCATCCAGGTCTGGCAGGTATGACGTGGGACCTGCCAAGAAAACCTGTGCCCTTCTGTAGAAACAGCGGAAGGTGCAGTGACATATCCTAGGCAATGTGAAAATATGATGATAAATGTCAATATTTAAATAAATCAACTGTGCTCCTAAAACTGAGAAGAATCTTCCTTAGGAGGTTGGCTCTGTGCCCTGTTTGGACACATCTCATAACATTGGAGAAGCACTAAAGCATTCTGCCTGACTTCCTGCCATTGCAAATGTCTTGACTCAGGGGATCAATAGACCCATTATAATTCATGTGTTGTAATTACTTAACTTACAGCTAAAAAATTTACCAATGTGAAGCCTCAATGTTTTGTAGATTTAATACTGAATTTTTGAAAACTTCCCTTAAATGTATCTTAAAGTATATAGTATATAATGTGGTCAAACTAATAGCAGAAAAATAATTAAATATTTTTTATGATATTGTATATCATATTATTCAACATTTTTGTTAATATTTGATCTACAGTTTCTACAGCTAGCTTGGTTATGAACAGCATATTTGCAGATACTGATAAAGATTATCATAAAGAAAACACAGAATCATAGAATGATTTGGGTTGGAAGGAACACTGAAAAATCATCTAGTCCAACCCCCTTGCCATGGGCAAGAATATCTTTCACTAGATCAGATATTGCTCAAAGCCCCATCCAGCCTGGCCTTGAACACTTCCAGGGAGGGGCATCTACAACTTCTCTGGGAAAACTGTGCCAGTGTCTCACCACCCTCTTTGTAAAAAATGTCTTCCTTATGTCGAAACTAAACCTGTCCTCCTCCACTTTTAAACAGTTGCCCCTTATCCTGTCACTCCAGGCCTTGGTTAAAAGCCTCTCTTCATCTTTCTCATAATCCCCCTTGAAGTACTGGAAGGCTGCAATAAGGTCTCCCTGGAGCCTTCTCTCCTACAGGCTGAAGAACCCCAACTCTGAGCCTTTTCTCACAGGAGATGTGTTCCAGCGCTCTGACAGTTTTTGTGGCCCTCCTGTGAATCCACTTCAACAGGTCCATGTCTGTCTTGTGCTGGGGACCCCAGAGCTGGGTGCAGTGCTCCAGGTGGGGTCTCACCACAGTGGGAGAGATGGGGAGAATCACCTCCCTCAACCTACAGGCCACGCTTTTGTTGCAGTCCAGGATATGGTTGACTTTCTGGGCTGTCAGTGCACACTGCTGGCTTATATCCAGCTTTTCATCCACCAGCATCCCCAGGTCCTTTTCCACAGGGCTGCGCTCAGTCCATTCATCACCGAACTGTCTGACCCTATTTGATGCTCATTTCTTTTGTGGTGGAAAGGTTAGGCTAAGTGTTTTATTGGGTTTTAACTGTAGTTGGAGAAACATGCACTTTCAAAATGGATATATTTTCTGCTATAATTATCTTGTAAAGAATATTTTGAAATTAATACATCTTCTTTTTGCATGCAGTGAGGCTTTTTTTTCTAGCATAAATCTTAATCCTAAAACATTTCACAGCTGGGTTTACATTTAGTCACCACAATTTCAAAATCTTCTCTGTGTGTTGAGGCCTTGCTATTCAGGTATTACAGAGACATAGTATTTTATATAATCTCTTCATGCAAGGTGTCTTAAAGAGTAAATTCACTACTTGCACAGCTTGATATTGTTAAGTTTTAGCGATTTTATTGTAAGTGCTGTAACTAAGTCCCTTATCTGGATTAATAGAGCATGGATTAGTAGATCAGAATACTGATCAATGTACTATTACTTCTTAAAGCAGTAGTAATTTTCAGTGCTATCAGGTGGGTCAGAAGAATTATCAGATGTCTTGCAAAGCCAAGTCTAATATTTTGTTTTTCCTTTCAAAAATACAAACCAACCCACAGATTATGTAGAAAGAAGACATTGTGATATTTCTCCAAACTGATCAAAAGGATTTATTTTGCTTTACCAAGTCCATTATATGTTCTTTCTCAAGTCAGAGAGCGTTCCTCCAAATGTTGAATAAATTATGTTAGTTATGGCACATTTTAAATAAATCCAGTCAGGATTATGGGGATGACAGGCAAGAGCAGAACAGTATTGAAGATCAGTTCTTCTCTTTGTCTTGAACTTCTTTCCCACTCCCTAATTCCCCTCAGCAAGTTCAATAAAGAGACAAAAATAATTACTCCAGGATATGAATTTAAGCACTCTGAGTCTAATTGTTTGCATGGCTCAGGTAAAGTCTGTCAGATAGTGTTTATTGGCATCTGAATAATGAATTTCTGTTGGTTGAATATATTCATTCCTATTTTCAGGGCAAGTTTTTTTGTCTTTATCTCTTCTCTGAAGTATTTTTATTATGTGTCAATTGTATGGAGTATGTGGAAACTATAATTCCACTTTTGTGGAGTCTTGCACCATAGATTTTTTATTTTCTTTTATTCCCCTCACACTTGTCTAGTGTACTGGATCTCCTGTTTCTTTAGACTCTTGTTCCTGTAGAGGAACTCAAAGCAAATGGAGACTTCCTTACTGCTGCTGTCTGCTCCTACCTCTTACCGCTCTCATGGTGAGCCCATGTAAATTTATCATAAGCATACATTTACATGTGACAGCACAGCATCAGTTGTGACACAACACTCTCTACCTATAGATAAAATCAAAATAAATGTTTTATTTTTGTAAACACCCATGAAACATTATCTTTGATTTGTATTTCACCTCCCAGAAGTGTACTGTATCAGCAATCAATCTCTACTTTCTGATTGCATGTACACATACATTTTTAGTTATGACAGAACTTTATTTATGGTTGATTATTTTCAGGACAGGGTACAGCGAGAGAGAAAGACTAGCAGAGGACAGCTATTTAGAAGAATGACAATGTGTGTTTAATATGTCTCTTCTGAAAGAGACAAACTAAGCTTAGATTTAAATTTCCCCATTCAGGAATCATGAAAAGGTAAACAAAAGAGGTTCCAGCAAGTGTTTTCCTTAGGGTTTACAGTGAAGCAACAACAGACCTTTCTCAGATTTACCGTGAAAACAAAGAAATAAAAAACCCCCAAATCATCGTAATGAAATCATAATAGATCCCATCTGCAAATTGCTGTACTCTTCTTCTACCATAATCATCTCTATGATGCCGAATTTCCTTGATAAAAGTTAATTGCTGGTTTAGCTCCTAATAAATGGGAAGTCAGTGATCCATTTATTGATTCCCGTGCTTTCAAGAAAGGAGCTTTTAGCAATAACCTCCCAGTTGCAGTCACTCAATTTACTCTAGAGGTCTTGAGGAACTCTGTAAATTTTAAGAAACCGAGTAATTTTTGTGCATTGTTGTGTGTTAACCCAACATCTGTCTGACAGATATGAAATAGACCCCTTGGGAGACCTAAGTCTTTCTGAGGCAGCAGCTGGAGTCAGGCAGAACGCCCTTCAGCATCCAGCATCAGATGACAATTTGTGAGCAGTGGAATGGAGCCCTAAATTTCTGGTGGCTGTAATGGGAATATAGCAACCCACTTTTCTTGTAGATACCTCCTTGTAAACATCTACAGTTAATTTGGAACTGAACGTACATGACACACTTTTCTTCTCGAATTGAACTTGCAATTTTGAAAAACAAGAATGAAAAGCAAACTGGTAAAATAACAGTGCATTAACAGTAAGAATGTGGTATCTCTGTTCCAGAGGTAAAAAACTGTGCAATAGACATGATCTTTGTTTTACGTGGAGTGAGATTAACAGAACATAATCCACAGGCTGTGCAACCTCTAGTAGCCCAGATTGCATGCAGACCAATACTGTCTTGGAGGGGGAAGTGGGAAACATCTTGCAAAGGATTGCAATTGCTCAGTTCCTGTATATGGATCTGGAGGGAAGTTATTTCGAATGTGTTTCCTTTTCTCTCTCCTGCCTGCCTAAAGCACTGTTGATCTGCTCTGGAAAACAAACAAATTAGTAACAGCCTTTGTACTTACCTCTCATCACACTGCGTAAGGAGACTGGAGCAGATTAGTTACTGTGTTCCTCACGGTGTTTAGTCAAATTTTTGATGAATCAAAACCTCACAGTAATAAAAATGTGTATTATCTTTTCCAAACTAGAATCTCAACAGAGATATTTTTTAAAGCCTGAAGGAAATGGAGGAAAAGACAGTGGGTTACTGCAGTTTGCATTGTCAGCAGTTAAAATGACAAGAAACTACAGTTCTTTGACCAGTAAGCTGTTCAACCTCTAATTGAGCTGCAGAAGGAAATATTTTTTGTGTACCTTGTTATTGAAGGTGAATTTCCTCTTCCCTCTTTTTTTTTTTTTTTTTTTTTTTTTCCCCCCCCCAGGTAGAAGGTAGAGCCAGGAGAAAATCATCCTGTTAGAAGGGATTATTTTGCAGAGCCCTTGCACAAAGTATCCAGGCTAAAAGCAGAGTCATTAAATGCTTTATTATGTGTAAGACTTTAGAGTTATTTTATAGT
Source organism: Athene cunicularia (assembly GCF_003259725.1). Lineage (NCBI taxonomy): Eukaryota > Metazoa > Chordata > Aves > Strigiformes > Strigidae > Athene > Athene cunicularia. The sequence goes on along the minus strand of NW_020799091.1, from coordinate 25,777,448 downwards.
CATAGTGTTTCAGTATTAATTATAGTTTAGAACTGAATATTTCAGAATCAAAACCATGATTATTGTCTGCCAGTCCTTGGAAATTTATTTCATATGGATTTTGGTTTTCCTTTTAGGCTCTGACTTTTGATTTGTATGTTAGTAAGTGCTGGTTGGAAAAGCATTTTACTTGAATGTTTTTCTAATAGCATATGAGATTGAATGCAAATCTTAGTAGGAAAGCTCACCACTGACCTGTGCAATCATGTGCCTGCCACAGGTAAGTCAGAGTATTTCAGCAGCACTGGGAAAATGTAAATGCTAATAAGTATGCCAATTATAATGTGTTCTGTCTCCCTAAGCTAAAGAAACAAATACAAAGGGCTGTATTTAGTTGTCCACACACAAGCATTGAGTGACACCAGGCTTGTGTGCGATATCAGAGATATTTACATGGAGATACCAGATGTTCACAGGCCTTATGAAAGACCCAAGCCATGCTGCACTGCTGATGAGGTAACTAGTGCATCTCAAAGGGGTCTGGGTACCTTAGATGGGCAACTGAACCAGTCACTAAGTTACACAGCTACTGCCACCATCAAGCTTAAAATATGTAGGTGCCCTGTAGTCTGCTGAGCAGCTGCAATTGTGTGTGAGCATACTCTTAAACTGTGGGAAACATGAGGTAGTGGAACTTAATGAAGAAATTAAGGATGAAGTAGAGCTACACATTTGGTGCAAAGTACATTGTATCATTATTACCTCATGCTTACCACAGATTTAAGGAATACATAGAGGAGAATATTATGCTAACAGATAAGCTTTGACTTGGTAAATCGCAACAGTTTGGTTATATGTTTTGGTTTCCATGTTTTGCTGGTGATCTTACGATTTCTATTGATAGAGACCATTTGTACTTGTTTCAACATCACTTTTTAGTAGGAGTTTGAAATACTTGTATTTTGCAAAAATTAATTCGGTGCACTGTACCCCCAAAATATATTACTGATTTAATTTTTCTTTTCATATTGCAGAGACAAAGCATTAGAATGGCATAAAATATGGCCCAGTTCTACTACAAAAGAAGTGTCAATGCTCCCTACAGAGATCGTATTCCTCTTCGCATTGTGCGGGCAGAATCTGAACTGTCTCATTCAGAGAAAGCCTATCTGAACGCCGTGGAGAAAGGAGATTATGCCAGTGTAAAGAAAGCTTTGGAGGAAGCAGAAATTTATTTCAAGATCAATATTAATTGCATTGATCCCTTGGGAAGAACTGCACTCCTTATTGCAATTGAAAATGAGAACCTTGAGCTTATTGAGCTGCTCTTAAGTTTTAATGTATATGTGGGAGACGCTTTGTTGCATGCCATAAGAAAGGAGGTAGTTGGTGCTGTGGAGCTGCTGTTAAACCACAAGAAGCCCAGTGGGGAGAAACAGGTATGTGCAGGATTTTCTCTATGTTTGTAGTATACTCTAATGAAAATAGAAGAATTATGCAAAGGGAGTAAGCAAAAAGAAAACTAAACCCATCATCCTTCCACACAAGTATTTAAAATCAGAAAACCAATTACTTTGATGCCATATGCATTGTATTCATTCGTGGTTTTGTCAGACATCATAGAATGTTTTGAGTCAGAATGAACCTTTGAAGATCATCTAGTCCAACCCCCTGCCATGGACAGTGACATCTTTCACTAGACCAGGTTGCTCAAAGCTCCGTCCAACCTGTCCTTGAATACTTCCAGGGAGAGGGCAGTCACAACTTCTCTGGGAAAACTGTGCCAGTGTCTCACCACCCTCTCTGTAAAAAATGTCTTCCTTATGTCCAATCTAAACCTTCCCTCCTCCACTTTTAAACAGTTGCCCCTTATCCTGTCACTCCAGGCCTTGGTTAAAAGCCTCTCTTCATCTTTCTCATAATCCCCCTTGAAGTACTGGAAGGCTGCAATAAGGTCTCCCTGGAGCCTTCTCTCCTACAGGCTGAAGAACCCCAACTCTGAGCCTTTTCTCACAGGAGATGTGTTCCAGCGCTCTGACAGTTTTTGTGGCCCTCCTGTGAATCCACTTCAACAGGTCCATGTCTGTCTTGTGCTGGGGACCCCAGAGCTGGGTGCAGTGCTCCAGGTGACGTCTTACAAGAGCAGAGTAGAGGATAAGAATCACCTCCTCTAGCCTGCTAACTATGCCTCTTGTTGTATGGCCCAGGATACAGGTGGCTTTCTGGGCTGCAAGTGCACATTGTTCATTTATGCCAATATTTTTCATCAACCAGCATCCTCAAGTCCTTCTTGGCAGGGTTGCTCTCAATCCCTTCACACCCCAGCCTGTATTGTTACTGGTGTTTTCCACAACCCAGGTGCAGGGTCTTTCACTTGACCTTGTTGAACTTCATGAGGTTGACATGGTGCTCACTTCTCAAGCATATCAAGGTCACCTCTGTCAATGAGAGTTTCAACCCCTCCATGTGGAGGCCACCATCACCCAAGTCAGGAAGGCAATACTGGAAGACATGACCGAATTGGTCAGAACTCCATCTCTGTCTCCAGTAGTGGTCTATCCTATCTAGTACAGCTAAAAAGTTACAAACTCCACTCTCTTTCTCCCTGTCTTCTCTCAAATGAAAAAATCATTACATACAGTCTCATTCATGATAAATGTGATACCTACTCTGCTTCCCCTTTCACTGCCTTGAGACATCTCTAGGAGGTAGATGGCCTCCTTTGTATCCTTCTCATTTTGAGATACTAGTGGAGATAGGATAACATAGCCCCAAAATTCTGATATTCCTAGGACTCTTCCAGGAGAAAAACCTTTAAAATAGTTAGAATATTGTATTATATTTTCATATATTCGAATTTTCATGCTTTACAGGTACTGTATTAATGTATTTCAATAGATACTATGCTGAAATGATTACAGGTCTTTTACAGATAATGCATACAATATGTTTTAATTACAGTATAATGTACTTGCTATAGTTAGAATTGCAGGTAATAGGTAAAGAGTATAATTTTTGCTGATAAAATAACATGAATTCTATGCTTTTTTTGTTAAGGAAAGAAAGAAAGAAAGAAAGAAAGAAAGAAATATAGTAGGCCTTTGTACAAATGTGTGTGTCTGCCTTCTCTTCTAGACAATAAAAGCAGAGATCCTTTATAATGACAACAGTTTTATGTCAAGAGAAAGGGAAAAAAAATAGATTCACTTTATGTTTATCTCATTTCATTATTTCTCAGCTGATAGTGAGATGAGAATACAATATATGGAAATTTCTCAATGCAGTGAATCGGGGCCCAGAAGGATCAATGCATAGCCCTGTGACAAGCCAGTTAAACCACCTGTGTCTCCATTCTCCATCATCTGTAATGGAAGTTGTTATGTGCAGAGTGGAGTTCATCTCACTGGACAGTAGCCATCCAAAGTTGTACCTCATCTCTGATGTGGCTGCCTAGGCTCCCCTTGCCAGTGGAAAAAAGAGGAGATCCCTGGAGAGCAACTCATACTGTCTTTCTCAATTACGTGTCTTAAAACGGCATAAACCAGTTTTTCAACTAGGTAGAGTCTACAGATTTACCTCACACTAGGAGCTTAAATTTCAGGCTTTTATTTAGACTTTCAGAACTACTTTTTTGTATGTACCACAGCTACCTCAGTGTAACTGCATGAGTACAAATAGCAAAATTAGCCACAAACTGCTTTGGTTCAAACTAGAGGTTAGTTCTCTGGGCCGGAGCTTAAGGGCATTGTTTCAGTGCCAGGCTCCACTGCTGGCTGGTATGGAGAGTGCTGCTTCTCCGTCTCTTCCTCAGTTTCCCTGGTTGCACTTGCTAAGGGTCTTCCCATTACTGTAAAGCATGAAGAATAATCATGAAGCATTTGAATAGACACATATCCTTCTGTGTCTGTACAAGGCTAGGCTAGCGCACTGCAAATGCAAATACTGCTTGCAAGCCAGCGGTCGCAAAGAATGGTCTTTAAACAAATACATTATTTACACACACATGCCGTTTTTTTGCACTGGGGACCCCAACAATCATTAAACTTCTATGGTTGTTGTATGTGTAAATAATCAAGTTGGTTCATTTTTAGGAAAAGGTCATGTTGAAGACAAGGTAAACATGGATTACATTTTGCCGGTAATGCTGCAGTGAAGCAGATACAACTGTGCATATTTAATATAATCAAAAGCACTTGATGACTGGAAAATCACTATGGTACGCTAAAGATATAAAATCTGGATGCTTTGAATTATATACTAAAATTTATATTTTCAGTGTTTAGACACAAAGATGCATTTTTTTTTTCCCTGGAGAATCAAGTTCCTTTTGAAACTCTATTTCAAACTAGACATTTTTTGATTACTTTTATTTGTAAACATTTGCCATATTGTTTAGATGATGATTCATTTTCAGACTCTGTGCTTTTAATAACATGATATCTTTGCCTGTTTGGTTTTCCTTGTTTGTATAAAGCTGGTCATGTGTGGTAAAATCCTAGCCCCTTGAAGTTAGTGGGAGTTTTGCCATTGATTTGGTTGAGGTCATGATTTCACCCTTTTGCTCATTTATCTTTGCCCCCGATGAAAAGTTATTCATAGAGGAGACAGATAATAAGGAATAAGAAAAATACATGCGCCAAATACTTCCAAGCTTAAACAGTTTAGATTCTCAAATATTTCATTAGTGATGAAAGTTATGAACATTCAAATGCAGAAAAAACTGATGACTCATGATTTACAAGTAAATCAATTAGCTCTTCATATTTTTTATATTAATGAGATAATATTCTATGTATGATGCATATCTAATTTCAGATTCACCTTCATACAATAATGTAATTATACTTATAAAATCAAAGAATTTTTAAGCATAGGTTTTCCTACATAATTCTAGAGCTCATTGACAATGTCAGAAAGCTAGAAAAAAATTTTTTTTCTTGTACCAACAGAAAGCTACAATTCTTCAGGACAGCTGAAATGTATCTTTTGTAATAACTGTTTTTTCTCCAAAATTTAATTCTTTCAACATTAAAATTTTTAAAAAGGGGAAAAATGTAAAAATATGTTAATTCCAACCAAGAATTAATGAATGTATTTAAAATAATGCTTTTTTGCATTTTTTGTAAAAGTTTTCCAAACATTATCTTCAAAATTAGGAGATACCACTGAATCTTGCACTAATGCTTCCTCCTCAAAAAAAAAAACCAAACCAACCCCCCAAAAAAACCCCACAGGAAACAACAGTCAGATCTTGTTAAAGTTTTATCTAAGCTCCCTAGTCTACTGACCACTCAGCTGTTGGGCTCTACCTAATATCCATATCTGATGTGCTTTGTATTCAATGACCACATGGATTACAGTGAGTTAAAGCTGATTATCAATATGTGATGGATACATCTGGTGCCACCTGGTGACTACAGATGAGGGATGTACAACAGCTTTGAATTGTGTTTGACTCCTGGTAGTCTGTGAGTGAGGTTTTTATGGTATACATCAGTACAACTCAGGAAAAGGTTATTTTGTCATTTGCATTCTATTTTCTACACTTTTTTAGCTGTACCAGCTGCTAGAGGACATATAAAAGAGAATAACACAAATTAAGGTGAATGAGTTGAGGAAACTTGTCCAAGTACTTTTAAATTACCAGTTCTTCAAAGCCATATGTCCTAAATTATCTGCCAAGTCACTTGTTGCTTACTGTGATGGATAGTTAAATGCCAAATTAGGAGGGAAAAAAGCTGTTCTTTAAAATTTGGTATCTGCAGAAAACATTTTTATCTTGTTAAATTACATGCAGCATCTACAGATGGATGGGGGTTAGGTAACAACAACAACAACAACAGAGAATACCTTTATCTAAATCACAGCTTGCCCTACTGCTTGAACTACCCAGGCATGAACCTCTAGCTGGGTGGTTGACCACCTAGACATGCATATATTTAAGGAATACTGAAGCAGAGGTATAGTTGTCTTCTAAGGATGCTACAAAGCACAAAAGTAAATCAAGACTCAGTTATTAAACTCGAATCTGTGTAGCATTGTATTAGCTGGCAGTCTAGACTTAGGGCATGAGAACCTGACTGCAATGTTTACAGGTATTGCCTTGCTAGCAGAAGCACATGGTAGTGCTCTTGTACCTCCCTGTTCACTATTAGAAGTCAATTTTGTGATACTGTGCGTATTTTTATAGGTGGACACCCTAGGGGATAGCTTTCTGCAGATGTCTGAAAAAAATACTGTGCTAATGCCAGAATGGCATTTGCAAACATAAGAGAATTCCTAGAGGAGAGAGAACTTTAGGACATGGAGGGAAGGGATCACAGTGATGTGTCCCTCCTTCACTCCTTCTGTGGTGCAAAAGTCAATTAAAATGAAAACAGTGCTGGGCACGGAGGGAAGGTCATGGTAAGAGGGTGGAAGCTGGCAGACTTTAGCCCCTGCAGCTTTTTTCCAGACAGTTTGGAACCAAAAAGTTAATAGCCATCAAGGCAGTTTGGGAGGTAAATCCGTATAACAGATTATAGTCTGTGGGTGCTTTGGATGCACAGATTTAATGTCACCCTTACACAGTCTTTCCTAGAGGTTCTGGTGTCTTCAGTGAGGCTTCTATCCCTGCCCACTGTCCAGACAGGTTTCTCTTTTAACAGGATGATTTGTCTGCCTGTAGTGCATCAGCTCCTTGTACATCACCTCTGCATTTCCAGGGTGTCACAGCAAAGTACATATCTAAATTTTTCTCCTGTCTTGTTTGGTCAACATCAGCAGAACAGTCAATGAATAGCAGTCAGTGCATACTTTCTGATACCCTGCCTTAGGAAATCTTTGTAAGAATTGCTACAGTTGACTCCACCTCTGCAAAAATGCTGTGAATTGTGCATTTCATTTCCTGAAGGGGAGACAGAAGGTCTTTGGGATCAGCTTGACTCCTCTTTTCTTTTGTGTACTGTGCTCTCACACCACGTGCAGAGAAAATAAGAAATTGCTGGCATAGTGCTGGAAGATGGAAAGCTGAAAAGAGACTATATCCACCTCCTGCGACCTTTTTGCTCTCCTGGGACAACCAATAAAGTCATACTATAGTTTATGCAAAATCCCCACCTTCTACTTACTGTGCTGAGAAATGTTATACATGTTGAATTTCTCCATCATAATTGCAACCTCTTTTTCTGCTGCTTACTCACTTCTACAAATTCAGTCTTTTTTCCTGACAGTCAAAGAGAAACTGGAAAGCCAGGCCTCAGCTTCTTCAATGTGTTGGCCTCTAAAAATGCAAGTACATAGCGTAGACAGTTTTTTTTCATTGGTTTTCATGAATTTTCCTGGCAGTGTCTTGAAGGCCCAAGAAAGAGTAAGTTCAATGTGTCGTCTAAGTATTGGGGAAAAAAAAAAGAACAAAACAACAACAACAAAAAAAAACAGGCAAACCCCAAACCTCAAAAGCTTAAAATGTACAGACAGACATTTTGGAAGGACTGAAAGACATAGCATATTCCTTGGTGAAGAGCGTATTGTATGTGGGTACCAGAGACAGAGTATAAGAGCCTGGCATGTGGTTAGGAAGTGGTAGAAGATACTGATACCTGAATTAGCATATCAGCACCTTCATGAGTTTTTACTGCCTTTTCAAGGCTAAAAGTTAGTTAAGATGGAGATGAGCACAGCAGGGATTGTCAATGCCACCTGGTTACACTGGACCTGAAAATGTCCACCTACCCCAGACATTATACTCACTTTGCAAAATCCACTTCCACTATCCCAGTTCTTCCCATTGTTCCCATGCTTTCTGTAAACCTGGTTAGCTACCACTTGTGTTGTACTCAGAGCTATAGATTAAGTTTCTGACTTTACTGCTAGGTCTGAGACTCCCTCAGGAAGAGCATAAGGATAGTTACCATTTTATCTCCAGACAGACCGTGAGAAACCCTTCTTAATCAACTCTTTAGTAGTCTCTCTGGTCATGGTAGGCTTTACAACTGGGATATTCCTGAGCAGCTGGGCAAAAGGTATGGTATGTTCTATCCTTTATCTCTGGGAGAAAGGACAGAAATGAAAGAGATTAAACTTTTGTGTAGGAGGTAAGGACAGCAAGCTGTGATTATATGCTTTTATATTATAAGGAAAATGGCATCTGGAAGAGATGGGCAGTGTGAGAAGTCGTATGTAGGAGGATAGCAGCTCTGATACCTTGCAAACCAGATGTGAATCCAGGAATCTAACCCAGCCAAGCATCCTAACGGTGCTTTATGCTGCATATCCAGTGCTTGCCAGGGACATTTTAGCCATATCTGAAAAATAGGATCCAGGACATTTTGGAGTTCCAGAGCCCCAGAATGTGTGGTGAAAGCATCTTCACTCAAGAGGCAAGAGTCCATCATCCCACATCTGGGTGTTGAAAGAGCTATTAGAAAGCTAGAGGGAGGTCTGGCCAGCCCCCTGATCTGGATGATAGGCAGACCAGCACCTCAGAGCTTGCTCTGGCATTTATGTGCTACTCTGTTTTAGCAGCCGCTATGAGCACTGTGGACAGGAAGAGTTACCCAGGTGGATCAGTAGGAAGGCTTGCTATCTTGACATTTTTTGGGAGGTGGGGAGAGAAGGGGTATTATTTTGCTGTCACAGGCTAAAGTTATATTTTACAAATCTTGATGCATTTAGCTGATTGATAATTATTTGGGGTGTGGGAAGGTAGAAGTAGAGGTGCTGCCAATACAAGTTGTCTTTCACTTGAATCTATTGCATGCAGTTCTCATCAGCATAAACAGAGTTCGATCTTATGCCAAAATGTGTCTTAACATCTGATATTTTTAGCAGTGTTGCCATGCAGTTTTGGAGAGAATGAAAGGATATGAGAGAACAGTCAGGAGGAGGGAATGGTCCTGTTGTGAGGATGTGTCAAGGATGTACAGTATAGTTTCTAGGCCACTGGGGCAGGCTGCTACATGGATGTTCAGGCACTCACCTAAGCTATCTGGGAAGGGTTACAGACAGCAGGGCTAGATAGCCATGCAGGCAAAGTGCCTTCAGTCTGGCAGCATTCCCAGAAACAGATAAAAAGTCTAAAGGTGAAAAGTCAGGAAACAGCATAAAAGCAGCACAGAGCCTGAAGAGTCATTTTCCATTTCTGAAATGTTGGCAGCATAGAATCTGCTCCACTGACAGAGCTCCTATCAGGTCTGACAGAGTGCCTATTTTCTAGGGAATACCCCACGTGTCCTCATCACCCACTCTGTTCCTTTTGTGTCTCTTAGTATCTTTGGACTTCTTGAAGCTGCCCTTTGAGGAGTTAGTACATGCAGAGCCTTTAGTTGGCTTTGATAAATTATTTTGCTTCCAAGCCTCATGGGATGATAACATTTTCTCAGCCCTGCATTGCCACACAACCCAACAGTGTACATGGGGAAGTTGCTATGTCAGGGTTCTGCCTCCTCTTGGTAACAGTGTGGGTCATCATGAAGAAGACCAGGGAATATGTACAGGTTGTAGGCCCAGCACACCTCCAGTGGACTTTAACTACAAAGATGTTGGACCAGTTGTTTTAAGAGGTTAGTAAAATTTTCGTGTAGTTACTGAACTGGGACATATACTGGTGAATCAGGGACAGAAAGAAAAAGATTTTATGACCACTTAGATAAGTTTTTCTTATCAAAAACTCTTTCTCCAGTAACTGGAAAATATAATTCACAACCACTTGTGTAGTGCTCTTCGTCTGTTGAGATTAAAGCATCATTCTTGTTTTGAAAATGTCTCCCACAGAAGTTCATGAACTAAGTGCCTTTTCTGAATGTTCTGATTAATGACAGTCTAGCTAGTAATGAGTATGGAGGAGGCAATGCAAAGCTATTTTGTCAGGCTTGAAGTACACAGTCTCGAAGTGGAATGTGAGGGCACAGAGTTGGTTCTTCCCACTCCTAGCTGCCTGAGTGGGTAGCTGAGTATGTTTTTCCTAGTGGCATCTGATTAATTAGAATTTTCTGACAGGTTTTAACATATTGATAGACAGAGATGAATGGAAGAGGCTGTGTAGGGGATATTTCAGTTTACTGATGAAACAGATATAGCAGCCTATCCACATATTCAGTCTCTCATATAATCATTTGGGTACACACATCAGCATGTAGTTTTTAAGGAAAGGTGTACCATAAAGGTGGAGATGACTAATTGCATATGAGATAGAGATATGGATTTAAATAAGAATTGTTCTTTGATTTTTTTAGAGGGAAGCTGATTGTTTTCAATTTCCAAAAAAATCTGCACCTAAGCAATAAACCCAAACTGTCTGTATTTATAAGCATCAGAGGTAGGGTAGGTGTCTCTATAGAAAAACCTGTGATGATTACTAAAGACTCAAGAAGCTGTTTTGCTGGTTCCATCAAAGAGAGCTGCTAGCAGTTTCACTGTTGAGGTAGGCAATGTGTTCTGCAATATGCACCAATCACCTTGTAACAAATGCTAAATCATAATATTCCAAAACTGAAGCAATGGCAAAAGAAGCATGCCAAAATATGGGGAAATGTGATAGTTTCTTGACCTGTACAAAATGATGAGCCATTTTTTATTTGCAACATTAAAAAAAATCTTACCTGCAGAATTCTTACAGATAGATTCCTGGCAGGTAGTGTTATTGATGATGATTTACACCAGCTGTGAAATTGTCTGTTTTAAGAGTTTGTAGAAGTTCAGAAAATATGGATGATGACAAATACAGACTTAGTTCAAAGACAATTTGTGAACCAAACTTCTATCTAAACTTTAAGTGTCATAGATTCAGAAAGATTAAGTGCTTTTCTGTCATTATTTTCTGTCTTTTTCAGACTTCTTTTTTTTTTTCAGTTTATGCTGGAAATATAGGCACTTTCTACCAGGAGAAGATGAGTGCTGTTATCAATAAGCACTTGAAAATCTAAACTAAATAAAAATCTTTAGAAAAATCTAAAATAATTCAAAATCTTTAGAAGGTTAACTCATATATTAGTTGAGCCCCACTTTACAGGACTCACCCAAGTTTACAATCAGAATAGGGACAGCATACAAATAAGAAAAGAAGATGTCCCAAATCCCTGCTTTCCACAATTAGTGGTCCTGTACTGTCATCTTCATAAACCTCCATGCCTGGAATCCTTTTTGCCAAACCTACCTGCTTTCACTTCCTGACAACTCAACAACTGTAAATACAATTTCAACTAAAGATTTTAACAGCTTTTCAATGCTTGAAAACAGGATAAACATCAGCTCTGAAGCTGGAAGTGTAAATCTATTAAAAAGAACAAGAGATTTACCAAATAGAGTTGGTTGAGTAGTCTTCTAAGGTCTATAAATCCCCATAGCCAATTATCTTTACATTCGGCTATGCAATTTAACTTAGGAAGTTAACAAATTTATAAAGATTAAAGGAGCAATATAAACAAACCAGTATCTTCTCTGCCCAGAGCAGCCTCCCAGGGGACAGTTAATGATTTTGTCCTTGATAAAACAGATTGAGAAGATCTGTGCTATATATAAATACATATATACAGATATATGTATGTAAGGGGTGGGCATCAGCGCCCAATTCAGACGCGTGAATCTGAATTCAATATAGCAGAAGAACCAGGGGTCTGTGCAGAGATGTCTCCTGTGTCAGGGCAGCTTGTCTGTGCTTCACCTGTGCTGCAAAGGGGTGATACCCTCCAGTAAGTCTTGTGTCATATCTATGTAAGTCTCTCTGATTCTCTCGGGTATTTTACATGGTACTAGATGCCTATGTCTAGGTACCTGAATCACTCCTTTAGTGATTACATATAAGCCAGGTATCTGTTCTCCCAGTAAATTCAGTAAAGAGCTAAATGATCTGCTGACCAAATACAAGTGTCTACCTTAAGCTAAGAAAAATAGTTCTCTGGACCCTATTGACTGCATCAACAAGGGGCGCAGCTCGGAGGCTCACATGTAGTGGATAGGGGAAATGTGAGGCACCCTAGTATATCTGTGAGACATGTGGGCCTGGAAGTTATGAGACAGGACCTGTGCAGACCTGTGCGAGACCTGTACCTGTGTGGAGTGGTGACTGGAGGTCACACAGGACACCTGGACTATCTGAAATAGCACTACGCACCTACGTGGGGGCAATTGAGATGAGCCCTAGATTTACACTGGGTATAACAGGAGCTTAAAAACCTAATCCACGTATAGAGTTTATTGTTAGGAGTTTAAATCCAGAGATAAATCCCATCCTGCAGGTTCATTTACAACATATCCTTTCTCTGGCAGTGTCCAATGCATAAACCCAGGAAAGACTTTAGGAATAGGACCACCAGAGCCCTGTTGTTGAAAGAATCTCTTTCATAGGTGCTGAAGTTCCTGATGGACACAAACTCCCAGGCAATCCAGTGCCACAAAGTGGTCCACTGAAAAATACTTTCAAAGAGCCATTCTAGAGTTCTTCCTTGTCTGTGAGCCACTGTGCTAAAATGCAGTTACCTGGAACATTCCTGTGGAGATACCTCTTAAGTAAGTTTTATGCAAGGAGGAGTAGAATTCAGAAGACTTTTTCAAAGTGAACATTAGTTTTTGAGTCAAATGTGCAATCATACCTAATAATCTTTAAAATGAATGGCTTTCCAAACCTTCAGCCGTAGGAAAACCCTATGAAAATGTAAAAAAACAGAAACATGCCAGTGTTGAGAAGCTTGCTCATGTATGGTCCTCAACACTCCATCATCAACTTCGCTCTTGTCATAGGGCATCCCTTGTCAAATTGTTCTGTGGGCGGTGAAGTTTATGAAGTCTGATTTCCACACAGCTGTGTGCATCATGATTGAATTTCCTCAGTTTTTAATGTCATGACTGTTCATCAAAGCTTTTTAAGAGGCTGATCCACTTACAATATCCTCTTTTTGTATGAGTTCTCTGGTATCTAGTAACACAGTTGATCTTACACTCCAGAATTTTCTTCAGATATCAATCATCCACCTCTTTTACGAAACTTGCAGGAATTTAGTATCTCTAATTTCCTTCCTGTTAACATCCAGCTGAAATAGCCCAACAAATTCAAAAGTTACGATGGTGTAACTGACAGAGTCCATTAATGTGATTACAGAGGCTTACTCTTCTTAGGAGACTACCAGTTTAGCCTATCAATTTACCAGCTGTTTTCTGGATAGAGGATACACATCACATATTGTGCTGACAGAAGTGTTTTAATAGTCCTTTATGCCCATGCCAGGATACATATCTTCCACTTCACCCCAGATTGGGTAGAAGCAAAATTATTTCCCCTTTCAATTCAGCAACTAAAATATTACTGAGGGTTGTTAATAAAATATTATCCAAGTTTGCAGTCTTGTCACAATGTGTGAGGCTTTCTAGCAGAAAAAAAAAAAAAAAAAAAAAAAAAAAAAAAAGCTTTTGATTTCTTCTTATGTACTGCCAAGATGCAGCTAAATATTTGCAGAGAATGCAAAAAAGTCTGCTGCCATTTTATTTGTTCCTAAGTAGTTTTATGACGTCAACTGTAAGTACACACAAGCTGGCTGACAAGATGAAATTTCTCTTTGCTGCTCATTTAAACTTCTGCTTATTAAGCCTCTGTTACTACCATGCACTGAAATGAGTAAAAATATACTTATATAAGCTCAGCACATTACAAATACTTCTTTACCTTTAGTATATATATATAAATACTTCTTCATCTTAGGATCCATCATGTGTATAAGAGGTGTAGAGATCAAGATCTGCAATCAATCACCTCAAGAGAAATGCAACAGTAAGATAAGACTAACCTGAAACAAGGAGAACTCACAGTATTAAAGGATTTGAACCAATCCGTTCCCTTTGGCACCAGTTTCAAAGACTTCTTTCTAGCAAACAACCCTTAAATACCTCTAACTAACTATTCTGTTCCTGGTCTTTCACTGCATAAGACATGGTATAATAGTACACGCCTCTCCCATTTCTCCTTTGGTCTCTTTGCAGTGAAAATGCAACAGGAAATTTTTTATTTCTAGCAAACTCTGTTGTTTACCACTACATCTTTCCAAAACCTCATAATCAGTAGGATTGTTTAGTTTATTCTTGCTTGTAGGGAGGATTAAAGTGTCTATTGTTAAGGAATTGAATACAGCTGAGAATATTAATAACCTGTAATAAAATTCAATTGTCAATCCTTTGCCTCTCAATGGAACTTCTATTTTTCACTCCCAGAATATCCTAGCATAGTTGCCACCCTTGGTTTCCTCTGTCCTCTATTTCAGAAACAAGTCCTGTTTTGCATCTGTAAAATATGGAAAATGTATAGTGTGGTACAAAAACTAGAACTGCTAAATAGCAAACCACTGAACAACATACCATGAATAACATATTTATGAAACAGCTTACTGTGACATTTCTCTGCATGCTCTGCAGATTTATGGAGTTTTTATGTTCCTGCCATACTCTTTTGTATTCCTTTCTCATAATATTTTGAAAATATAGAAAATAATTTTCGTTAAATGTTTTGCAAATTTGCCTGATTCCCACTTAGTTCTTTGAGAGTATAACCCTTCTAATTTTCTCAGACATGATATTTACTTCCCAGCTGTGAAGATATCTCAGATTACTTTGCAATGCTAAATAATTGCAATCAGCTGTAAAGAAGTTTAACTAATTCCCACCCTTCCCTCTGAGATGCCTCTATCTCTTAACAGTTTGTTGATACCTAGAGAGGCCACCAATCTGTTACTGTTCTTTCTGCAAAAGCTTCTTTTCAAAAACTATCTTACTCATTCCTTAGCATGTGGGATGCCTTTTCTTGTTTCTAAATCTGTGAAGCTTAGGGAAAAATAAAGGATCCAGCTCAGATTCTAAGAACTCTTTTTCTAACTTCTCTCAAGACCCCACTGGAGAAGCAAGCTGATTTCCTCCTGCTGCCTCAGCTAACTATGGGAGTCATTATGGGAGAAAGCAAAAAACAGGGAAATGCAAGAGCTTTTCCACAGCTTTCTAATCAGACCAGACAAGGATTCTCAGGAAATGCAGTGTCAGACATAAACCTCATTGGAATGATTTTGCCTTTATGAACCAATTTGTGTTTGAGGAAAGTATGTATGCACCCATTTAAAAACATTCAGTTAGGATGCTCCCACTAGGTCTGCTTTGAACGATGAAGTTTCATAATATGACATAGTGGCTATCACAGAAACGTGGTGGGATGCCTCACACGACTGAAGTGCTGCAATCCATGGCTACAAGCTCTTCAGGAGGGATAGACAGGGAAGGAGATGTGGTGCAGTGGCCCTATATGTAAGAGAATGCTATGACAGCTCAGAAATCCAGTATAGTGATAACGGGGTTGAGAGTGCGTAGATTAGGTTAAGGGCCAATAAAGCAGATCTTGCTGTGGGAGTCTGCTATAGACCCCCCAACCAAAGCGGTGAGGTGGATGAAGTTTTCTACAAACAGTCAGGAGAAATCTCTCAGTCGTGTGCCATTGTTCTTCTGGGGGACTTCAACCTCCCAGATATCTTCTGGAAACACAACACAGCAGAGAGGGAACAATCCAGGAGGTTCCTGGAATGTGTGGAGGATAACTTCCTCACACAGCTGGTGAGTGAGCCCACCAGGGAAGGTGCCCTCCTGGACCTGCTGCCTGTGAACAGGGAAGAGCTTGTGGGGGAGGTAAAGGTTGGAGGCCGTCTAGGGTGCAGTGACTGTGAGATGGTTGAGTTTTCGATCCTTGGAGAAACAAAGTGAGGGGTTAGTAAAACTTCCACCTTAAACTTCTGCAGGGTTAACTTTGACTCATTCAAAAGACAGATTAACAAAATCCCTTGGGAGGCTGCCTTGAAGGAAATGGGATTCCAGGAAGGATGGACATACTTCAAGAGAGAAGTCCTAAAGGCACAGGAGCAGGCTGTTCCCGTGTGCTGGAAAACAAGCAGGCAGGGAAGGAGACCGGCCTGGCTAAACAGGGACCTTTGGCTGGATCTCAAGAACAAAAGGGGAATCTATTGACTTTGGAAGAGGGGCCAGGTCTCTCACAAAGACTATAAAGATGTAGTGAAGTTATGCAGGGAGAACATTAGGAAAGACAAAACACAGCTAGAGCTCAATTTGGCCACAACTTTTAAGGATAATAAAAAATGTTTCTATAAATTCGTTAACAGCAAAAGGAGGATTAGGGAAAATCTCCCTCCTTTACTGGATGCAGAGGGAAACATGGTAACTAAGGATGAGGAAAAGGCTGAGGTGCTCAACACCTGCTTTGCCTCAGTCTTTAGCAGTGGAACTGGCTGTTCCCTGGACACCCAGCTCATGAGCTGGGAGATGGGGAGGGGACGCAGATTGAGGTCAGCACAGTTGAAGAGGAGGTGGTCAGAGACCTGATGCACCACTTGGATGTACACAAGTCTGTGGGACCGGTTGGGTTACACCCAAGGGTGCTGAGGGAGTTGGCAGATGTGCTCGCCAAGCTGCTGTCCATGATTTACCTGAAGTCATGGCTAACTGGGGAGGTGCCATTGGACTGGAGGGTGGAAAATGTGACACCCATCTACAAGAAAGGCAAAAAGGAGGATCCAGGAAACTATAGACCTGTCAGTCTGACCTCGGTGCCAGGGAAGGTCATGGAGCAGGTCATCTCGGGTGCCATTAAAAGTCATATAATGGACGACCAGGGGATCAGGTCTAGTCAGCATGGTTGATAAAAGGCAGGTCCCGCCTGACAAACCTGATCTCCTCGTATGAAAAGATGACACAACTATTGGACAAGGTAAAGGCTGTGGTTATTGTCTACATAGATTTTTGAAAAGCATTTGACACAGTTTCCCATAGAATTCTCATAGAAAAACTGGCTGCCCATTGCCCAAATGAGTGAACAGTCTGCTGGGTCAAGCACTGGATGGATGGGCAGTCCCAGAGAGTGGTGGTCAGTGGAGCTGAATACAGCTGGCGTCCTGTCACAAGTGGTGTTCCTCAGGGCTCGGTGTTTACTGATGATCTTGATAAGGACACAGAGTGTATAATCAGTAAATTCACAAATGACCCCAAGGTAAGCGGGAGTGTCAATCTCCATGAGGATAGGGAGGCTCTACAGAGAGACTTGGATAGATTGTATCAGTGGGCCAATGTTAATGGGATGAGCTTCAACAAGGCCAAGTACCAGGTCCTGCACTTGGGCCACAACAACCCCCTGCATGGCTACAGGCTTGGGGAGGTGTGGCTGGAGAGCTGTCTGGAAGAAAAGGCTCTGGGGGTTCTCATTGACAAGCAGCTGAACATGAGCCAGCAGTGTGCCCAGGTGGCCAAGAAAGCCAACGGCATCCTGGCTTGGATTAGAAATAGTGTGGCCAGCAGAAGTAGGGAGGTGACAGTTCCTCTGTACTCTGCACTGGTGAGGCCACACCTGGAGTATTGTGACCAGTTTTGGGCACCTCAATACGAGAGAGATATCGAGGTGCTGGAGTGAGTGCAGAGGAGGGCAACGAAGCTGGTGAAGGGCCTGGAGAATAAATCCCATGAGGAGCGATTGAAGGAGCCGGGACTGTTCAGTCTGAGGAAGAGAAGGCTGAGGGGAGACCTCATCACTCTCTGCAGCTACCTGAAAGGACGTTGTAGAGAGGTTGGTGCTGGTCTCTTCTCACAGGTAATTAGTGACAGAACAAGGGAGAACGGCTTTAAACTCCAACAGGGGAGGTTTAGACTGGACATTAGGAAAAAAATTTTCACAGAAAGAGTGGTCAGACAGTGGAATAGGCTGCCCAGGGAGGTGGTGAAGTCACCATCCCTGGATGTGTTTAAGGGTCGTTTGGATGTGATTTGCAGGGATAGTGTAGGGGAGAACCTTGTAGAGTAGGGGTGATGGTTGGACTCAGTGATTCCAAGGGTCTTTTCCAGCCTGAATGATTCTATGATTCTGTGATTCTGTATTGGTTTTGCTTATCACACAAACTTTGACAGAGGTTTATATGAGCTTTATTATGATGTGACAGAAATATTTAGTGTTGTCATTTAATAATTTCCATAATAAAAACATTTTTCTTTCTTAGCTCTCATTTTTCCAAACCACTTTCATTTTCTTCTTTCTCTGTCCCTGAATGAAAACAGTTTGCTTTCATTTTCAATTAGGAGCACACAAGCAATGCCCAGAATTATACTCGAAACACCCCTCTACATAGTTTTAAAAGTTATGTGGTGAGACAGCAGGTATGAGTTTCAGATCTGAAAACAAATTCAGAATATCCTGAGAGTCTTTTATTGAGAGTCTACTTTTAAGTCATTCCCCGTCCTTGCTCATGCTATTGACATTGACTGAAGGAAGGGCATATCCATACACTAATAATGCTCACAGAAAAACATTAATTGAAAAAGACCAGTTTTGTATATATAGTCTGTATTTTGGATCAGCTCT
Source organism: Athene cunicularia (assembly GCF_003259725.1). Lineage (NCBI taxonomy): Eukaryota > Metazoa > Chordata > Aves > Strigiformes > Strigidae > Athene > Athene cunicularia. The sequence goes on along the minus strand of NW_020799091.1, from coordinate 25,759,108 downwards.
CAGAGGTACAGGAAGGAGGGAAAAAAAAAAAAAAGAGAGAACGTGATAAAGCTTTTTGTCATCAATCCCACCCAACAAATGCATAACCCGTATCTATCACATCAAGTATCTTTTCCTCTGATTCTATCTGGAAAATATTTTCAGTTTATTTTACAGCATTTCCTTTCCGTTCTCTATTATCCTTTTTCAAATAAAAGAAACCTATACTTTTTCACACCAGGGAGGATCATGAAGAAAATAATGAAACATTCTGCTTGTAAGCACCTAGAAGAAAACATCAACATGAGTAGCAGCCTACCAGGATTTGTCAAGAACAGATCTTGTCATAACAATGTAATTTTCATTCATCACCAGATAGCAAGATCTGTGTGTTGGGGAGAAGCAGTACGTATCATATAGCTTGAGTCCATGCTGTGACTGTTTCGTAAAGATTTCATAAACTGTCACTCAAAATACAGTCTAAGAAAACCACACTCAAGAGTAGTTGCCAACAGTACTTGGTGTAACAGGACAGATGAATTTCAACCCTCAAACAGAGGGATGAAATGCGCAGTTCTGCAGGGGTCTGTCTCAATTAGTATATTCATTTCTGACATTTCAGATAAAATAGAGGGTGTGTTAAATCTGTAGACAACACAAAGATGAGGGGATCAGAAAGCTGTTGGAGGACACAGAATTCAGGATGGTTTTGTCAAGCAAGAGAAATCATTTCTGTAAAAAATAGTTCAGTAAGAAAAAGTGTAAGGTTCTAAACAGAGCGGAAATAATCAGCCAAGTATATATTGGAATTGAAAACGATTAAGATAACAGTCTCCAGGGGGGATTAAAACAAGACTAACAGAAAAAGACTGGGCAATACCGTATTACTGTGCAAAAGTCAGTATCGTATTTGGTCACATCAGCATGAGCACAGATGATAAGCTATATGTGAAGTTGTCCTCTGTTATACTCAGAAGTAGTAAGGAATGTGCAGAAAGAAATAAGAAGGTTCCAAAAATTAGAAAATATATCCCATAAGGCAAGTCTGAAGGAATGAGTGTTGAAAAGAGAAAACGAAAACTATGGTAAATAAATAATGTATCCACATTTTGTAGAACAAGACATTATAGGCTTAAACTGCACAAAGGTGAAATAAATATCAGAAACATTGTCTGGAAATGTTGCAACATATCCACTCACCACTGCAAGGGTTTAAGAACAGATTGGTCAAGTATCTGTGGGGATTGATCTAGGCATACTTACCATACTTTGGGTTTAAAGGAGCAAAAAGACCTTTTGACAAGTGCCTTCCTGCTGCCCAGTGTTTCTGTTGCTGAATTCTTGTATACTGTTTGCTTGAATGTTCTGCAGATGTGTTAAGTATATACCATTATTTCTATCATGTGGTTATGCGAGTCATCCTCATTGTTTAGAAAAGTGATGTTGGTTTCAGCGAATTACGAAATGCTATTGTAATTCTTTTTCTTAATATGTAACATTAATGCCTTTTGTGTAGTGTGGCTGGCACAGAGCCTGGAAGTCATCAGTCCATGCTGTGACTATTGTGACACCCAAATTGATTCAGCTGTAATAGGATGAGCATGACATTAGAAAACCATTGGCTCACATTTTAGGGTAGGTTAAGTGTAACTGATAATAATAAAAAAAAAGATAAACTCCAAGGTTTTGAAAGCTCATCTTGTATTTGGAATAATAAAAACTAAACTATCTCAAATGTGTAAATTTAACTTTCCAAATTCCTATGTACACAGAAAGGCAAGCACTGGATCCTCCTTAAATGTGACAGGGATTTTGTCTTAGTTATGGCAATATACCTGTTCCTAGTCATGTCCCAGCAAATCTGAAAGTAAATTTTCAGAAAAAAAAAATGGACATGATATTACATAAACCACTATTCTAACTGGGAGGAAGTTATCCTTTGCTAACAATAATGCATATTAGCAGCAGATAAGGATATTTAGGCCCAATACTTGGAAAATGTTATGATGTGGTATACACTGAGAAGGGTTTGCAAGGAGGAAAAAGTGGCAACACCCTCTACCAATAGGAGATAGACAAAAAGCGAACTCCTAAAGGTAACACATTCAGCATTAACTGTTCATACGTTCTTCTCACAAAGCCTGCAAAAATGGCAAGAATTATGAATCCAGTACTTCTGAAAAATACCCATCTTGTATCGCAGCAATGCAGGTTAGGAAGCATGAGCTATTCTAAGCTGTGGCTAGCGGTTCTGAGCTAGTTCAGTTTATGGCTTGTATCTGCTGAATAAATTCTGTTGGGCTATAGGGGAGTGTTTACCTTATTCAAATTTAGCTATCTAAAATTAGATATCTGTTTTGGGTTCCTTATCAAAGCTTCTCTCTGTTAGACACCTTTCTTGCCTGACTTGAAAAATAATATTTTAATAAGAAAATATTAGGAACATTTTATAAAATTAATAGCTAGAATTGTCATAATAGTATAATCACAATAATCTGAAACAAAATGTTGGGGATTGGTCCTTCTTATTAAATTACATGCAAATATTGGAATAAAATAAGATTTCATTATTTTTTTAATGTATAAATTTTTGTTTAAAAATGTGCACACAAAAATATCTGACTTTTTAATTATTATTTTTTGCTGTATATTCCTGACATTAAATCAGAACTGGAATTAAATTTGGGGTTATAAAACATTTGCTCAAAAAGGTATACCCAACTGGGAAGAGAAGATGAAAATTATGGTCTGCCTAGCCAACACAGCGTTACTGGCAGAACTGGTAACAAAACCCATGTCCTGAAGTCCAGATAAGTTGTCCATCTGTTACTGCCTTAAGTCAGATTTATGTGTTTTCTTCCCCTCAAGGAATCCTCCACTTTTTCCATTCATAATATAGTTTGGAATCTGACAAAAGATACTTCCATCTCAAAGCTGCAGCCCAAAGAAACCTTTCCACCACAAACTCTCAACTTTTGGTTAGAATTTCATTTTGGCTAATCAGTCTTTTCATTTTGCTGTGAACCTCATCCTATAATTAACACTGCAGAGAGGTTTTATGGCCTTATATGTCTATCATTTAGAATTTTAATTGGAGGTCTTAATACGTTTTATATAAGAACCAATGTTATTTTTTTTAAGCACACTTCATTTAAGATTCAATATTTTATTTAAGACCCAAAAAGATAAGCATCATTTAACCTCAAATATATACAGACCCATTTTTATCATCTCTGTTCCTTGTGGTTAGTCTCCAGAGAAAAGAAATCTGGAAGATGATCATTACATACCTTGACAGCAGTGAGCTGAACTGTGGGTGTGAAAATGTTAAAGGACGCAATGTGTAATGAAATCTTATCTGCTGGACTTAGTCAGCATTTCAAATATTTAATTAATATTTAAAGTGTGCATTCTCTAGAAGATCTTTTAAGAAATTTCATTGCACTTCATACATTTACATTTAGTCCTCAGACTAATGTCAGCTTACAATGCTTCAGAGCAAGGGTGGCGTTTTGTGGATACATGTTTCCCAGAAAAAGATCAGACATAGAGGCAAAATACTCTAATAGGAAAGACAATACTTCAGTAGCACATTAAGAGTGTGGTACTTACCTTTAGGAAATGTAATGAGTTCAAGGACAATAAACAAGTTGATCCCTTCCCAGGGAGGCCAGGGAAGCTGCTTATGGAAAGCAGAAAATGACAGTACACCAGATGGGTGTTACATGGCTAATATCGCACACTGCTTTGAAATGATGCTGTCCCTGGGCTCAGCTTGGCAACTTCCATCCACTTGCTCGACAGCCAAACAACATGCCAGCTGTGCAACGCACAGCAAGCAACCTGGTATGGGGAAAAGGACTTCTGGCCAAATCTGGGGTCACCATTACAGGCTTGCAGTTTGTGCAGTCTTGTGATGATAGTTTCAGCATGGCTTTCAGGATAGACTGTGTACAGACCCCTTCAGTGGTGTGACAGCTGAATTCAAGTAATTGTGAAGTTATGTCTTGAAATCATTCAAGTTACCTGTGTCTTAATGCATGTGAAAGGAATTGGGGTAGGAGGATTTTTTGAATCCTTCTTGGTGGAACTACTTCCATCATCATAATCGGGATGTATTTCAGCTGATACAGTAATATGAAACCAAAAAAGAGAACTCAACAAACCAGAATGTAAATCAGAAAACTGCATGTGCATAGGGATAACATGTATGCTGTGAGTTGTACCAAAATGTAGAGTTCAGCATTTTCTAGGTGTTTGACTGATGACGGCTATAGAACAATAGTGCTGAAGCAACTGATGAGCTTGATGACACACCTTTATAATATTAATTTCCTTATATAATGTGGTACTGCTTGAGATGACATACATATTCATCTTGTTATGTCACGTATAATTTTTTTTTTTCTTTGGTTTAGGTTTCTCCATGAATCATGCTGTCATGATTGACATGTCTCAGAAATTTATTCACCTAACTACTTGCAGCCTGTGCAGGATTTGCTCTCCTTTTAAAGCAAAAGGCAAAATAATTGTAAATAAATCAAGACAAGAAGCAGTCAAGCTGTCTGTTTGCCCAATGAAATAGGTTGCTTTATGTAGATTCTGAGCTCTTTCACTTAAAATGTAAGTAAAGGGGCACTGCAGTTTTCAGTCTCTGTTAAGATACTGCAGTAATGAGAGCCATTATGAGAAATCTAGATAGAGAAATCAGCACACCTGGTGTTTCTGTTCCTCCTTTTAAAACTGACTGTTACCTTTTTCTGTTTCCTGGATATCTAAGAGATCATAAGCAGGTAGTCTTTCTATTTTGATGTCATTAGGGACAGAAAATGCCTCAGACCTAACTGGCATTAATTTATCCAAGATTTCTCCTTCTGTCATAGCAAAGAGGCTTCTCGTCACACAGACCACACAGGGAGCTTAAACACGTATTGAAGAGGGCTGTTCAAGTTGGTATCTAAAAAAATTGTTAGATATCTAAGTCAGCCTAACTCATTCCCACTTGCAGTAAGTGCAGGGAAAAGGAATGCAACAAGAACATCTCACGTCCTTGAGCAATGAAGTGTACAGACTTTGAGCTATGCTTTCTTTCCGGTTTTGTTTTCTTTTTGCCTACTCATCTCCATGCAAATATGCTTACAAGTATACACAGTCACCAAACTGCTTTGCTCAGCCTTATAATTAGCAAACTGATAAACTGCCCTATAACTGAGCAACTGATGTCATCTACCTGGAGTTGTGAAAAGCTTTTGACACTGTCTTGCACGTCATCCTTGTGTCTGAATTGGGGGGACATGGATTTGACAGATGGAACTCAGTGGATAAGGAATTGGCTCGGTGGTCACACTCAAAGTGGTGCAGTGAACAGTTTGACATGTCCAAGTGGAGAGCAGTGATGAGTGGTGTTCCTCGGGGGTCGGTGTTGGGACTGGTGCTGTTTAACATCTTGATGACATGGACAGAGGGACTGAGTGCACCCTCAGGTTTGCCAATGACACCCAGCTGTGTGGTGCAGTCAACATGCTGGAGGGAAGGGATGTGCCATCCAGAGGGACCTGGACAGGCTTGAGAGGTCAGCAAGGCCCAGTGCGAGGTCCTGCACATGGGTCAAGGCAATCCCATGCACAAATACAGACTCGGCAGAGCATGGATTGATAGCAGCCCTGAGGAGAAGGACTTACAGGTATTGGTTGACAAGAAGCTCAACAGGACCCAGTTAATGTGTGTTTGCAGCCCAGAAAGACAACTATTTCCTGGGCTGCATCAAGAGAAGTCTGACTAGCAGGTAGAGGGAGGTGATTCTCCCCTTCTGCTCCGCTCTTGTGAGACCTCACATGGAGTACTGTGTTCAGCTCTGGGACCCCCAGTATAAGAAGGACATGAACCTGTGCGAGTTACACCAGAGGAGGCCATGAAGAAGGTCAGAGGGCTGGAGCACCTCCCTTATGAGGACAGGCTGAGAGACTTGGGGTTGTTCAGCCTGGAGAAGAGGAGGCTCTGGAGAGACCTTATAGTGGCCTTCCAGTACCTAAAGGGGCCCTACAAGAATGCTGGGGAGGGACTCTTTCTCAGGGAGTGTAGTGATAGGACAAGGGGTAATAGCTTTAAACTGAAAGAGGGCAGATTTAAATTAAATGTAAGGAAGAAATTCTTCCCTGTGAGGGAACAGATTGCTCATTGAAGCTGTGGCTGCCCCCTCCCTGGCAGTGTTCAAGGCCAGGTTGGACGGGGCTTTAAGCAACCTGCTCTAGTGTAAGGTGTCCCTGCCCATGGCAGGGGGGTTGGAACTAGATGATCTTTAATGTCACTTCCAACCCAAACCATTCTCTGATTCTATAACTAGTGTTGAAGTAGAAAATTTTCGACAAAATGTACGAAGGCAAAAATCATTTGACCTTTCTACATTTAAGCAGACTCATGCTAACACGTTAATGCTGAAGTGTATAATGTAGTTACACCACTCCTAACCCTGCGGAAGTCACAATCACTGTCAGTGACTGTAAGACCTAGCAGCTTCCCGTTGTCCCAGGATTTAAGGAAGATTCATATGTTGTCTGTGACTGTTCTGTCAAAGCTTTAGATTATGTGGCTAATACCAATGTGTGCTGGTTATTTGCTTTGGCTTCTTTAGAGTGGATTTTTTTTTTTCAGAGGCTTGAGAGTAAAATTCATCATGAGTCTGGTGACTTTAGAGCAAGTACTCTGGGTCAACAGTTAAATGCTGAAATATTCTAAGTGCCATGAGAGCACTCAGAACTTCAAAAGATAAATACTTCATTATGCTGCAGATGAGGGAATAATTTGACCTTATTGCTTTGGTTTCTCTATATCTTTGGTTTAATTGAGTAGGAAATCTTAAAATAGGAGGTAAAGGGTCAGGGGGTTAAATTCATGATGTAATTGAATTGCAGTCTTAGTGTTTGCTCTTTAACTTTAAATGTTTCTGTAAGTTAAGGCTGAAATTATTTCATACACAATTCTATATTTGGGTAAATTCTGATGGTGTGAATTCCAAAATGTATGCATTAGCTTTATAGCTGAGTTACCTTAAGATGAAAGGTTTTGATAACCTATGAGAAAAACAAGCAGCTTTTGAGTTAATGGACCCCACATACAAGTCAATCATTGTAATGCCATGTTGTTTGAAGCTGTGTCTCTGTTAATTTTTCAGAGAAGATTGTGGTTAATGACATGTTAAGATAGCCTTCAGTTCTGGCAGGGGTTGAAGCAAATATTGGTTTAGTACTGTCAGAAAGTACAAAGATAATGACACGCTAATTGTCAGATGAATACTCTGAGCAGTCAGTGAGTTTGGAGTTACAGCTTTGTAGGCTTGAGTTTTCTGCCCTTGCAGCTCTCTCCTCTATTCCCTGATACCCTGACCCTGGGTCCATGAGGGAGTGTCAGTAATTGTGGCAGACACTGTCTGAGCACAACATATCTCTCCCTATAATCCTTTTTCAGACCTGTGGTAGCCCAAAATCTCAGTTCTAATGCAAAGTTTAAGCCTCTACTGCCATTTTCATCTCTTTTTAGCCTCAAAAGCATTGGCCACAGTTGCAGTTTAGAAAGAGGAGTAGTGTGTATATGCATGCATATCCTCTCTTCTTTTTCTATATAATATGTAAGTAAAAGAGAAGATAAATCTAAGACACAACAACCAGTGACGTCTGGGGTTGGAAATGGGTCTCATTTTCCTCACTGACACCACAGACAGGTGAGAAAACAGATATGGATGTCAAGCCTTGGTCCACAGTGGACAGGAATAATGAAGTTATCAGGATACATGGGCATCCCCAGGTGGGCTCTGCCCAGTGTTCAACCTGGAGGTGACAGATGACCCAGAGTTGATCTGGAAAAGACCTGACAGAGCAGTGTGGACATAGCCAGAGAGTCCTCTCAGGAGACATATGCCCATGTTGTGTTTATTGTCCTGACCACAGCTGAGACCAGGCACAGCACACAGACCTTTTGCTTGTTCTTGTGTCTCCCACATTCATATGTACCTTCAGTATATTCTCAGTTGGGTTCCTTACCTCCTGAGTAATTTTAAACACATGTTTATCTATATTCCTGCAGACTCTATGCTGTCTTGTTTGTACCTCAGAATAAAGAAAGCAGAAGAAAATTTGCTCAGGAGATGCTCAGCTCAAAACCGCTGGTTATAAACATCTCACATAAGCTTATGGGGAGGGCTGTGAGGATGGTTGCTCCCTCTGCATAGGGTCGTGTGGGTGAGTGGGCTAGCTCTGGCATTCCACAGTCCTGCTATAAAACATACTCTGTGCCAGCCTTCCCAGTGCCAAGCCAGGTGTGCATGTGTGAGTGCGTGGGAAGAGAGAAAAGAGATTTCTGCCCGTTGACTCCCCATGCCTTCTCAGAATCTGGCACAGCTGCTCAAGGTCAGCAGTATGCTATGGACGGGCGGGGATGGTTTCCCTAGGGATATATGATTACAATCCTGAATGCCAGATCTCCAGTTTTGACTTTCCGACCCTTTTTACATGAATAAGTGTCCACCTTCCAAAGTGATTTTCTCATTCAGCTAATTAGTGCTTCAGGCCCCTGTTTTACAGCCCACACACATAGCAGCTCCTCTACATGGACACAGTCCCATTGAACAAACATGAGCTGGTTTACATGCAGAACAGCTAGAAAATGTACAAAGTACATAATGTCTTCATTAGAAGGAGGGAGAAGAAAAATCATGGATCTATGGATTTTATATGGATTTAGATCTACAGACTGCCATTTATTTTCGGCTTAATTTCATTCTAGTTTCCTTTTACACTGAGTTTCTGCCTGATTCCATTTTTTGCTTTAGTTCTTTCCCTCTCAAGACTCTAAACGTATCTCATTTCAACTCATTCTCACACTGTTCTCACATGCTTTACCTGTTTCCAATTAACTTTTCTTCATAAATATTTGTGTTTTTTCCAGCTGGCAACAAGGTCATTCTGCTGTCATAAGACTTCTAGCAAACATTTTTTCCTTCCTTCAGTGGCCATCTATTTCCCTAGCCTTCAGATAACTTTGAGTCAAATGTTTTCCCTTTTCCTTCCTCCTAAAGGAGCATCACTCAGAGCACCTCACTGACATGGATTGAGCTTGTACTTGGTTATTGAGCTATGGACTAAAGGCAGTTCAGAAGTGATGATGCCAGTACCATTTTTTTGATTGACATTGGCTAATTACACATATGACTTCATCATACTAGTCTAGTGACCTGTCTTGATATGGGAAAGACTTGAGTCTGGTATTCTGAAATAAAGAAAAAAGTTTAAAATGAAAGAACTTACAGTCTTCTGATAAAATACAGAAACATACCAGAAGACTGAAAATACAGAAATACACATCATAAGAGGCTTTAAAAATGGTCTCTTGGGGCCCTTGTTCTGTCAACTCACCCATTTTCCTTTAAAGAGAGTATCTTTGTGCATGTAAATGTAGAACTGAGTCTGAAGATGTTAAAGTCTTTGCAGCGTCTTTGTTTCTCTACATGATCACATTTCTAACCTTCTCTTTAAGAAAATGTATCCTTTCTTTCTCATTTATTTGCCCATTTTATTTTTTAACTCTAATTCATCTGTGTCCTGTTCACAGCTTCCTTCAGATAATGAAAATTATGCCTCCATGATTCTGTCTTTCCTATAAAACTCAGATTAACCAGTGAGAGATGAGAAATCAGTTTCATCTTGTTTACAGCTGGCACTTGAAGGGACCCAACAGGACCTCTGTATCTGAGTCTTCCTTGTTTATCTAATCATTTGCTCTAACAAATTGTTGCCCATGGGTTGCTTATGTACAGTTTTTATGAAAAATCACACCCTGTTTATAGCAATTTATTAACCGAAAAGAGGCTATCTTAGCTAACTGAATTGTTAACATTTAAAGTGTTTCCTTCAACTCTAGCCAGAAGCAAAGATCCATCAGTAAGTGTACTATCCAGTAAACTTGGTAGCCTAATTTTCTATAGCTCTTGTTCGATGAAGAGGCCTATAAGGGTTTTGCCTTTTTTCACAGGTGCCACCAGTGCTTCTGGACAAGCAGTTTTCAGAATTTACACCGGATATCACACCCATTATTCTGGCTGCCCACACTAACAATTATGAAATCATAAAGCTCCTTGTGCAGAAAGGGGTCTCTGTGCCCAGGCCACACGAGGTCCGCTGTAACTGTGTTGAATGTGTCTCAAGTTCAGACGTGGACAGCCTCCGCCACTCTCGATCCAGACTCAATATCTACAAGGCTCTGGCAAGCCCATCATTGATTGCTTTGTCCAGCGAGGATCCTTTTCTTACTGCTTTTCAACTGAGCTGGGAGCTGCAGGAACTGAGTAAAGTCGAAAATGAATTTAAGTCAGAGTATGAGGAACTGTCACGGCAATGCAAGCAATTTGCAAAAGATCTCCTGGATCAGACACGGAGTTCCAGGGAATTGGAAATTATTCTTAATTACAGAGATGATAATAGCTTGATAGAAGAACAAAGTGGTAATGATCTTGCAAGATTGAAACTGGCAATTAAGTACCGTCAAAAAGAGGTGAGTGCTGGAGAATATTTAAGCATATTTAGTAGTAGTAATGTGATAGATAATAGCCTGAAATACATCCTTCTAACTGAGACAAATTGCTGCTTATCTTTTTTTGTTCTACAGAGTCTCTTCTCTTTTTATATTTTTAATTAGATGAGTTTGAGTAGCTGTTATAGTTTGATAGTATCAGAATTTAAAATGTTCTGTTATAGCACAGAAACTTTTTTTTTCTTTTGCACCTGAATAGAGATAGCCTCCGGTAGTTGTGCTCTGAAGAGCTCTTCAGTAATAAGAGGAGAAATATATACAGCATACTTCAAATTAGCTTTAATTTTGTCTAACATTAAAAGAAGGCTCTGTGTTTAAACACCTATAAATACTATGGTACCTCTGTAGAGAGGTTTCTTCAAAAAATAGCTATTATAAATAGATACAGAAACATAAGATTAATAGCAAAGCATGACTCCTCAAAATTTTGACATTCATATTCTTTTTCATAAAGAATCCAAAACAGAGATACCTGGGTATTGGTTTCCATGACAGTTAAAACTTCATGAGTTTGATTCACTGATATAGCTATTCAATTCGTATAAGAAGATGTCTGCATTTCTTTTAAAAATACTCTAGTTATTATGTGCATGCAAAAGCAAAAGAATCAAACCAGAAAAATGAGTTAGGAAGACAGTTCCTCTGATATTTCCAAAACTTCACTTGATCCCTGCTCATCATCATGTCAGGACATGGTTTATCATCTCATTTGGAACCTGTACATCCAGTCAGCTGAACTGTGAAAGTATATAGGCAAGACAATGCTGTTAGTAATGAAATATTACTTGTTCATATAAAATATGGCAAATGCTTAAGAAATCTCTGTGTCGTACTGAACTAGTCTATCACTGCTAAATCTCTGTTCTGCACAATATAATAGTAAATGGTTTAATATATTAAGTATGTTAGAAAGATTTGCAGAAACAAGAAATATGTAAGTATTCTGTTGTCCATTTGAAATACAATTTAGTAGTTCTAAGAAGTTACTGTGACGGTAGAGACCTACTGAAGTACTGCTGGTAAGATATCTCAATTGGTCTCTTACTTCATAATTCTTCTTAGAAGCATTTTTTCCTTCATAAAATTTATTGCATAATTTTATATTTGATAGTATAATGTTTTAGGCAACATACTCACTCCCATTGTAAATTATTTTCAGATGGTTCTATTCCAGACTTTTCTTAATAACTACTATTTCTATTTCTTGAAATGCCAATCTTGTCCTACAGTCTTAGGAAATTCTAGCTTGGACTTGTTTTCAAAAGGGTACATGCATTGAAATAGAATCCTAACTTCCCATGGTTGTTGTTTTTTAAACCTTAATACAAAGCTTGAATTTTTTAAATTTGAGATAGAGACGGTGAGAGACATCTGTAGGATGTAGTGTTTTTTATAGTTGCATCTCATTCCCATGCCTAATTAAAATGCAGTAATACAGCTGATTCCACTTCATTGATTCTTCGTAATAGGAAATATTAAAGAAATACTGATTTAGTGCAACAATTCTAAATCAGTGAATCGTCTATATTTTACATAGATTTTAAATTTCTATAAATATTTCCCATTATCCCTACCATTTGAGTCTCCCTGAAGTAAAATCAAGTTTTATTAGATTCTTTTACTGTGTTTCTAAATGTATTCCCTGCTAGATTCTGGATCAAATAGTATCCACTATAACTGATCAGTTGTTTTATTTCTGATTATAAACCCAGTATTCTAGTAGGTACAGCTCCAAGGTCAAGAAACTTACTTCAGGCATAGCACATGCTTGGATTCTGGCTGTCCTAGTGTGTATGGATCATGATGAAAACAGATCGGACAAGTCTATTCCCTGTGTTAAGGATGTTACAGGCACCACTGAATACAGCAGTGTTGAGGGCCTGGGGGTTATGTCAGCCCAGGGACTGGAGCCCAGCCAGGAGCACCTGGAGACCCCAGGGTCTCTGTCACGGGCACAAACATATTGACTGGCCCTGCTTACAGACCCACCCCTTGATTGCATTCTCCTCTCTATTTTGCCATGCTTGTTCCTCCCTGATCCTTCCCCACCATTTACCCTTTCCCTAAACATCCCATAATAAATTTTATATAATCCCACAAGACCCCTCTGAAATCCCATAATAACTTTGAACTTCCCATGAGTCCCATGAACCCCCTCAAACATCCCATAATACTCGTTGGGTTGACCCTCCTCAAGGCAGTTGCAGCCGGTCCTTTAATGGCACATTTGTCAGAGTCTGAAGTCGTCATCTTCATCCCTGGATACTGTGTTGAATTTATCACTTTTCTTGTTGTTTTCTATCTCTGTTATACTAATTAATCCTTAACCAGATAATTAAATTAACAAATAATTCAGTGAACCACATGCTCTCACATTTCATATATCCTTACACTGCAACTATCTAAGGTAAGCTTAATGGCAAGCAGCAGATGCAATTTACAAATTTTATTTTTAAAATGGCAGGAAAAAGTGTGGGGTGGATTTTAATTAATGCATTAATACATTATTTTGGATTTAACCTGTTTAAAAATACTGGTTTGGGGTGATACATCTGCTTCCTCTGCTCTGTGTGTCTCAGCCACCAAGAGTCAGTTCTCCACCAAAGACTTTTCTATCATGGCAGAAGCAAACATGGATTTTGACATAGTTTTTTGATGCTATCAGTTTTAGTTACTATCTTTCTTTCTCTTAACTTTCCTGCATCCTGCAAAATAATAACAAAATAAGCCCTCCAACCTATTCCTGCCCCCTCACCCCTACCCCATAAAGACATCAAAACCGGTAAGAATACATAGTCTTCTTATTTTACCACCCATCCCTAACACCTCAGCCTTTATTCACGCTGTTACCATAGGATATTGTAATTCTGTATTGGTCAGAGCTCACAAGTAAGCAGTCAGGTCTGGTTGTTCAGAACATCCAGTCTTAAGTCCAGAAATTGCACGAAAAAGTAATAAAATAATGAAGAATGAGGACAAGTAAAATAGGAACACCTGTCCTTTTACATTGCTTTTACAATTATTTGCTCAAGAGTTAATTACTTTTTTTCTTTTACCAAAACACCAAAACTTATTAGTACAACACCAGAAATTATTAGTAGTAATTCCTCTTGGCAGTAATAATCAAGGGAGTATGAAACATATTAGTCCTTGTAAAGGACTGGAGTAAATTTTGGATAGTACAGTTTAGTTTAATCCCAAAGACTGGGTAGGAACAGGAGATTATGAAGGTACTTGTACAAAAAGCGGACAAGTGGATGGTGAAGAATTTTCATTGTGTAAAGAAAGGAAAGTTGACAAACATGAGAAAAGCTGGGAGTTGTTGAGAAGCTTCTAAAACTACATAGTGTTTGATCAAATGTAGATCTAGAAATTTGTAATGAACAGAGAAGAGCTCTTGTAAGTGAAGTGATTAAGCAATGCTTAGTGTAGTGGTCTGCAAATCCCTGGTACCACTTCTGTATTATGATCTATGGAAATGAAGAAAGCACGTTCATTCTCAGAGTTGTCTACATTGTTCATGGTCACCAGATTGCTCCTGAAGTGGACCTTCTCCACAAAACCAAAAAGTTTATGCCAGCTGGATTTGAGGTTCTCCCCAGGGAAAGGTGCTTATCCTCTGCATATCCATGCCTTTCACACTTGCCATAATACTGTGATCCTCATTTGTGTACTGTCAAAAAGCATCTCAGTGATATCAATTCTCAGTCCATGGAGTCATGAGGGAATCTCCTATGGATTACCAAAGAAGAAAATTCCCTGATAAAACCATCTATCTTCTTTCATTAATAACTAGTGATGTTGAAAGACATTTATAGGTTCAAGTTTACACTTCAGAATAATGTCTGGTGAGACAGTGGACACTGTCTGTTCTGAGTAAAGTGGCAGAACCAGAGAGTATCTACCAGCATGTATATTTTGTGTCCTTACCCACAGGTATTTTTAAGCATAGCACATGGGACAGAGCACCCAAGGTACCATTTTTTTTTCCTGTTCATTTTGTACCACTGATGCTGTTTGATTATAAGCAAAGACACGCTGATGCTTATGGTGCCAGTTTCTGACACCTACTGTTGCCTGGGCTACAACTAGCAGCAAAGAGGGATTCCATGAACTCATGCAGCCACTCTGCATTGGGCACAAACATTTTGTTGTCTAATTATCTATCATATAATACTATCTCAACCAAGGGAGAATTTGGCTTTATGAAGGCTGTCACTTACAATTTTTCATTTTGCTAGATTCTAAGCACACAATGAGTAATGAGAAATAGTTTCCCATTTTCCTGAACCAAATAAAAATGTTACCTGATTAAACTGCAGCTTTATTCATGGATGTAAAAGGGAAATCCCCAGTTCTGTATATGATTCACAAGCAAAAATTATTCTACCTGTAATAATAATATGACATTCTGACTTCAGGCACTGGTGCAACAATGCAATTAAGTAGCAGTGAATAGTAGCAGTCTATAATAGTGGACAGTCTTCTTTGCTACCAATTTCAAAAATGCATGTTCTGTCTCATATATTGAGAGTTTTTAATAGAGAAATTACAGCAAAACCCCAGCGTCTCTCACCCTTCAGTTAGTTTCGTTTTAGTTTTGGTTCTTTTTTAGGTATTACATGTATATTGTCACATACGTGAGAAGGTGCTTACTAAAATGCTCACTAATTTTCCCATATATGTGAGATAAAGTAGGGGGAAGGATTAATAGACTAAATCAATATGCTCTGATTTCACAATAAGTTTAATTAGTGCAATTTAAATACTAATAATACTAATAATTTATATCTCTGTCTCGTCTCATGCGAACTGGCCCATGTCATTTAAACTATATCTGTATAAGCCCAAACATAGTAACAGGATGAGGTTATAATTATCGTCAGTGCTGTCTCATTTTGCTTTGTTATTAGACATTATGATATCAATACGGCGGAAATATAAATTTTTAAGTATATAGCTGTTACTTTTTTCTCTTTCACTTTTCAAATGAAAAAAAACTAGCTGATTTTGGTTTGAGGTTTTTTTTATTTTCCATCTTAGTTTATTCTGATCATTTTTACCTTCCTCTGTAAGTACAAAATCACTGGACAATTTAGAATACTTGATATTAGCTGGATGTGAAGTGGGTTAAATTCTCTATGTTTCAGTTTTGATGCTCTGGAAGCATTTTAATAAGCTTTTTTACTACTTTAAAAACTGAAGTAAATGCATAGTTTATCTAGCACCCATGCATAGTTATGTATCATGCTGAGGTGTAGATAAAGAAGCAGGAACTAAATGTGCTAAAAGATACATTCAGGAAGGACATTTTTCCTGATCGTGAATTAACTTTTTTAAAGGTTTGATTTAAAACATAGAACCATTTCTAAATTTTCATTTCTCTTTTCAGTACATTTCTATGCACCTGAATAATCAATGTTTAGCAGTAATTCAGCTGCTTAACTACTAAAACTCTCCCAAATACCTCTAGTTGATCTTATAGTAGTTCCTACTTCCCGGGAGCAGGCCCTGGTTTTCTGAGTTATTAGCCCCTACCGAGCCTGAATGGGCAAAGAGGCAGAGAAAGAGTGAAAGAGGATTTTAACAATTTAACACAGTTAAAAACATTTACAAGAGTATAGGCTTTCTTAATAAGAATTTCACAGAAAATGTTTCAGGGAGACCAGCTTGTGAGTAGATTCTCACTTATTTACAAGTTGACAAGAAGTGAGATAGGACTCCCCCACGTAGGTAACACACATCATTGATCAATTGTTTTTAACATAAACTTCTATGTTCCCATAAAACACACAGCAGTGATTACCAATATGAGCAGTATCACTAAATTATTAATTGTTTAATTAAAGTCTTAAATAAAGTAATATGATATTCACATTTCATTGATCAATTCCTGTTTTCTAGGCAAAGGGATAAAAAAAGGTGTTTGTTTTTGATAATAAAAGCCATCTGTTTGCTCCTGCTCAAAAGAGGACTTTTCAAAATGCAGTCATCAGTTCTCTACTAGTTTTCTATGCAAAGTACAGCCTCAATGAATTGGAAATGTTTCATAATAATGTCACAAATTCAGTGAAATTTTCATTTAAAACATGTTAAATAATTTCAAATCTGTCATTTCATGTTTCTGTCTAAACATTTCAATAAAGCATTTTGTTTGACTGCAGTTTCTTCTTATTTCACTTGGACTTTAGCATTTTTGACAATGCAATGCTTAATTATTCCTTATATCTTCCATATAATATTATTAAACAAAGCAGTATAAATATGAGAGAAAGCAAAAGTTATTCCTTACCAAAATTTCATATCTCAACAATGCCTACAGAAAATAATTTTGAAGTACTGAAATGAGAAGTTGCTATGTCCTTAGTAATGTTTTTTAATGTATAAACTGCCATTCTGCTGGAACATTGGCCTTCTATTCACCTGTGGAATATAAAATATGTCTGGAAATGCTGAGAATTTCTGTAGAACACCTCCAGGAACAATATAGTTTAAGAGTCTAAGTCAAGCTTTGTGACTGTCTCAGAGAGTATAATTTTCCTTTGGAACCACAGATTGATTTTGAGTAATTTTAGTAGCAATTACAATTAATTTCTCATTAAAACTCTTTCAGATGCACCAACCTGAATTATTGACTCTGCAAGCAGGAATGACTTTGGAAACACAACATCTACGAATTAACCTGTGTTTAAACAAAAAATGTACCTGAAAGATAAACAGAAACACAATAGCCATCTCTTAGCAAGTCACTGTGTATGTGAATATTTGTCAGAAGACTGGAAAGGTGTAGTCAGAAGTCTCCATGTGAAAAATAGCAAAACCCCACAAAAAGTGGACTCTGATAATGTTTGGACATTTTTAACACCAAAGGAAGATGTGTTTAGTCTATGAATCCCATAACTGGGAGGAGTGATGTATGCACGTTTAGGTCCATGTCTCCAAAAGACCCTTTTCTGCAGACTCTCAGCTATAGTGTTCGAAAAGTTTGATAAACATTTTTCCAGGAAAGAGCCAGGTAGTCTAAAATAGGTTATATGTTTGCTTTGTAAATCATATAAAAATCTCTGTGTTTATAGATAAAGACTTCACGGATTGTTAAATAGCATAAATTATGTACGTACCTTATCTGCTACACATACTTAAAGTCTTACTCTAATTGGTAATCTATTACCTCAGAATTTAATGAAGTGTAGATGACCCTGTGAAAGCTGTACTTATTGTTGCTAGAAAAAAATATTCTTTAATCACAGGGTGGGAGCATATATGCTTAATACAGCATTTAATTGTGCCTACATTTTAAATGCATGTTAAAGCAATCCTCCTAAAGTATATGAGCAAATTCCTTATACAGTCAAAAGACAGAGGTATGCGCAGAGGGAGATCCCGTCTGCTCAAGATAAGACATCGATGTTAACTCCAGAGACATCTCCCTGCTCCTTTGGCTGGCTAAGGAAACAGGGCACTTCAATTAGAAGAATTACTTTACTAGGCAATGAAAATGTAGATCCAAGTTAGATAATTTACAGCATCAACTGCGATTTCTACCCTGTGGTAATAGATTTCAGCTTCTGAAGGCTTAGAGCCCACATAAGGGGAAATTGATCTCAGCACTAACTTTTTAATGATGTCTCAGAAGGCGTCAGTAACCTTTGAATGCTATATGCTCCACACAAGTTGCAACCCTCTTCATCACAGTTCTGGTTAAACTAGCCATGAATTGACACCGTCTTTTTATTTTGAACACTTGCTAGAAGTAATTAACTCAAAGAGGAGGAGATCTGCTCTTAATGAAGTGCAGTGGAAATCGCTCGTTTCACTTCCTTTTCTGCATCTTCCTTAAAAGAAATGTTTCTGGACTGTCAGCCTCAAGCAGGAACAACCAGTAGGGCATATCCCTAATCAGCAGTTCATAACCCTTCTGTTAGAATATGACTGGCAGCAACAGAAATTGGCTTTTGGCTTGAAGGAGTCACTACTAATGTACCTACAAGCTTCCCTACAAACCTGGGGTAGATTTATCACCATGAGCTATTTTTTTCTACTTAGAATAACAAAATATTTGCTTAGCAAACAAAATTTTAGAGAAAAAAAATAATCTTGAACAAGGTGAATAAATAAAGTTAGCATACAGGATTTCATTTTGAATGTAAACCTGTAACTATAGGAATTTACTCTTTCCTCCCTCCATATATTTGCTGAGGATCTGGCTGTTCTTCCTCCCACCCCTGCAAGCGCACCTAACCCACAGCTCAGGTTAGTTAGTTTTGCTGCATGATGAGACCAAGCTACCTCCGTTCCTCCCATGGCCTCCATCAGCCATTCCTGACTGCTGCCACACCCTCCCTTGTGTAGCTACTCCTTCGTGCTCCCCACACCTTCTGCTACAGCTACACCAACAGCTACGCTTCACTCCTCACTGCAAGTCATTTTAGCAAAGCCCAGGAGCTTCAGATAATTCGCATTATTTCAGCTCTAGTAACTGCCCTTGCAGCATGGAGAGCTCATAGAGGCATCTAACTCATAGAGGAGTATTTAATTTCTTTCTATTTTTTCTGTTTCTTAGCTCCCAGGGCACTCTTAAACATCTCATACCTCGTAGAAGGCTCTTACACAAAGCTTTCTGTCCTCTTGTCCAAGATTTAACCTTTCCATGCCTGTGCTAGGTGCAGTTGGCGTAAGATAGAATGACTGCTTAACCAAAGCACATTTGAACCTGCTGACTGAAACTTTTGCATGCTGTTGCAGTGCAGATTTTTCCACTGCTTGGCAGGACTCCTTCCATTAATATAAGTGTTTATTGAACAATAAGACAAGACAACCAAAGCAAACTTGTTTGAGGCCTGTCTGCTGGTTCTTTTATCTGCCTTCTCTTTGCTCCACCAGATGTCCACAGAGCATTCTTCTCTTCCCTCCTTACCCTTTGTTTTTGCTGTAGGCCTTAGTTATCACGATTAAAATAGTAAAGGGTTTCTTCTTCCATTGTCTCCATCAATATGTACATCCATTATCAAACCAAAGCTTAATGAGAAAAACAAACTCCTGTTGTATTAACTCATACTCTTGTGTTTCCAAAGAGATCAGATCTTTACTGAATTTTTTAAGCAGAGAATAAAAGTTTCTAAATTTTCCAAGTCAGGAGTTAAGGTGGAAAAATAAAGAGAGGTGTTGAGTATGGAACCGGTATGAGAAACAGGAGCTTATACTTGTGAAAGTCATATAGCTCTCAAGTTTGACTGTTAGCCTTTGAACTTCTAGGGTATTTTCCATACTGAAAAGAAAATGATCACACAAAACTATTACGTCCTCCTTACAGAAACACTTGGCTTTCTTCTGCAAATAATAGGACGGCATTCTTCCCCACTCCATTAGATCATCATCAGACCATCTCCTTTGGCATGGTCTAGCAGAGTCTCCTATTCTCCTTTGACCCACTTCCTTTTAGCCTAAGACTTGATAAATCCTGATGCACAGTGGAGGTATCACAAGTAAGGGGAAATTGTCAGCACTCTGATAATGCTCATTTGAACTTTGAGCTTTCACAATCTACTTTTTCATGGTTAGTCCAAATACTAGAATAGCTTTCAGTCAATAATTTGGATTCAATGACACCACTGAAAAAAACCTTCATTTGTGGTTATTTGGACACAAAATATACCACGAGACTCAATAGCTTTGTGTAGTGATACATTTAAATGTCCTTTCTCCTTTTTATTGGCACACTCGAGGAATCTCAGGATCCATATTTATGTCTTCATCACCCTTTGTCTCCTCCTTTTTCTAACACTGCCTCTCTTTTCTTACTGAATTGCCCATTCTCTGTTGCCCTATCCACACAGCTGATACTATGGCAAATATTCCTGGGCCCCATCCAAGGTCACTGCTTTTGCCTCCCAAAGAAGGAAGCTACACACAGCAGGAGGCAGAAGGAGCTTGAGGCTTAGATACAATCACTCCCTAGGCTGAGCACCAGGAGAACAGTGTCTCAGAGCCATGCACTCTCACACATTTCTGTTGAATCTTGTTTTCCCTAATTTAATGACTCTATCTTGGGAGATAGAGCAGATCAAACAGGACTCCTAGGAATAAAAACCCTTGTGAATACACACTCAGGAAAGGAAACTTCTCTTGTTTCCCAGTCTCAGTAACACAAGAATCAGTATGGTTAAGTAGGCAGAACAGTGGATTTTAGTTCCTTTGTCACCAGCTTGCTCAGTGATTTTAGAAAGTTGATTGCATGTTAGATTCACAAAGAAAGTATAGGTATCCACAGCTTCTGTCCAACTTCGTAAGTATGTTAACTCCCTAATCACTTAAAGATTTATGGAATAATTACTTGTGTTGCTATCTGTGCCACTTGGCCTTTCATCCAAGTCATTGAAATGTATGTTGAGTTTCCTGGTGCCTTATTCATACCCGAGACACAAAAGGATTCCCGAAGGGGGACATGAACTTCTTACTCTGTTTGAAGGGGTGCTCCTTGAGACTTCCGTAACCATGAAGAGTGCCCCAATTTACACTGCCTTAGGATTGTCTCAGTCCTTTCTGATGAAGTTGATAAGTGTGCTTCAGGTCAGATTTCAAGGTGGTTACAGATAGGGCACCTTGAGATCAGTAATTACATTGTAAGGCTGATTGCAGCTCCTAATAATGAAGGGTGCAGCAAATACAGCAGGAATAACTTTATTATTTTTTTTTTTTTCTTAAGGCTTGTATTTTACTTGTTTTGTGGATAATGCACTCATGACACTGGCAAAACAAATTAATGTGGGTTTTTTTTCTACTTAATGAATGAAACTAATCCAATTTACCTCAGCAGAGAGGGTACAGCTAGAGCAGTTTATGGTACTCTATGGTACCCCTGCTTTTGTGTTACTTGATAAAGCTCCTGCTTAGATGTGCCACAGAACTGCTCTATTTCTTGTGCTTCAGTGAAATTTTGAGGACCTTTTGTCATTTGTATCTGCCTAAGAGAATGATTTCTTGGGACAAGAAAAAGGATTTTTCTTCATTTGCTTTTGTGAATACAGTATCATCCATTTCTTCTCCTTAAAATAAATTCTTAACTGTCTTTTAAAACATGACAACAAAGCAAGGATTATGCCTTTTGAGGGAAAAACTCCAGAAGAAATTGCTGTTGTTAGTTACAGCTTCAGTAGTCTGGAAAACAACACATCAATATCTGCTAAATACTGTTGTGAGGACTGAAGGAAGGATTGGGGAAAAAAATAAAAGCATGCTGAGCTTTTACTGAAAGACTGTGAAAAGCTTGCTAGTTTTGTTGCCTAGATAGTTGTATTTCATTAATATCACTAATGAATATAGAATATAACAGTCTTTCTTCTATGTTGCTTAACTTTCCTGGTAATTTGACTTACATTTATATGTGCTAAATTTACAGGACCTGACAGAACATAAAACCTGTGGGGGGGTTAAACAATAGATGATAGAACTGAAAGCACAATTATATTTGTATTATATTTGGTCTCACAATAATGGAAGTAGACCATTTAGCAGGTCATATGTACTACATGTTAGGCTTTGCAGACACACTCAGGAACTGATCTGCTTATCTGACATGTAACTGCTTTCAGTTTTCTCTCTTTTTCTGCTTAGGCAAATGCTTAGCCAGCCCCAAACAAAGAATTGAGATTACAGACTCTTCCTGTACACATCATATCCTGTACACTCCCCATTAGAAGGTGTTCCAGGGATTCAAGAGACCAGTAGTTTTCCTTTCTACAATAACCCATCTTTTCTGTGTATCTCAGTCTTGTGCAGGTACCGTGGATATACTTGGGCATGTCAGTTGGTAGGAGAGATGGAGGAGTTGAAACCTCTTTAAGGTCTGCCTGTGGTTTATAGGAGAGCCAGATGGGTAAGCTCCTGTTACACTCACTAATTTACAGTCAGTGGGTCCTAGAGCATGATTCACCTTAACAGGCACAAGCAATCAGCTTAGTTTCCTAAGCACAGCTGTCTACTGGTATTTGAGATCACCTAAGCTATTTGAGATGAATAAACAGAGCTGATAGATATGGCACAATATCTACAGGGGATATGTGCCCTTCCAGATCAAGATGACAGAACTAAATACTTCAGGGAATCTGAAACAGCACTAGGTGTCTGTATGTAACTGAATTGTATCTCCAGATGTAAGGTAAATTTCTTCCTAGGATCAATTGACTGTATTAACTAGATAGTCACTGATGGTGGGAGCTTAGTTAAGTAATGCACACTACTTACATATGCCTAAATTTAGGTGTTTCAACCTCAAACTTGATCCCTAGTCAGTGGTAGTCATTCACGGAGAGGAATAGAAACTTTGAAAATATCATTTTGTTTATCTAATCTAAAATGAGATTATTTGGTGTTTGAAGTTATCATTGGCTGGTGAAGAGAGGTCCTGATGACTGTCTTAGACCTCATTTTCTATAGCTGAATTTATAATAGAATTTATTTCAACTTAGGTGTCCAGTGTTGCATTATTCAGAGATTCTGTGGAATGCTGCTATCTACGAGTGTTAGCACAAGAAGGGAAATGCCTTCTGGCATCACCATTTCATACTGTCACTTGCCCCTCAGTAACCGTATACAACAGCAACTGGCAGTGTTCCTTAGAGAACAAAAGTCACACAGCTGTGTGGTTTGGTAAGCACTGTTTCTTTACTATCCAGTGATTTATCACTATTCTTGACCAGTTCCATACAACTATGGGTCCATTCTGGAGGGACAGATTTCCCTGTCCTCTGTGTATGTTATTGAATAGCATTTTGACAGCACCGGCTACTTAAGTTGCTCTTTCTTTTTCTCAAGTTGCTGTTTCTTTCCCTCATCTCTGTTCTCCTCTGACACAGTGAATCCACCAGTATTTCCACTTAGTTTTTAATTTCATTCTTGGCTTGAATTATGGAATCTCTGTGGAATCTCCAAATAGGGTGGTTTATACCTTTTTTTTTTTTTTTTTTAAATCTTTCTGCTTAATTCAGATCCTGCTATTCTAACTGGATATTTACTGTTTCCGCTACTGTATTAATATCAAATACACCTCTAGTGAAAGATGCGAAAGTTTTAGTGAGGCAAAAGACTGAAGAAATAGTTTTGCAAAAATAAGCATTTTGAGGAAAGATTTTAAGAAAGTGAAAACTCTTTTGCTTGCAAGAGAATAGGCTGGCTCAGTTGTGGGTGAACACTTGCAAACAAGCAAGGACTTCATAAGGAAGGATTTTACAGAAAATTTTGATGAAGAGGAGAAAGCCAAAGGTGAATGCATATGAATAAAAGAAAAAAATCCAGAGCCT
The DNA here is from genome assembly GCF_003259725.1 of Athene cunicularia. NCBI lineage: Eukaryota > Metazoa > Chordata > Aves > Strigiformes > Strigidae > Athene > Athene cunicularia. The sequence continues at coordinate 25,735,250 of NW_020799091.1, read as the reverse complement.
AACATCCTCTGGCATGTTACTCATTACATCAAGTCATTGCTTTTATGCTTTGAATGTGTTTCATTCCAGAATAATGTTGGAAAAATGTGAGGGTCCTTAACATTTGTGGGAGAGAAAGAGCAATGCAGACCTTCAGCATGTAGAAATTGCTGAAGGTCTACGAAGTGCAACACGCCTGTGCTCTGTTGTTGAAGTATGGGATCTGGCTCATTATTTTTTTAGGTGGATGAAGAGGAAAAAGAAACATTTTATTCTGTCTGCTGTGCAGAAAAGATAGTAATATTTAATTACCAGGGTAATGCAGTAATTTAAATTAGAGGTTGTTCCAAATAGCTAACCTTAAGGGGTTCATTAGCAGCCCTGTTATGGTTCACAAAAAACATGACTCAATTATGCAGCATTTGACATTAAGGCAAGCTGAAAGTGTAACAGAAGGTAAAAAACATTTGACACTTTATTAATAAAATTAGTTCAAGGCTTAGACTGGTTCTTTTTGCCTTCTTAATAGCATGCAGAAATAAACTAGAAATAGCCATTCTTCTAGAGTGTTTGTGCTGTAAGTCCCTGACACATTCCACATAACCTCAGGTATTTAACTAATGCACCTATGTCAGCAGCCTAGCCTTGGGTGCCTTCATAGTTCATGGGAAGAGACAGATGTCTCCAAACAGCAACTAAGACCATCTAAGAACAAAACAATTTTTGGCACTACCTATGTCACTTACACTTACTGCAGAGGAGACATGGGATAACTAGATGTGTTGTATAGGCTAAAAAAAATATAAGATCCTTTAAGAAGAATAGCATGTAATTTCTAGAAGGTAGGTGACAGTGGACAAAAGCTAATTTTTTTGAGTCTTGATGTTCTGTTGTTCTGAGAACTGGAAAAGCCCCTTAAACTGAAATAGATGAACCTGTTACAGGAATCCTTTCTAATGCGTTGTGTGATCTAAGGGATCTGCCTTAGGAGGTAAATTAAGAGGGAAACCAAGTTTCCCACAAAGACTTACGTATATTGTTCATATACAGTTACATATTTAGACTTAGTGGGCTTAGACTCACTCTAGAGTTCATTGGAGGGGAAAAGCCTAAACAGATGATCTTTAAGGTCCCTTCCAACCCAATCCATTCTGTGATTCTATTATTCTGTGTTAAAAGTCTGTCTTGCTTTAGGGCCAAGGCCACACTCCTGCCATCCGGACAGATCATGCTTGGATAATAGAAGTGGTCAAACAGCCTCAGATCAGCTCTTCCTAAGCACTTTAATCTTCCCAGACCTGAGCTACACAAAGATGAAGAGACCACAATTTGAACAAAAGTATGCAAGCCTCAGAGTTCGCTGGGCTAATACCAAGAACTAATGTGCATGAACCTACTCTTCACTTTTCAGTGAAACATAACTTCTCTTTGACCACCATTATCCATGTATCCACCTTACAGAGGAGACAGCAATGTGTCCTTGGAAGATAGATTTATAGGACTTGTACTGTTTGCGCAGGCAGCACCTTCCTCCTAGGAACATCAAGTGTTTAGGAGCCCCCTTCATGCCATGCTAGGACATTTCGCACCGACATACAGAGATTGGGTGATGATTTCAGATTTTGCATAGAGAAGTAAGCATCGTGCAAAGCTGCATTTCAAAGGTTTGGTCAGAGGGGAAAAATCCTCAATTTTACATGAAGATTCTCAAGATGAGATGGAAAGTTTTGCAAGAGATAACTTGTTGTTATAGCTGTGACGGCCTGCAAGACTCCTCTTGTGTTGAGCCATTTCTTCATCATTATTTCCAAAGCGAAATCTGTAGTGGACTTATTCAAATCATCAAATTTGAAGTAAGAGCCAAAGCTTTTATACGCACTGAAAAAATGTTTTCTTTCACTTCATGTGGCCCTATTGTCAATACAGATATATTAGTCAAATCACATTAAAGGTGAGTAGCATAATCACACAAAGAGAAGTCATAATTTTTGTTACAGTAAATTAAAGTCAGGTCTTCCTAACCTGGCTGTGGAGAATTGCTCTTGCTCTGTACTAAACCTTGCCAAAAGTAGTCTGGGAGTAGGTCCACTTTTTGGTTTGGTGACAGATCTTTCTAGGTATAATCATAACAAATTACAGTGTACAAGTGATGGTTAAACAAGACCATGTCAATACTTAAAACTATATTGGCTTGAATTTAACTTGCTTTTCTGTTGCAACTTTTTCAGTAAGGTAGAGTATACATAACCTGACCACAGAAATACTGCTTGGACACTGACTAGATTTGTGGCCAAAGAGATGTCATTTACCTTGAATTTAGCAAGGCTTTTGACACCGTTTCTCACTGCATTGTATCCAAGTTAGAATGTTACAGTCTGGATGGAAGAACAAGATAGGTAAAAAACTGGTTGGATGATCAAGCTCAAAGGATTGTGGTTAATGGTTAGTACTCTACCTGAAGACAAGTAGACACTCTGCAGTGATACAAGGATCTTTACTGGCCCAGATTTATCAGTGACCAGGAGAAGATCCACTCTTGAAAAGTGTTCAGATGACAACCAGCAAGAGAGACCAGCTGATATGCTCAAGGCAGTGCTTCCTTTTAGAAAGACCAAGAGAGGCTGGAGGAACAGGCTGACAGAACCCTAATGAAATTCAAAAAGTCAAATACAAAGTCCTGAACCTGGAAAGGAAGAAACCCCTGTAGTGACACAGGCTGGGGAATGCAATGCAGAAAAGGGGCTGCCAGCTGAACGAGAGCCAGCGGCAAAGAAGGCTCACATTAACCTGGGCTGTATTAACAGGAACAGCCCCCTCCCTGGAGGTGTTCAAGGCCAGGTTGGATGTGGCTTTGAGCAACCTGGTCTAGTGGAAGGTGTCCCTGCCCATGGCAGGGGGTTGGAACTAGATCTTTGAAGGTCCCTCCCAACCCAAACCTTTCTATGATAAGTAGTGTATTGAGGTAAGTGATTGTCCCACTCTAATCAGCACTCATTTGATCTTGATACTGTATCCAGCTTTGTGTCCCTCAATACCAAAAACATGCATCAAACTGGACCAAATTCTGTGGAGGGTCACTGATATGGCGGGGGGCTGGAGCACTTGCCCTCTGAGGAGGACCTGATGGAGCAGGGCCCATTCAGCCTGGAGCAGATTGCTTCAGGGGGAACTAACATCACTCCCCAGTGACTACAGGGACATCATTGAGGATAGATAGTGAGCCAGGCTTTTCACAGTGGTTCATGGTGGAAGGAAACAATGGCATCCATTATAAGAAGAAAGGTTTAGACTGGAGATAAAGAAAAGATTTCCCCATGAGGACAGTCAGGCATTGGAACAGGTTTCCCAGACAGGTTGTTCTGTCTCCATCCCTGAAGATTTTAAGGCTTAACTGGATAGAGCTCTGAGCAACCCAGTCTGATCTCATAGATGACCCTGGTTTGAGCAGGAGGATGGACAAGAGTTCCCTTCTAGGCTGAATTATCCTGTGATCTGATGACAGGAACTGAGAAGCCATATCCATTGTACCCAGTGTGCTTGGACGTCTCTGTGAAGCTCTCATCAAGTGTACAGAGGATGAGATACTTGCCTCTCCTTCTGTGGTATTAAGAAATTGGGCCATGTTAGTCTTTCTCATATGTGTTTACTGGTGTATGCTCTGGCATTTCAGCTGAAAGCATAGAGAGAGAAACATTTTTGTATCTTCTTAACCCTTAACACCTCTTAAAAGAGTACAGAAAGAATATTGCTGCTGGTTTTAATAATGTAGCAGTATTACAGGGATATTGAACTTTACATATAGTTCAACAAGTGTGAAATAACCAAGCAATATGAATTCTCAAATTATTAAGGAAGGGGAAGGGTGGATCAATATAAAATTATTTATTACATCAGAAGGTAGAATATAAAAGTGTTCAGCTTAGATTCTTTCCCCCCCACCCCTGGAATGAAATACAAATACTTAGAAGTAAAAGTAGAAAAATAAACAAAAGTTCAAACAATAGACTATTTAGAGGTTGTATATTATTCTTCCTCTACCAACTTTTCAACAAATATGATGATACCACCTCAGAACATTGAGGTGAAAATTATCCTGTAATTTTCAAAAAGAAAATTAAGACAAAAATGATCCCTTTCTTTCTGCTTTCCCTTCTTTACAAATGCAATTCATGTAAATTGACCATAGTCGAAACACTGTCAATATAAATATTCTGCCAATACAAACACAAATATTATTGTCTCAGCCTTGGGTCCTTTGGCTTCTATCCTCCCTCAATTTCCACGGAAAAGTTGGGTTTTGCAACAAGTCCAGCAAGTTGAGTACTTCAAAAGAGGCAAAACATTTACCCAAAGCAGTAGTGAGATATATCTGCCATCAAATCTTCTTTTCAGAACAGGAGGTGAGTTTTTGCCTTTGTGAGCAGTCAGTTAGAGAATCAAGGGGTTTGTGTGTCAGATCCCTTGTTGGGGTTTCTAAAATTTCCCACAAAAAAACAGTGATGTTGGATTATCTTTGAAGTTCTGAAATGAAGCACTGAAGGAGCTAACAGTTGAAACTTAAGAGCGCTGTTGCTGTTTCCCTGCACAATTACAGTGTAATTTTTAGTTTACATTATAGTTTAGTTACCGAGTATGCATTGCTTTGGCTGCCATCCTCTGCCTCTGATTTAAAGTGTTTGGATGCTGAAGAAATCACAATTTTGTTATGTTGATAGAGGCTGCAGTCAGGAGCACTACAGCTCTGTCAGGGTTGGAGCTGCCTGACACAGAGTAGGCAGCAGTAAGTAATAGAGATGTATGGGGGTCTCACCACTGTTGGCTCATCAAGGGAGTATTTCAGGAGTGAATTTGAGAGGCATTTGGAAAAGAAATGGTCTTGCTTCCCTGATTACAGTGTTTGATGGTTTTAGCATGAGACCTTTACAGCTGCAGGCTGGATATTATGGTGAAAAATAGATACTGAATATGACTCTAGCTCAGGAGGCATCACCCAGCCTGCCTGTGGGTCAAGGCAGAAGTCCTCCAGCTGGCTGATTTCATTAAAGCATGTGTGTTATGTAAAAGTGCAGGGGATGAGAAAGGTACATATGCAATCTAAATTTAAATTGCATATCACATAGGAACTTCAGTGGTTTTGTAGGTTTGCTTACAATATTTTCTCTGTATTCACTTTTATCTTACTATACAGTAAGTTTCTTTATTCTTAATTGTAACATATAACTGATTCTCAAATTTCAGTTTAGGAAATCATGATTTCATGCACATGATCAGGATGTATCTGCTTAACACCTCAGAAGAGTGCAAAGGAAGCAGAAGAAAATATTCCTTCAGAGTACCAGTGAAGCTATCTTTCACAACGATTAAAGAGCAGCTCTTTCTTAGAAATGTACCCTTTCTGACTTGTTAGAGCAGAAGCTAGGGCATGCATGTCATGAAGCAGTGACAACAGACTACGGAGCGTATTTTTTTGTCAGTGAACAAATCATCTGTGATTTGCCAAGGAAGAATGTAGCCTCAAACCTTCAGGGACTGAAACACAGCCTTTGCTTGCATTATTCCACATACTCCTCTTCCACCTCTATCTTTTTTTCAAGTGGTCATTTTTCCTCCACATTTTAAAATAAAATATATTCCTTTCTCTGAAACTATAAGCCAATGTGTTCTACCCCATCTCCATAAGGAATAGCTGGGTAAGTTGGGCGTGCTACCACATTTTGAGTTATCCAGTTTCCAGGAACATGCAATGAATTTTAGAAACACCAGTCTAACACAGAAATGTATGACGTAAATCAGTAAAATATTGTGCAAGGAACTGTTATTTGAGATGTTATCTGTACTACTGAATGAAAGCAGACCATAGCCTGACCGTAAGACCAAGTGATACTAAGAGTTTTACATGCAAAGTCTACAGCAAGTTGCAGATTTGCTTGTGGATTGCCATCTGGAGAGGTCAAAACTGGAACCAGGCAAGAGCAAGTAAGTAGTGGGGATGACTGTGGTCTAGCGCTCAGACTCACTTGCTGTTTGATTTCTTCAGTGTAGGTGCAACCTGAACACCCTTAAAAGTGACACGTATGTAAAACTCAAGTAAAAAAGGGTCTTTATTGATTCCTTCATTGCTCTTGTTCCTCAGTATGAAAGAAACAAGCAGTGTTCAGAGATCTCTCTGTACGAGAACAGGGAGAATAGCTCCAGGTTTTCATTTGAGATATCAGACTCTAATGTTTTGCCACTAATAGCAGAGCTCCATAAGGGGGAAGAATTACCCAAGGACTGTCATTATTTCTTCAGGCTGGCAGATGCTGGGTGTACAGAATTTCATTAACATTGTATGTATTTTCCCTTTATGGGAAAGCACAGTATTTCTTATATCTGTTTACAAGAGAAGGACATTTTCTTCAACCACAACCTACTTTGAAGTGTAATGGAGATGTTGGAGAACAAGGCTTGTGAACAAGAAATTATACTCCCTGCAATTCTTTCCAAGATTCATATTCTGTGTTTAAACCACAGAAGCTACACATGGTAGCTGTCAATTGGCCATTCAAGTGCAGTGCCTCTGAACTCATTTAAGGTGAAACTGGGAAGAAAGGTAGAGATAATGAAAAAATTGAAAATCGTAATTTCTGGAGGCCAGAAGGAAGGTTCGTGAAGGCTACATTTGACTGATATTATTGATGCATCTGCTTCAGACTCACATGCATTTCTCCTGCAAATGGTCTTACAATAATGCTCACTGAGTATCATTGCCAAAGACCTATCATTTCAGCTTAGGCTTCATGCAGGAACTGGATGATTAATCTGATTTCTCAGCCTTTAACATTCTCAGATAAACACACAGCCAAGTTAAACAAGAGGAACTTAAAGATGTAAAATGGTAAAGTATTTGAAGAGAAAAGCAGATTGAGTGACTATATACATTCTGTTCCTAAGTATTAATGAAACTACAAAGCCAGACCTCCCTACAGCATGTTAATAGAGAACTTTCAAGAGAAAAATGTGCAGTTTATTGCTTTATTTAGCTCGAATGCCTTTGTAATCAGCCTGTTTTTATTTTTCCCTTATTCCTCTGATTCTGTATTCAGTCAGCCTTCAAATGAGTGTTATGCTTTCCAAAAAGTGGATTCACACTGCTTTTGGGGAACTTTGGCATCTTCAGTTCCACACAAGCTTCACATAATAAACAGCCACTTCTAAAGAAAGTCAGAAACCTTGGAGTTCAGTGTTACTGTTATTGGCTCTCTTATCACTTGGCTGGAACAGCATAAGCTTGGAGTCAAGAACAGTTATGCTCATACCCATTTTTCACATCGGGATGCAGGATGGCACCTCGTAAAACTTAGCTAACAGAGTGAAACCTAAATTTGCCTGGTGCTAATGGAAGATGATTACCATTGTTTTACAGAAAAAAAAAATCAAATAATGCTGCAAGAAGGTTTCTCTTCACAGGCAAAGAGCCTGAAAAATAAAAAAAAAAAAAAAAAGGAAAAAAAAATTATAGTCAGGTTTCTTCCAAATAGCTCAATACCCTGCCCAAATCTGAAAGGACATTCAAAAAGAGAAAATAGAGCCAAGAATGTCTCTCTACCATGTTTTGGCCTCTGCAACAGTCTGAGCAAATGAGGAACAGGGTGGTCTCCAGGGATCCCAGTAGAAATTCTCAGATGAGCAAACACTGCCTAGGGGAACAATCTAGCTTTTCTAGTCGCTTTCCTACCTTTCCCTCACTCAGAGCTTTACCCAGCTAATTTTTCTCCAGTTAAACCCACACTGCGTTCAGTGTTTCAGTTGCTTTCAACATATTTGCAGCTCCCTCTTGAATTTTGAAAGGTTGGTTTATTAATTTCTAACTTTTCCTTCTGGCAACATGGCAGCTACAAAAGTAGACAAAGTGGTACAATGAGCTGGATGTGAGGGAACTCATTGGTTTTCTCATATAATGGGATTGTAACTAACAAATTCTAACCCCTTCTGGCTGACTTAGGCTTAGAAGCCTTACCAATACAGGAGACGCAGCAAGCATGGATGCAAGAAACATGCAACTGGTAATTGCTCACTGGTCCAGAGGTGTTTAGTTTTTTTTCTTTTTACAGCCCCTGGGGCAGGCAACAGACTATACAAGTGGCTATTTGTTTCCATAGTTTGAGCTGATAGCATGATTTACATGAACTGTACACTATGAACAGTGCATGTGATTGCTACCTGTGTTAATATATGAAGTTACTTAGAATATATATTGATTTTAGTCTCCTAAAATGACCTTGGACTTTTGAGATTATAAACAAAATGTGTTTACTATCTCAGTTTATTCAATGTTAGAATGAATACTGGGAGAATGGTCAGTCACTATTTCTATTCTCTTACCAGTTAATTTATTTTGTGGAAGCTATTGGTGCAGACAGCAAATGGTGTGAGAGGTATCTGAAGACTGCTTTGGGAATAATAGGATCGATATAACTGATACCTAAGCCAGTATTTTGACTATTATGTCTTTTTCCATACACATGATGCACAGATTATTACACCACAAGTGTTTGTAACAGTTGAAATTATTTTATGTATTGTTTGGGAATAATATGATTCAATCATATGAGAGAGACAGGCTCTGCCTCTTTTCAAAGGGAATAACCAATAGTGAAAAAGAACTTTGTAATACTTTGTATTCCTAGAAAAATAGGAATAAATAAATTCAAACCTAGATAAATAAATTCAAACCTGTAAACACAATTACTATGACTTTCTAAGAGTTGTTGCCCCAGAAAACACTGCTTGGCTTAATGCAGTAAGTTTGTAGGATTGAAAGATACCTCTCAAATCCAGCCTCCTGGTCAAAACCAGGCTAACACTGATGATAAATCAGGTTGCTAAGGAACTTGCCCAGCCAAGTTTTGAATATTTACAAGGGTGGAGATTCCACATCTTCCTTGGACAACCTATGCCAGTGCTTAACTACTGTCATAGGGAAGAATATTTTCCTTAGATCAGACTAGAATTTCTGTTGATGCAGTTTATGATCACCCTCATCCTTTCACTGTGCTCCCGAGAAAAACCTACTTCTATCCATAACCTCCCTTTCATTTGTGTAAGACAGCAAGTGAGTGATAGTTCCCACCATGATTCTTCTCTTTGAGGCTGAACACACCCAACTCCCTTCTGTCTCTGTACATCATGAGAGCCAGCCCCGTAACCTTTTGGAGGTGCCCTGTTGGACTTGCTTCAGTTTGCTTATGTTCTGTTGTAGTGAAAGATTCAAACAAGGACACAGCACTCCACATGTAGTCTCACAAGTGCCAAAGAGAGGGAAATTATTACCCTATTTGACATGCTGGCTATGCTTCAGCTACTGCAGCTCAGGCTATACTTTTGCCCTGCATGGACCCAGCCATATTTCAAGCTTCTTGCTTACTCGTGCCCCCAGGTCTTTTCTGCAGAGCTACTCCCTAGACAGGGAATTCCAGCCTGTACTGTTGCACAGCGTTATTCTGTCATAAGTATAGGACTTTGCATATAAATCAGTCTTATTTTTTGTTTGCTGTGCATGAATATACACCAGCTAAGTGTGAGAAACAGGGATCCAATGTAAAAGAAGCAAGTTCATGTTGTATTATCTCTGCAGATATTTACAGGGGTTCCTTAATTGATTTTCACTACAAAAATGTTTTGAATTGTGGTGAGTTTAACACCTGCCCAGAATGGGAACAAGAAGCATTATACCAGCATCCCAGTTCGGAAGTTTGGAGCTATTTTACACACTCATCCCGAAGCCCAACAACTGATTGACTTTTCTTTAACATTGGGAAGTCTAACAAGGCTATTCAGGCATAGCTGGTTCCTAAGGACTGCATTCGGGTTTCAGCTGCCTTTGCCTTGTCTAAGCAATTAATCAGAATCACTGCAGTTATAGATAATTCTTGATTTATTTAATAGATATTTAATAGTTTTCTCTGTGCTGATTCATTTTATTGAGAAGGAGCAATGAATCAAATGAAGACTTTCTGCTCGTGTTGATGCAGCAAAAAGGAAATTTAAAATGTTAAAAACTGCAGTGTCATTGTTCGTGTAATATTGTTCATTAATCCTTTTAACGAAGCATTTCAGTCTTCACTTTCATGTTTTCCTTCTCCTTTGTTTCTTCCTCCTCATATCTGAAGTTAAACAATAGGATAATTACAATAAAAAAACCCTGGCATTTTATTCTATTCTTGGTGAGAGCAGTGTAAACTCTGGGTTTTATGATGAAGACAACTATGCTGTGAATTTGTTTTGCTATAGGGACCTGATCTGAAGCAGGTTGTCCTGATGATATACAAACTACTGTGCTCTGGTGCTCTGAACCCAAGTGAGCTGACTAGTTTCCTTAATGACACAGCTGCATGCAGAGAGGAAAATTTGACCCAGGGGTTTGGGTCCAGCCAGAATCATGATCATGATGATAGTCTGGTCCAGTTGGCACTAGATATAGATGGGATAGACATGGGAAGATTCACGGTAATTGGCAGAGGAAACAGGACTTCTGGCCTGAGACAGAAAACAGACAGTATAACTGTACCCAAAGGAGTCCAGAACATGGTCTCTAGCTTTTAGAAAGGAACATCTAGTGCTGATCCAGTCAATAACATTAAAGCGTTTAAATTGCAATTAAATGTTATTTGTCTTAACGAAACAGTCCTCACAGAGTAAGTGCAGAAATCCACAAATGTAGTCTTTGGGGGAAGATATAGAAAAGAATATGCAGTGATGTCTCTAGAGGGAGAAACAATCTAACAAATCTACTTAATGAGGTTGGGACTTGAATCTGTCATTAGTGCCAAGCAAATATACTTTTCACAACCAGTAGATAGAGCATTTTGACATCTAAATTTGAAGTTAAAATAACTAGAAGAGCTTGGGTTTTCATTAACTATCTGGGAAAATATGTAAAATATGAAAAGTAAAATGTTCTAGAGAAAGAAAAAGTAATTGGGTTTAATTCTTGTTGAACTGAGGCATGATCATTGGAAAATGTGTGTGACAAAGCAGCAGACGTCAGAGCTAACATTTCCTACCAGCTTGGCTGTAAGGCAGTACAAACCAGCACAACAGAGAATCTGGCCGTGACTTTAAAAAAGTATTACTAAGAAAGTTTATGATAAGCATTTTCTTTTGCTTCCTCCCCCAGAAAAGATCTTCAGCATTCGTCTGTTAGAATATGGTGTCAGGGATAGCTGTTTGTATTACAGCACAATTCATTTGTACATAAGTCAAAAAGGAAATCACTTTCCTTTGACATCTTTCATTTATAGATGACAAATCACATTATTTTTCTATGTAACATATACTAAACCATCTACTGGTGCAGAATGAGAATTTAGTTTGGACCTCAGATTTTGTTATATTTGTAAGTGTAAAAATGAGCACTCTATTACAAGTGGGTTTTTTGATATCTGCATATTTCCTCATACAATGAAATAAATACTTAAAGGTAATATTGCGCTACAGTTAAGAACTGACTTGATATTCTGATGATCTATTATTTATAAAAATAATTCTTTTTATGGAAGTATTATTTATAGAAAGACAGTATATAGTTAATAGTATCACTTGTGTTATTCTTCATCATTTCCATTGGCTGAAGGATAGGTATTATAACACAACTAAATATCAGATTTAATCAAAAATTAAATTCTGAGCTACGTATATGCTTGATATCACTAGAATCAGGCTGCTATTATTTATACCAGATTATTTTTGCTGGCACTGTGAATAATTTTTGATTTTCATCAGTCTCAAGGAAGAGCCAATTCCCAGCATGACAGCTAAGAGAAAGAATAGCTTAACATTTTCAGATGGGCAGACTCTATGAAGGAGCTAAAGATCTACAACCAGGAATAATCATTATAGCAAAATCCCTCACATAATTACAAACTGCTGGAAGCTATTGGAAGCCACTGTAATGTGAAAATATAAACTTGATGATTGCTAATTATATGGAGACAATGTCAAAGTCAAATACCATACAACATAATACTGACAGTACAACAGATACTTTGAATACTTCAGGATGCAATATCTCCAATTAAGGAAGAAAAAATATACTACAGTGAAAATATTTTGGCATAGGAAATGCAGAACTGGCAAATTAATATCATAGAGTATTTCTATTTCTGCCAATCATAAAATATTTGTGTAAAATATTTTTTAAAAAATATTTTTTAGTTGCCAGTTTAGCAGAGGACTTACATATCTACTTAACTTTACTATGTGATCATCCTAGATGCGATCCTATCCATTTATACAGGAAGTGTCTTATGGCTCGGAGCATGTCTTTTTCCATCCACTTCTGTTGTTCTAATAGAAGGGTTTATAATAGAGGATAAATCTCATTTGACTACAGAATTTTGCCTTGAAGACTTTTTTTTTTTTTTTTTTTTCTGTAGAGAAGGGCTTTTTAGTGACTAAATCAGAAAGTCAAGTGTAAATAAGAATTCAGGATCAATAACAAAATATATTAGTCACAGATAATATATGTGACCTATGAGTAATGTCTCTGAGACAGCCTATACAGGCACCATTTATGCTGTGGGTCCCAGGAAGACTTCCCTGCCCCCAGTTCCTATATGGCCTCAAATACTTATTTATTAAATATGAAGACAAGGTGCGGGTACACATCTCCTTGTTTTGTCTGGAGGAAACATGTCCACAGGGACAAGCAGGGAGATGCAGTGTGCAGTAACAAGCTCCCCCTCTCTGGACAGCTGAGGAACAAGACTGTAGCATTCACCATTGAGTACAGTTTTCTTCCATCAGGGTACCCCAATTGTTCCCCATGCAAGAAATTCCTTCATTATTCAGCTAATTTAATAAATTAGGTATCACTGCCGAACATATTTCACAGCATATGATGACAATTTCTCAGCCACAAAAATGGAGCAAGTAGTCAAATTTGTGAAAAGTAATTTGAACATTTTTAATAATGTCATACAATTTCTTGATAAATTAATCAGAAAAGCATAACTAGTGTCAAGAGATTTAGGGTAATTTTCCAGTTGTCTGAAGAAGACACTTTGGAGTGGTTCCTAGTGTATGTTATGTGGTCAGTGGAGCTAAGAACCATAAAGAAAAGGCTGCAGTGAAGATCCAGATATTTTTGTTGCTTTAGGACATCATAAACTAACCTTTCCAACAGTGTTGTTAGATAAAAATTACAGTATGAAACTGGATATCTGGGCCTCTCAGAAATGCAGTATATCATCTGTAGGCATTGCGTTGTGGTTTCTGTTATAGACCTTTGCCTGCACTCCTAGAACTACTTCCCTATTCATGCAGTTCTTAAAATGATGACATAATATTTTATATGTGTGCTCCATATTAGTTGTTTCTTATGTGTTTTATGTCTAGTTAGTCATTTGAAGTATGTTGCCAATGGTGCTCCCCTTAACTCTAGCCATATCAACTATATAGTCTATGTTAGTTTTCTGTTCTAGTCAGAAGAATCCAACCAGTGGTAAATCTGTCCTTTCACAGTCATAATTTAAAGAAAAGTGTGAGAGCTAATTTATTTTTAAATTACAATTTTAAAAATTGACTCTTCAGTATCTGGGATTTGAAAATTTTCTGCACTTACTGAAAAACTTACTGTGCCTCCAAAAGCAATCGTTTAACACATCATACCTTGGTCACAACATGAGAAAATCTAATACGGATATTAGGAGACAAGAAACAATTTTTCAAGCCTACTCAGAAATGCTTTCAGTATTAACATTGAAAGTTTTGCATATTAATCTGTTTAAAGATTAGAACTAAGCAGCTACTGCCCACCCAGTGTGAAGCACTCTCCAGATAGTGGTCAGCAACCATCTCCTCATGGCATGAGGTACCTCTGCATCAGTTCTGGTCTACCCAACCCCAGGGCAGCCCAATACTTGGTGGACATCGAAAAAACGCCTCTTTTTCCTTAATTTCCTCCACATTACATCAAGGGAAATTAACTGCTTTTTAGCCATGCTTGACAAGGAGTAGGCCCCCTAGGTCTACCACCAGCCTTTGCTAGCCACTGGAAGTTGTTCCTCACCTAGGTCCCCAACACAATGAGAGCAGCCCAAAGGTGTTGCAAAAAAACAACACAGGCCAGACTTAGGAACTGTTTAATTTTAGGTGAGAGTACCAGTAATAGGAAGATATTATGAAGAAAGGGAAACAAACACAGATCTGGCACACTCCGGGGGGGGGAAATATTTTACTCAGGAATTAATCCACGAGTCATACTTTTTCACTAGTCAAGCAAAGCGCTAATCTGTACCTACCCAAGCAAATTGAGGTAAAAAAAATTGTAGGGAGACCCCCATTAATAACTTGGCAAAAACATAACTTTGAAACCATCTGCTCTGACTGCATGCAGTATTATTCCAGATATTTGTATCTTGAAACAGACACTCTGAAACCTTGTGAATGCATTTTTTTGCTAATGGAAGAGAACACTCTGTTACTCTTCTTTAAGGCTATTTTCAAGATGCTTATGGTATGAGTAAATTTTCTTGTTGTTCACAACAGTCAGAAGCAGCTTCAGTGTTGGAGTCTGGTAGGCAAATATGTCTCTGCTAAAGACACTGGCATTTCATTAACATACACCAGGTTTGAACTTGGCTCAGGTTAACATTTCTGACAAGATCCAGACATATATAAAAAGATGCGTGCTGACTCTTGTTTCATTTCAAACTAAACAGTATTTTCTACCAGTAGTAATCCCAGTGATTTCAGAAACTGAGAAGTTACCTGTTATTCCTCCCCAAAGGAACATGGCTTCTGTGGTTATAAGTATTATCAAAATAATGTAAAATCCCCAAATAGATGCATTTGATAAGAATTCAAATCTGAAATTATTTTGTGTACATTTACAAATTTATTATTTAATGACATGAAGTTTCTACTAATTATTTAATACACTGGATGTATGTATGAATGTGTGTAACTGTATTGTGTTTGCATGGCAAGGTTTTGGTGTGTGGGGGGGCTACAGGGGTGGCTCTGTGAGAAGCTATTAGAAGCTTCCCCCATGTATCATAGAGCCAATGCCAGACAGCTACATGATGGACCTGCTGCTTGCCAAGGCTGAGCCCATCAGTGACAGTGGTTTGCCTCGTGGGTATGCTTAAGAAGGGGGAAAAAAAATGCACAGCAGCAACAGCAGCTGGAGAGAGGAGTGAGAATATGTGAGAGGAACAACTCTACAGACACCAAGGTCAGTGAAGAAGAAGGGGCAGGAGGTGCTCCAGGTGCCAGAGCAGGTTCCCCTGCAGCCTGTGGGGCAGCCCATGGTGAGGCAGCTGTGCCCCTGCAGCCAACGGAGGGTAACTGGGGAGCAGATGGATGCCTGAAGGAGATTGTGACCCCATGGAGAGACCACACTGGAGCAGGACCTCTGGACCCATGGAGACAGGAGCCTACACTGGAGCAGCTTTGCTGTCAGGACTTGTGACCCTGTGGGGGACCCACACTGGAGCAGCCTGTTCCTGAAGGACTGAACCCTGTGGAAGGGACCCACACTGGAACATTTTGGGAAGAATTGCAGCCTGTGGGAAGGACTCATGTTGGAGAAGTTCATGGAGGACTGTCTCCCATGAGAGGGACCCCACACTGGAGCAGGGGAAGAGTGTGAGGAGTCCTCCAGCTGAGGAGGAAGGAGCGGCAGAGACAATGTGTGATAAATTGACCACAGCCTCCATCCCCTATCACCCCTCTGCTGCTTGGAGGGAGGAGGTAGAGAAATCGGGAGTGAAGATGAGCCTGGGAAGAAGGGAGAGGTGGGGGGATGGTGTTTTAAGATTTAGTTTTATTTCTCATAAGTTTATTCTGATTTTATTGGCAATGAATTAAATTAATTTTCCCCAATTAAGTCTGTTTTGCCCTTGATGGTAATTGCTCAGTGATCTCCCTGTCTATATCTTGACCCACGAACCTTTCATTACATTTTGACATTAGACGGGATGCACCTGTCCCAGAGAGGGAAGGGGATCTTGGGGCAGGAGTTAGCTGGGGTCACTGACAGAGCTTTAAACTAGATTGAGGGGGGAAGGGGGCAAAACATTAGCCCATCTGAAGTGCATGTATACCGATGCACACAGCATGGGTAACAAACAGGAGGAGCTTGTAGCCGTGATGAAACTGGAAAATTACGATGTTGCTATTACAGAAACATGATGGGATGTCTCCAATGACTGGAGTGTGCCAGTTGATGGCTACAAGCTCTTTAGGAGGGACAGACAGGGAAGGAGAGGTGGTGGGGGTGGCTCTGTATGTTAAGGACTGTTATGATTGCTTTGAGTACAAGTGTAGTGAAGACAGGGTGGAGTGTCTTTGCATTAAAATCAGGGGGAAGGCCAACAGGGCAGATGGTGTAGTAGGAGTCTACTACAGGCCACGCAACCAGGACAGAGAGACGGACGACATATTTTAGAGGCACTTAGGTGAAAGGCACTTGCTTGCCCTTGTTCTTGTGGGTGACTTTATCTTCCCAGACATCTGCTGGAAATACAACACGGCAGAACGAGACCAGTCCCGGAGATTCCTAGAATGTGTGGGAGACAACTTCCTGACGCAGCTGATGAGTAAATCGACCAGAGAATGTGCCCTGCTGGAACTGCTCTTTGTGAACAGAGAAGGACTGGTGGATGACGTGGAGGTTGGAGGTCGACTAGGGCACAGCAATAACGAAATAATAGAGTTCTCTATTCTCAGAGAGGTCAGGAGAGAGCTAAGCAGGGCTGACATCCTGGACTTCCAAAGGGCTGACTTTGACTCCTTTAGGCACCTGCTTGAAAGGACCCTCTGGGAGACTGTCCTGAAGGGTATAGTGGCCCAGGAAGGCTGGGTGCTCTTTAAGAAGGAAATGTTAATGGCTCAGGAGCAGGTGGCCCCAGGTGCTGTAAGAGAAGCTGACGCCAGAGAAGACCACCCTGGCTGAACAGGGAGCTTTGGCTGTATCTCAGGGAAAAAAAGGAGAGTTTACAACCTTTGTAAGAAGGGGCTCACAGTGATTAATCACTCACAGTTATTACAGAGAGGCTGTGAGGCTATGCAGGGTGGAAATCAGAAGGGCTAAAACCCAGCTGGAAATTAATTTGGCCTCCGCAATCAAGGATAACAAGAAAAGTTTCTGTAAGTACGTCAGTAACAAAAGAAAGTCCAGGGAGAGTCTCCATCCCCTGCTAGATGCAGGAGGAAACATGGTAACAAGTGAGGAGAAGGCTGAGGTGCTTAATGCCTTCTTTGCCTCAGTCTTTAATTACAAGATTAGTTGTATTGAGGGAATCCAGCCTCCACAGACAAATACAGAGCCTGGGAGAACGACCCCCCTGCAATCCAGGAGACAGTCAGTGACCTGCTGCATCACACAGACACACACAAGTCTATGGGACCAGAAGGGATACACCCGAGGGTGCTGAAGGAGCTGGCTGGGGTGCTCGCCAGACCACTTTCTATCATTAACCAGCAGTCCTGGCTGACAGGGGAGGTCCCGACTGATTGGAAATTGGCCAGTGTGACACCCATATATAAGAAGGGTTGGAAGGATGATCCGGGAAATTACAGGCCTGTCAGCTTGACTGCGGTGCCTGGGGAAGCTGATGGAGCCGCTCATCCTAAACACCATCATGCAACACATGAGGGACAAGGCAGGTCCTGACAAACCTGATCTTATACGACAGGACGACCTGTTTATTGGATGAGGGAAAGGCTGTGGATGTTATTTACCTTGACTTTAGCAAGGCTTTTCACACCATTTCCCACAGCATTCTCCTGGCAAAAATGGCTGCTCGAGGCTTGGATGGGCACACACTTCTCTGAGTAAAAAACTGGCTGGACAACCGGGCCCAAAGAGTTGTGGTGAACGGAGTTAAATCCAGTTGACAGCTGGTCATGAGTGGTGTCCCCCAGGGCTCGGTGTTGGGGCCACTCCTGTTTAACATCTTTATTGATGATCTAGACGAGGGGATCGAGTGCACCCTCAGTCAGTTTGCAGATGAACCCAAGGTGGGTGGGAGTGTTGATCTGCTCGAGGGCAGGGAGGCTCTGCAGAGAGACCTGGACAGGCTGGAGCCATGGGCTGAGGCCAACTGGAGGAGTTTCCATAAGGGCAAATGCCGGGGGCTGCCCTTGGGCCACAACAACCCCCAGCAGCGCTACAGGCTTGGGGAGGAGTGGCTGGAGAGCTGCCAGTCAGAGAGGGACCTGGGGGTGTTGATTGACAGCTGGCTGAACAGGAGCCAGCAGTGTGCCCAGGGGGCCAAGAAGGCCAATGGCATCCTGGCTTGTGTCAGCAATAGCATGGCCAGCAGGGACAGGGAAGGGATCTGACCGCTGTCCTCGGCACTGGTGAGGCCGCCCCTCGATTCCTGTGTTCAGTTTTGGGCCCCTCACTACAAAAAGGACATTGAATGACTCGAGCGTGTCCAGAGAAGGGCAACGGAGCTGGTGCAGGGTCTGGAGCACAGGTCGTACGGGGAGCGGCTGAGGGAACTGGGGGTGTTTAGTCTGGAGAAGAGGAGGCTGAGGGGAGACCTCATCACCCTCTACAGCTCCCTGAAAGGAGGGTGCAGAGAGCTGGGGATGAGCCTCTTTAACCAAGTAACAAGCGATAGGACAAGAGGGAATGGCCTCAAGTTGCACCAGGGAAGGTTTAGACTGGGTATTAGCATTTCTTTCCAGAAGGGGTTGTTGGGCGTTGGAATGGGCTGCCCAGGGAGGTGGTGGAGTCCCCATCCCTGGAGGTGTTCAAGAGTAGGGTCAATTTAGAGCTTAAGGATATGGTGTAGGTGGAAAATGTGGTAGGTGAACGTTTGGACTAGATAATCTCTGGGGTCCTTTCCAATTTAGATGATTCTGTGATTCTGTGATTTTCTATCCCCTGTCCAGCTGAGGAGGGGGAGTGATAGAGCAGCTTTCTGGTCACCTGGCATCCAGCCAACGTCAAGCCACCACAGTAACATAAGGAAAATGCTTATTTTCTTTCTTTTCCTTTTTTTAAAAAACAAAATGCAACAGCTCTGGCTGTCTTCAATACATATGTTGGTTCCATTCTGTATCTCTTATGTCAAGTCTAACATGCTGCTACTCAATATCCCCTTTATGAAAGTAAGCATTAGGAAAAATAGGAACTGGTGATCAGATAAAAATATGGCATAAAACCCTGGAATATACTTAAAGTTCTTTGAAAAGCTATCTGAAAAACATTAAATATTTCCTGGGTTTGGGATTTTTTTGGTGACATTCAATCTTGAGGATCATATTTTAAAAACTTTAATCCCATCATGGAGAACAGACAGACCATAAAATATTGTACAGGTTAGGAATATATCTTGACAAGGATTAGTGAAACACTGGGAAATGCTAATGCTTAGTTTATATTGTGCAAGTGTTATGTAATGTATTTGTAAGAGTTTTGTCATTATAAAAGTACGTAAGCCTTATTTTTTGAGAATTAGCAGGGAAGATATTGACAATAGTTTATTCATGGATGTGGAATTTAGTTTCACTGTTTACAGATCTCAGTTGTGCTTTTCATTTTCATAGTGACTTCTACCTCATGTTCTATGAATTCTCCACAGATGTTGCTGGTTGAATAATGGAAATATTTGTGAAATTTATTTTGTTTGAAATTAGCTTTTGAGGTACATGTGTTTTACAGTCTGTTGGCTCCTTGTGTATTCAACTGTCAGGGAAGTCAAGCTTTATTGTGAAAAGTGAATTTTGATGGCTTTGTACTATACTTTTTGCATTGAAGGAAGGGCAGGCTGACCCAGCCCTGTCTTACTAGTATTATCAGTATGAGTGGGCTTGCACAGGCTGTGGATTTTTTTTTTATTTTTTTTTTTAATCTCTACCCAAAAGTTACTTATCATAACATACATGGCATGGAAATAACTTCACAGAGCTAACAAGAAAACCTTTCTTTTTCTCTTTATAGTTTGTTGCCCAGCCCAACTGCCAGCAGCTGCTCGCATCCCGCTGGTACGATGAGTTCCCTGGATGGAGGAGGCGACACTGGGCTGTGAAGATGTTGACATGTGTTGTGATAGGACTCCTTTTCCCGGTCTTCTCTGTGTGCTACCTGATAGCTCCCAAAAGCCCATTGGGGCTGTTCATCAGAAAGCCATTTATCAAATTTATCTGCCATACTGCATCTTACTTGACTTTTCTGTTCCTACTGTTGCTTGCCTCTCAGCACATTGACAGGTCAGACTTGCGCATGCAGGGACCACCACCAACCATCATCGAGTGGATGATATTACCGTGGGTCCTGGGTAAATGTATTACTAAAGAAAATACAGTGAAAAGTGTTTTGACCCCTGTGGTTTTGCCAAGCATTCTGAGGGAGGAAGATACAGTAGAGAGTTCTGTCATAAATTATTGACTTATCAAAACAGGCAAACAGTCTGTCTCCTCCAACACCTAGCAAGAGTAGTAGACAACTTGGGAAGAGTTTAAAAATCCAAATGTCACCACCTGATATACTACAGTGAGGGAAGACATCGGGTGTTCCTTCCTGTGATTAATCAGTGCCCTGAAACATACATATTGATATCTTTTTAATATCTATTTTCTCCAGCCCAGAAATTGTTCTGATTCTTCTGAGTGTCTTCTGAGTCTACTTTTTAAAAAAGGGCCCCTTTACCACGATAATTATTTTTCTTGTATTAGAATGAGATCTAATGTAATTTCTGGACCTTAGTTACCTCAAGTATGTTTTTTTTCTAATATGACAGACCTACCTATTGCAAATAGTGATGATCATCATTTCAAGTGAGTATTTTCATTAAAATATGCATGCAGAGTATTTTTTATGTGCAAAACCATTGATGAGAACTTGTCAAACAACTTCAAACAAAATATTTTATCAGAAGAAATAAGAGAATCCCCTAACATTTTTTAAATGGGGACAAAGATTACCATTCTGTCCTGATAGATTAAAATAAAAATTTTGGTCTCAGATTATTGAAAGCCTACTTTGTGTGGGCCATGTTGGCCTTAAATGTCTTCCTGTGTGATTTCTCAGTCCTATCAGATTGGATTATTGTAGGTCCTCCCTACCTTTGTGTGTCTAACCTACTAGGTGATGTCTCTCTTGGTGTGCCATGGTCTTTTCTCTGATTGTTGTTTTAGGAACAAACACAAGTTGGACAAGATCAGGCCAAATATACTTGGTCTTGAGTGGAATGAAATTGTAGGAGGGACTTAGTAGTCTTAACTGAAAGAATTTAAGTTTGATATCTTCATTTAAATTGTCATCACATAGACAAGTTCATGCACAAAATTTTCTGAAATGTTTTGGTGGGATTTTGGTACTTTACCTCTCCCAGAGTTTCCCATTAAGATGCCATTTCTCTTCATTTTTGCAACTTTTCTCAAACACCTAGCTTTTTTAAAAGCAACCAAACCGACAAGGCTTTTGGAATCATTAATCATATACAATTTACAATGCAGTGTTGAATTTGTAATACACTAATTGGCAGTGCCTGATACTGCAAAGGAGAATGAGTCAGTGGCTTTTCCTCTGTGTTCCTTGGTAGAGCACTGCAAGAAGCAGGGCTACATCTGTTTTACTTAAGAAAACAAGCATGCAGGACTGAAAACCCTGTGTCCACTTAATTGTTGGGAACCTCTCAGAAGGACCTGCCTTCCACAGATGAACTGCTTTCTGAGATGTCCACCATGATAGCACAGCATAAAACAATCCTTACCACCAGCCTTCACTGTAAGTTGTGTTGTCCTTCATTGGGTAAAAATTGCTACTAACATTGAAAAAGCCAGTATCTAGTATAATTGCAAATGAATTAATCAATCTGGCAGGCCGCTTAGAATGACATTTCCCACAGACAGGTAAGACTAACTTCTGTGGTTGAGATTGACATTTAAATATTAAAACCAAAACTTTCTCCAGTAAACTTTCCCAGTTTTATACCGTCAAGAAATAAGAAACCAATATAAAAATAATTAGTTTGATACATTACTTCCTTAGAAACAAATGCTGCAATGCTGAGGAGGAGCAAGGGTTTCTTCTGTGCTGCCCCATATGCCCAGAGGAGATATTAGTAGCTTTTCTGTCCAACCTTTCAAAATAGCAATTGGTCAGTATCTGCCCAGCTTTCATGGTATCCTGAGTCTGAAGGATAATAAGAACAGATGCATAGCTGACACATAAATCTTGACATGCCAAAGTGGATTTTAACCTGCCTTTTTAAAGAAAGAAATTAGAGCCCAGAGAAAAAAGCACAATTTGAGAAGGGCAAGGGCTAGTTTCAGCTAAAGGCAGTTCTAAAACCTTGGTGACTATCTCCTCTCCAGAAAACATCCAGTGAGAAGAGGAAGAACCTCCATTGCCCTCAACCTCTGACATTGCTGTTTACTTAGGAAAGGTTTTAGTAACTCAGCATCCCAAAGCACTTGTTTGAAGGAGCCATTAAATTATGACTATCAAGATGACTATCATTTCTAAAAGCAGCATTAATATTTGCAGTATAGACTCATATGGCCAGATTACACCAGTACTGCCTGTGCTGAATAAGCCCTTCCTCTGCAAGCAGTACCGGTCAAGTCAAGGGAACTGCTTGCATAAACAAATATTCATGAGCATGAATAAAAATCAGTAGCAGATACCATGTGGTCAAATAGCTTGTGGTTAATCTAGACTGTAATGTTCAGAGAAACTGTGCCTTCCAAAATCTCTTTCACCTAAAAAGATGTATTTTACACACTGATCTCTAGCAGTTTCTAACTAGTGTTTTCCTGTAGTTCCAGTTTCACATTTGCTGGGTTCAGTTTTCAGACTTTCAACCTTAACCACCCAAATAATAAGGCCCCAGATTCAGCCATTGTAATCTCAGGCAATTCATTAGGTACCTAAGTTCCCCCCATCATTGGAGGAGACAGACACACATCTCCAGAGGACACGTCAGTGACAGCATGTGATGAATGTGTCTATTTCATCTTTTTGTTTGTTTCTTTATTTTAATGAAGGAATCTCAGCCAAAACGAGTTGTTTTCATATTCACATACATACAAACTTTGATCTAGTCATCTTTTAAGAAACTAAATAGTTTTATTAACTCCTTATCTAAGGTTAGTTACCAGGCCACAAGTTAGTCTGTCATCTCATCTCTTTAAACTGTACAGTTATGCAGTATCCTTAAAAAAGCGTAAATGCAGAACTCTTGAATTACACAGTGGAGCTTAAATCTGAGGTAAATCTTTGCATTTTCTGGGTGTAGGCAAAAAATATTGACATCTGAGACAAAACTAATGTCTCTCTAGGGTCACAGTTTTTCTCTCAAATTGAAAACATGACCAAGTAAAACCTTTTCCCAAAGCAAAGATTATCCTGGAGCAGCTACAGCATGCCAAAATTCTTAACATTTTCAACAATAGAATTATTTGCTTGTCCTTCTCTTAATTACAGTAGTAAGGCTTGAGGTTTGCATTTTAAGAGCTACCTCCCTTAAAATGAAGAGAGGATGAGGTGCTCTGCTTTGTAGTCTTCTCATCGACATCAATTTCAGCATACGCATATTTCACAGAACTTAAAAATTTTCAAGATTGTCCATAACAATCTAAGCTCTCCAGGAATTAGCATTTACCTACTACTATGTACTAGAAGACTGAATGTGCATAATTAGTATATATTAAAAGTGTCACTAGAGTAGGAAGCTCAGAGGAAAAACTTGTATTGGGCTACATTTCCATGGAGACTATTGATTTTACATTTTAAAAGTCTCTTCAGGAAACTTCTGCATTAATTCTGTCTTTTGCATGATTAGGTGATTACACAAGTGGTGTTACACTATGTGGTATTTATCCATGGAACAATAAGTCAGTATACCAAGGCTAATGTTACAGCTTTAAGAAGCATTTGTGGAAAAAACTCACAGTAGGACGAGTCAAGAGACTCCTGTCCTTATATTTAAACAAATAAGAAATGAGCTTTTGCTGGTGATGAAAATTAATTTTGTTCTGATTTGCTGTTGACTCTGATCTCCCAAGCATGCCAGATGCTTCAAACTACAGAAATGTAGGCCTTTTTCCTGTACTTGAGAATCCATCACCACTGAAAAAGAAGACAGGAAACACAAGAACCTTGAAAAAAAAGTGAGGAAGAACAGTGTTTTCTATCATCTAATTCCCCATCCAGTTGCTGAGTGGCCTCTGAGCATGATAACAGTCATGCAAAGGGAAATCAAATAAGACCCAGCCTCACCTTCTGTGTGTCTTGAGTGCAGCTCACATAAAGATCTTATTGATCCCTGTAGACTTGTCATACCTGTTCTTCTGCCCTAACCCCTACCCTCAAACCTATCTGTGACCATGCTAAATGTCCTCACAGTGGGCATTTGGCTCACTAAGGAATGCTACAAAATTCAGAGGAGAAAGCCAACAACCAGACAAATTTAGTGCTTAAAAAGCTCCCTGCCAGTTGTTCGTGGTGGCTGCAGCAATAAGAACATTTTTTAGGCAAATATGTTTTGATGAGTTTTTTGCTATTTTATGGGCATCTTTAAATGTTCATCGTAATTTTGTTTTTGAGAATACAGCCTGGAGCAGGAATGCAGCCCTAGTGGGTCTCTTTAACAATGTGTTCTCCATCCTTTCTGTCAGAGTGGTTTCTGCTATTGGAGTACGTGAATCTATAGAGAATGTGTATGTTTGGGAACTGTGCAAACAGCAGACTTTTGTGGTCAGCAAACTGCTGGTGGGATGTATTGGAGTGTACAGTCTTGTCAGTACTTAGCACATTGTACATTCAAACCAATGGCACAGCAAGACACTTCAGATGAAGTGATCATAGAAGTGGCAAGTACACTGTGCATCATCTTCTAAATTTTGTCAGGAAAGTGTTGTGTAAAAATTGGAACAGCTAGTACAAATTGACATGGTCCAGGAAGCAGATATAAAGAATAATATAACCAGCAAGATGAAACTGTACATAACCAGTAGTGACAAAGTGCAGAAGAAGAAAATAATGCCAGACAAAGCTGGAACACAACTTCAGTCAGAAAGAAGGATATCACACATAATGACCACTCAAGGCCATTTAGTCCAGATTACTGATCGACACAGGCTAACTGCAAAGATAGATCAGATTGTTCAGGTTCTTGTCCAGTCAAATCTTGAATTTCTCCAGAGACAGATACTCTACTGCCTCTCTCAGCAAACCATGCCTGTCTCTAGCCACTGGTGAACTTTTTTTCTAGTATCAGTTGGAATATTGTGTACCACAACATGCAACCATTACCTCTTATCCTTCCAATATGCACCTCTAGGACAAATCTGGCTCCAGTTATTCATAAGTAGCAATTTCATTAGTGGATGACAGCAGTAATATCCCCCCGTTAGTGTTCTCTAGGCTGAACAACTCTGCTTCCTCAGCCTCTTCTTGTACATCATATGGTCCAGACCCCAGTCATCTTGATGGCCTTCTACTAGGTTCACTTCAGTCAGTAAATCTCTTTTTTTTTGTTGGGATCCCAAAACTGGACATACTAATGAAATTTTTTATTTAAAAATCAGGAAAGCTACTTTGTGTCAGGACTGCATGTATCGTGATGTAATAGGACCTTTTACTTAGTTACTTGTAGGTTTACCAGGTTTCAGATATTTAAGATGAACATTTTTCTGTGTAGATGATTTTATTTTATTCTGGTTTTTATTGATGCTGTCTGATATATGTCTTTTTGTGTTTAAGATTTACTCTAGAATGGTCTTGCCATTTCCAAAACCAAGGGCAAAGTAAAATGTCTTGTTTCGATTATGATAAAAAAAGTCAGGAGTCTTTTTCTTTGGGAGAACACTTTCAGTGGTGCCATAACCTCCAGTTAAATATAAGTAGCCATATAGGGTTTAGTGATATTCTAGTAAAAGTCTATCCTATATTTGAAAAGCCTTTGTAAATGTGTCTCAATCTAAAATGGAGCTACAGACTGCTTTGGTTCCTGAATGCCATCCATAGTGTCACAACCAGATTTAATCAGTGGCTCCTAGTCACAGTGACAGAGATGTGATCTCTGGACAAGGATATCCCTAAACTTAGCAAACGTGGAAGCTTTTACTTCTTTGAATCCTTTCCCTAAGCATTCAGGATTTGCTGCAGTTTAGGCTAGATGGAACAGTGATCTGCCTATACTTACTGGCCTTTTTCAGTGTTTAAATAGGAGTTCTCTTCCTTAACAATGACTGTCTAAACATTCATTTTACATACACTTTTATTAACTATGGAAAACTTCCCTACCACTGGCAGTGTCTTAGAACTGCAAGCAAGGACTCTGCTTTTACAGGATAACATAATCATATAAAGACAAGTGCAATGCAATGAGATGTTTTCTTGTAATCACAGTATTTTGCTGAAGGAAGCAGGTTTTATCAGGATCCTGAGATACTCTTTGGACTTAAGTTCTGTTTTCAATTGAGTACCATTGTGCTTGCTCCCCTAGCATCCAAATATTTCACGTTTAAACATTACAGTCTTGAGGATAAACAGAAAAGGCCTGCAGTGGGTGTGCAAAGCCTAGCTTTGATGTCTTTGCTTTCTAGTAGAGTCCCTTAGAAATGAGGCAAAAAGACACCTGTTGAGTTTTTTGTCTTCTTTAATTCTCTCTCCTTAAATTTCCCTTTCTTCCTTTTGTAGCAGGAGTGGTGCATGTTTGACCCCTGCACTATTCCTGCCCGTAGTACTCTCCTGGTATAGAGGTTCAGTTTTCCCTCAGGCTGAGAAAAGACAATTTCCCGGTTTCCTGTGCCCTGTGCAGGAACTTTAGCCATAAAGCTGCAGCGCCAAATATTCACACTACTCTTGGGGGATATGGTTTAAACATCTCAGGAGAGGAAGTTGTTTGGGATACTGAAATTAATTCTCATGTAGATACCTAACTGAAGCCCTGAGATACGCTTCTAAGTGCTGGTGAGACGCAGTGTTTGAGATTCATTCTTCTTTCCAATTCCTGCTGTTCCTCTTGTCCAGGCTGTTTTAGCACTCAGTATTCATAGGCTGTGGACATCAGCTACATGCTTGAAGCTCCAAGTGAGCATAAAATGCAATTTATGGGGAATTGCATGAATTCAATTGTCCCTTGCATGGTGAATTTTACTAAGTACTGTGTACTTAATTTAGACATGGAATCACAGAATAATTCAATGACTATACCCCTTCATGGGACTGAGCTCCCAAATATAAGTTTAGAATCTCAGTATTGAGATGTTTGAATCCTTATATGCTTGTTAATAGGAGAGAAG
Organism: Athene cunicularia; assembly: GCF_003259725.1. NCBI lineage: Eukaryota > Metazoa > Chordata > Aves > Strigiformes > Strigidae > Athene > Athene cunicularia. The sequence continues at coordinate 25,708,019 of NW_020799091.1, read as the reverse complement.
GGGATATCTACTTCTGGCCTTTCCTAGAGTTGCACATACGATGCCAAGCTGGTCTGTGCAGGACTCTGAAAGCTTTTGAGCAATGCTTTAAAGTCCTTTCTGTGTTTCATAAACAAGCTATCCATGCATTTATTCTGCCTGCAGGATCCTTTGTGGATCTAATCCCTGTGCATGCTTGAAGACTATTTCTTACTATTAACTACTTACTATTAACTACTACTACTATTAACTATAAATCACGTTATTCTAGCAACACTGAGAGAATATAGTAAGTGCTGGCAAAGATAAGGAACATGCATATGTTTGGAGATACAACACTTTAATGAATATTAGATTGCAGTACTGTACATAAATATTGCTTTATAAATGATGGTTGTTTGTGGTAATAGTTAAGACATAAACCTTGCTCCTTACCCTCTCCACAATATTTTTGTGAAAGCAAGAAACTATTTTCTGTATTAAATAATTTGGATAAATACATGACACAAACAGTTTCAATGAAGCCATGGAGATTAAAGGATAACAAGTAAAATTATGCATGCTTCACTCCACATGTAAACCTGTTGAGCTTAATAGAGATTTACAAGCAGTAAATGAGGATATACTTTAAAGAGATTTATAGACTCCTGTGCAAAAGTACCTTAGAGAATTAGACCGATACTTTTGTCTGGCTAAATTTCTGTCTATGTTATTGTAGAGCAGAGTTCAAAAGCAGAAATATGCAGAATTTTTGTACTCTTGTCTCCCTATTTAGGTACCTGTCCATAGCCTCTAACTCCAAACTCAGGCATTTAGCAGGTTTGATTGTTATGAATTAGGAGATTAAATCAAAGTAAAAATAAAGAAAGCTACTTACATGCCTATAAAGAGGTACCTGGTCCCATTTTTGAAGTCCGATATACTCACAGAGAGGATGTTCCTGTGATAAATACCCTACAGGAAACCTGTACCGTTTTTGGCAATACATGGCATGGCCAGCTTGGATAAGTATGGCATCTAAAATAGCACTAGACACTTCTATTTAGACATGATACATTAAAAAAATACAGTGTCTTTCATGTTCCCCTAGATTGTGACAACTATACCATCACCATTTACAGTCCACTCGTATGGAAGGCTGAGGTGCATGAACCTGAAATGGTTTGGATGGTCATTTTTGGTTAATTCAAACTTTATTAACCCTACTAGCCAATGAGTATTGAACATAACAGTCAATTCAGGGTTACAGTTTATTTTTGCATACACTCTAGGACTTTAAACATTTTCTCTTTGCTTATATTTCTATTTTTTACATAAAACCCGTTTTAGAGGGGGAAAAAAAAAAAAAAAAAAAAAAAGACCATTAATGTTAAGATAAATGTAGCAATTTAAATCTACTTTAAGCTTCCACTGTGCTAATGAACTACAATGTATTTGCATTTCAGAATATTTTGCAAAGGAAATTCAAAAGATTGATTAAAAAATTTAACTGCTAATTATATATATTTCCTTTTGGCACTTACAGGAGTACTGTGAAATTCAGACTTCCTTCTATTCAAGTTAAGAAATAAAGTGTGTGGTCTAAATATCCTAGCTACTGCCCCTTCTAAAGATACTGGGTTAGGAAACAGCTGTCCCGCTTATATGGATGCCTTACTGCATAAATACTCAAGCAACTGCACAATCTAGTGCTACTAGACTAGGTGGTGAAACTAAGCCATAAATATTTGAGGGACTGTTCAATAATGATTGTCCAAACTGTTTGCACCTGCCATTCCATAGTGGGTGAAATATACATATAACACACCATAATTCATAATGCCATGCCTAGACCAGCTTCATTCGCAGCTGATCAGTGTTTCTTAGAAATTACACTTTTCCTTGAACACAAGAGTAAATTCACTCCTGGTACATATTCAGAACTGAATACTCTTAGTTCTGACAGAGTATATTTCATCCAAAAAGCTCGAATGCTCCATAATCCTTCTGTTGTTCATTACCTTTTCACTGCACTCCGGAGGCATTACTAAATTCGTCTTCACTGCTTCTTTGAGAGAAGGAATTAAGTTAATTGTACAGATAGGAAAGTGAAGACAAAGAGTCAGTTGAGGTTAGATAGTAAGTATTCTCTGTGTTGAGTGGTGTGCACAGATAATTTAAATCATCAATTCCCAGGCTCAACTTGCTTGTGTAACTGTCCTGGGAAGAGAGCTGGGATATAAATGGTGCCTCTGACCATGTCAGTCCCAGCACTTTGCCTGACCTGACACAGGACCCAGACACTGTGCACAGTTGTCCCCCTCCCAAACAGCCATTTCCCTGACCCCAGGGGAAAGCAGAGGCCTGCTTTTGATTTTGTGCATGTTCCTTTAAAGTAGCTCTATTCTGTTAACAAAATATATCCCAGAGATTGGGAGCCCCTGGATTATGCCAGGATGCCTCTCCATTCCTCTTGTTACCTTCATATACCTTCAGCAGAGATCAGTTCATCAGCCAGAGAGATATTTCCGTATCGATGTTCAGTGAATTCCGTGGAACGACTTCCCTTTGCTTCAGAGAGCTTTAGATCTTTAGCAGCTTGCCTCACTTCTTGTTGTACCTGAGAAACTCTAAATTGTGTAGTAGAACAAAGTTGAGTTTGTCAGTTAAATGGTTTCACAGTCCAGTGAGAATATATTCTCCAAGAAACATACTAGAAGGTTATTGTTGAATTTGGCATGCAGAGTTGACTCTGAAAAACCTCTTGCTTCCCATCACTTAATGGTAAGGAGCAAAAATAGCACAGACCAACCAACCTTTTGTGGGAAAGGTAAGGCCAAAATTAGCTAGGGATCCATAAATCTCTTTAAAAACAAAAATAGTTCAGGATACTGCCTTTCATTTATTTCTTTGACAAATCTTGATGTCATTATTTACAGTGAGACTTTAACCATAATTATAAACAATAAAAGGCAGTGTTGTGGAGATGGCATAACATTTTTGTGTATTTCCACAGTTGCTGGAAAATTGTTACTCAAGATTCAGTAGAAGACAGGAATTTAGGCAAAGTGTATCTGAGATTTTTTCTCTTAGAATTTAATACACCTTTGAATGGATTTAATAGGGGATTTATTCATTTGTTGTTTGTTTCTTTTGCATGGCAATAAGGGACATTTTCCTCGTGAGTAAAATTACAGATCTGGGTAGCTGAAAACTGATAATGGATCAGTCAGGATAGATCCAGAGTTTTTACAGTCTGAAAGTTATCTTGCAGCCCACACAAAAAAAATACTGTCTAACCCAAGGCTTCATCCAAACAGGCAGAAAATATTTGTAAGAGTATTGAGCTGCTGCCCTGCTCACAGTTGCAAGGTTTGCCAATGGCATCTTACTTTATGAACGGAAAAGTAGTTCCACATTTTTTAAAAGGCATTTCAGTGGGAAATACACCTTCAAAATCTAAGTCTATAGATAAAGATATAAAATAGTCTTATTAGTGTACATGGATTGATGTATCTACATATATAAAAATCTACACAATGATCCTATGGAATACATGATATCCATTATTCAATTCTTAAGGATTTTTAAAATTGTTATGAGGTAATTTTAATGAAAGATGGTACTTTTTAAAGCAAATTCTTATTTTAGCACCTTTTGTTCTTCACTAAGAAGTATTTTAATTCCTGTTTGTTTTGTTGGCTTGGATAAAATGCATTTCTACAATATGTAGGGTTTATTTTAGAAGAAAGAACTTTTTTCATTAATATTCAGAAATGTTTACTGCAAAAAAAGAAGATATACTTAACACACAAATTCCATTTTTTTCTCCAACTTTATTTGATCCATTTTAGTTTCTTTATTACATCATGTAAACTGGACTTCAGTCAAATGGTTGCACTGATCAGCTTGCAAGTATAATACTTCACAGTGCTGTATGAAACCTCTCCATTATGTCCGTCATTCCCAGGGCCTCATGTGGTCTGTGAGATTCCTGCCCTGAATTTATGTCTCTTTCATTCCATTAAAACCATGGGGCATTTAATGAAATGTGTTTCTATCATCTCAGCCTGTTTCAAAATACCCATGCTGCTATTTCTCTTTTATTGCTCCAGTATCTAGCTATAAACAATGAACAAATGCTTGAAAGTCTCACCTTCAACTTTACAATTTAAGTCCTTGATTAATGAGGTGGAAGAGCTGCATAATGTTGATCATTTCCTTCTAAGTGGCAATAAATGATAGAAACAGATTGATGGGGAATGGATCGGTGAGGACATAAGAGGAAGGTGTGAATTCTAGCTGGTGTGAAGAGATAGGAAGGACACAATTGGAGCAAAGAGGCAACCACAACATAGAAAAGATTATCCAGCTAAAACAGTGAAATCTGCTCTATGTGGAATTATTTCAGCTAAAAACAGGCACCTGGAAGTTAGACATCTGTTTTAATTCAGCCTGATTATCCATGCCTCCCTTTTGACCCACCTGCGGATGACAGGATTATTGCTTTGGAGATGCTTGCTTCCTTCCAGGGAGTTAAAGAGAGCTTTGGGCAACGAACTTGTCCCCAGCCTGTTTAAACACTCTTGCTTTTAGATCTACCCTTTGTATTTGGTTGATTCCTATTAGCAGTTTTTCCCCAGTACCTGTGTACAGACTGGTGATGTCTGTCCCCTCTGCTTTTTTGAGATGTCATCTTTCTTGCTGTTGAACATGTAGCTCTGACATGATCTCAGTCACCATGTGGTAACATTGCTGTTTTGGCACAGTAATAAGCAGACAATGCCTGGACTCTAGATCTCTTTCCTGCCTGTAATAATGCACCCATTAGACTCTCCTGTCAGTGCATCTCTTCTCCTCTTTTATAATGTCAGGTCGTGTTTTGGAATTGCCCAAAAGTCTCCTTAAATAATAAAGTCAGGTTATGTTCAGCTATCCATGTCTTCTGAATAGAAAGGGGAAGTGTGCAAGGTCACAGAGGTAATGCTGCTCTGATCTCTGGATGTCATTTTAAAAAAAATACATAGATTTTCCTAGCCTTCTCTTGATTCTCTCAATGAATGTCACAGAACAAAATTGGCATATTGTATCAGACACTGTGAAGATGAGAGCTGACTGACTTCTCCCTGCTGACCCTTCCTTTTTGCAAAAAAAAAAAAAATGTAGCTATGATCTACAACAAGATTTCAAGGCCTCTGCCTATGTGACTGTAAATTAGTCCTAAACAGCACAACTCGGAATCCCTGAGGTTCATTGCTCACAATAGCTCTGTCATGTAAGCTCACCAGGCCTTAAAGAAATCTTCAGCTTTGCAGAATGGCTCTGGGATTTCAGAGTACACGTTTCCAGACTATCCCTTCAGGCACACTTGGAAGGATTTACAGTACTCCAGAGATCCCTGTTCTTCCACCATTCATTTGCTCCAGTTGAGCACCCTTCAGGATACCTAGCCATAGAGACCTGGTGCCTGCAAAGACTCTGATCTCAGCTTTCATGGTGAGATTGCCCTGGAGTTGTGAGTTTTGTCAGTCAACCTTAGGACTTTATACCTTCAAAGATTTGCCTTCAAAAAGACATGTCGAGGAAGTTCTACTGTGCTTGCATGGATTGTGTGTGTGTCACAAACACAGCATCCATCAGCCTAGCTTCGAGTTCTCTGGAGTCAGATGAGAACTCAGTAACAGTATTTATATATGGAGTTTGCACTTAGGTGCTTTGGCTAGCAAGAAAGGCTATCACATCTCCATTTCAGCCCACAAAAATGTAGGATTTCCAGTTTTCCATTATCATTTTCTTGAAAAGAACAAGGCTGCATCAGGATGAACATAAAAGTTGTCTTGAACCAAGGAAAAAAATTAAAACCAACACCATTATGATGCCAAAGAATACTCAGAACTTTCAGCTGCCAAATGACTTCAACATTGCTGGTTGTTTGGATTAGTTGTATTTCTAATTCAAAATGATCTAATTTATAATAGCCATATACTCTCTTCCACTGTTCTGTAATAGGTTAGTATTTCAGTTAGTGTCAACTTTACATTTCATTTTCTGAAGCACAGGAAGTGCTTGGAAAAACACTCTGGCTGTTCACTCACAAAAGAGATCAAATGCAGCAGCATTAGTCAACATTTGTTTTTCAATCTCTACATGATTCTATTATATTTTAGGCAGTACTATCAAAGCATATGATGCTGAGCAACAGTCTTACAGAGAACAGCCCTCTTGTATTTGTGTCAGTTCACATCTTTGGCTCCTTGGAATCATGAAAGAAGACTGATGAACCTATAGCCTCTTGCTTAAGAATTCATCTTATTATTTCTGCTCTGTTTTAAAAACACATTTTAAAGGGAATGATTAACTGTGATGAATTATAAAAGAGTTCATTTAATTCTGTTAGCATGTGCATTGATTTCTGTAAGGTCTTCTTATTTGGGGATCTATCAATGCATCTGTCTGCTCTCTGTGCCACAGCAGTCTTCCCAGTGTCAAGAACCTGGGGCTATAGCTGTATTATTAAATAAAAAAGAGCAAGGAACTGTTCTCTAACACTGAGTCTCAGAGGCCATATCCATATTACACAGACTTTGGCTCCAGGTCTCCTCAGGCTCCTGCAGCACAATGGTGATTTTATGTGCCCTTCTGCATGTGGAGCAGGGGTGATTCAGAGCGGTTCTTAAATGTGAGGTGTATACTGCAGCCAACAAAACAGCTGCTTTTATGACCCAATAGTGCTTAACATGTTATGTCTAAAAGGTAGTGGAAGAGCAAGCAGGGATATTTGCAAATACACGAACTGCATGTTGAAGGGTTGGAGGGTACTGCGGAGGGAATGGGAAGCCAAACCTGCTGTCATCATGTTCATACTGTGTGTCAGGTCTTTGAAGAGTAAGTGGTTAAGTCATTTCACAGGCTGAAACGGGCAGGCATGTAGGAGCCTGTGAAGGTGTGTTTTCTTTGTGATGACACTTGCGCAATTAACAGCAGTAGTGGATGCTGTTAGTGGATATTGACCCTGCCATGCAATAAAGTTCAGCTGTTTTCTCACTGTGACTCATCACAACTGATTGCAGCTTGAAAAAAAAAAAAATAGTGCTTCTTAATAGTGCTATATTTTGTGGATTAGTTTGATAACCTAATAGAGTTGCAATCAGCCTGTCTAGGCTGTTGTAGGCACTAAAATGGGCGTATCCCACTTTCCTGTCCATATGTCCCACCATGGTGTTCCCCTCAGCTCTGCAGAATGCTGAAATAGTGATGGTGGCATGGCTGAAAATGATCCTGAGGCTCAAAATTACTTATGATGACACAAAGATGGGAACATATGGCTGAGATTTGAGGGGAGAAAGCAGTGAGGAAGGGAACCTTTCCTTTTGAAAGCAATCAGAAGACAGACTCAAGACAAAACACTAAAAAATTAAATTGTACTCCTCACATCTATCCCCCTTCTGCCTTCCAAATAACTCAAAAACCTACCTGACACAAACAAGAATAGACCTGGAATTACTGCTTAGGGATCATGTTTGAGAGAAGACATGATTTTTCCATGCAGTCAACTAAAAGACCATTAAGACAAAAAGTTAAGGTTCAAGATTAATTAAACCCACAGTAGTGATGCAGAACTCTATAGGTGGCTGCATGAAATCTGTTCAACATTTTCTAAACAAAGATGTGATAAGCAGGTGGAGAAAATGTTGAATTAACCATGTCTCAACATATATATGTGAGAGACTGGTCTCTTCAGTGGTAAATTTTGTCCTTGTAATGAGCACAAAAGTAATAAATTTCTTTAAGAAAAAAGTTACCTGTGAAAAATTTAAAGTTCTATTGGTATTTTTATCAAAAAGCTCTGTAGATAATAATATGAAATATGCATCTAAATATTCCAATTTTAATCATACCATATTGTACAGTAATGTGGAGAATCTTCTTCAGAGAGGTTTTAATGTTTATAGCATTAAGGAGTCTCCACACAGTTGTCTCTGGAGCCACTAAACCAAGTTCATGCTTGAGAACTTGCAAATTTTCCCATCGGGATTGAATATTTCTGTATCAGTTTCTGTCCAGCACAATGCGTGCTCTGTACACCTGAACACAGTTTCCATTCATTCATATTCCAAAGGAAGGAATCAACAGAAAGTACTCTGCTGGAGACACTGCTTTTTCCTATGGAAAAGGGAGACTTTAGTTTAGCATTGACAATAACAATAGAAATTCTCTTCCTTATTGTGTGGTTTCCAGTTGAAATAAATTAATGTATTGGGTGGACTCCTGTCATAAATTTTCCAGTTTGAATTACATTGCAGCAGATACCAAGAAGAGAGTTGGCAGTGGTGACTGGTTTTAAGACTCTTCTTATACTTATTAGGATATAGTGGGAAAAGAGATTGAAGGAATCCAAACTGCCCTTGTACAGGCAGATTTTTGTTTTGTTTTGTTTTTTTTCCTGACAAATTAATTCCGGAAAAATTAATGGGAAGATAAAATTTCACCTAAATAGATGTGTAGTTTAGAGCACTTACCCACCTCCCCTTTATAACTAATGTAAGGAGAATCGCTCCATTGTGAGATAAGTGTCTAGAATAGTCACAGCCCTTTTTATGTAATATTCATGCTTAATGAATTATGTTCTATTTACAGGTTTTATCTGGGGTGAAATTAAACAGATGTGGGATGGTGGACTACAGGACTACATTCATGATTGGTGGAACCTCATGGATTTTGTAATGAACTCCTTGTATTTAGCAACAATCTCTTTGAAAATTGTTGCGTTTTCAAAGGTAAATATTTTTTTTTAAATCAGCAAAATATTTAAGATAAATGAAATTAGGCTTTTTCAAAATTTCGTCTGTATTTAGAGGTTCTCAGGTTTAGCAGTGCAAGAAATGTTAAATGCACTCATTGAATGTTCTGCAACTTATGACAAGAAGCTAGACCAGGATAAGAGTGAACAAAACCTTGTGATTTATACTTCTTCCTTCTTGGCCCAGGCAATCTTTTGTTATTTGATCCTGAATAGTCATACTGTCATTTTCTTGGAAAAATCACTGGTAATATTTAATAATGTTTGCAAAAATTATGTTTTGTGTTACTATTTTTCAGTAAGAAATTATTACCCCTAGGAAAATTTTATGCACTGTGCAAAACTTCTGGACAGGAATCCAAGAAAAATATTTATTCATAATAGTGGGGGGGAAGCTAAAGAACAAAATTTTAAATTTGATTTGAAAATTTATGATAAGTGCAACATGAAAAAGTAAAGCTGAACAGGATAAAATGGTCGCTCAAGGCTGGGTATGTTCATTTTCTCACGCTTTTCATGGACATTTTATGAATAGTTTTATATTCCCACTGTTTGAAATATCTTCCAGCAAAACAGCCCTTCTTTCTAAAGCCATGGAACATGTTGCATTTTGTGTGTATTCAACATGAATCTATAATATGATAGAAATTCCTCATAAAATGAAATAGTTTAATCAAAAAAGGGTCTCAAATGTAAGGAAACCACATCTGAAAGGAAATGAAAGCATTTCTTAGCAACTGTCATGGATCTGTTATCACATCCAACAAGCCCATTTTTACTGGTCACTGTGATCAGCATTGTATTTCAGCTTTTTCGAGTTCCCTGCCACCAGCTACCCTACATGCATGAAAAGAGTCTTCTCTGCCAAGATCCTTTTGGCTGGGTAAAGAAGAGGAGAGAGCCATCAAGTAGCTGGTTACAGCTCCCTGTCCTCAAACAGCAGCTGTTCATGCTGCAGCCCTGCCATAAGTATAGAGAAACATAGGAACCTCTAATTTATATAATCTTGTGTCTATTCATAAGGGTTCACATGTCAGCTGATCGAGACAGGGATGAGCAAAGACCTGTGATCCGTTGACACACTAGCCTCCTCCTGTGACAAAAGGTTTCTGGCGTGCTGTCTCTCTGGCTGCAAACCTTTGGAAGTCTTCTCACTCAAAGAGATTCAGAGATGTTGCTTGAAAGAGGAAGGTGCTCAAAAGTGTGAGGAGAGCCGTCATTTAAAACTGATGAAATGCCTTTTTACACACAAGGATGCCTTACCATAAAGTGACTGGAAAATAAATAGCCGTTTCACTGTCCTGTGTAACAAAGCAACCAGTTCATTGAAAATGTATGTCTCCAAAGCATTGGAGATGGCTAATTACTCACTTCAGCATAATATTAATTAGAAGATGTTACAATCCTTTCATCTCCCAGACAGCTTCTGCTTGTGGTAATCAGATTCCAGGGTGACAGTATCTGGGATAATGTGCATCCATTTACTCTCCAAATTGGTGCTTGCATGACATAATCAACACAGTGCATAAAGCACTATCTTTGGTTCTGCAGCGATTCATTTTTTACTGCATGTGCAGCGTTGCACCCAAATACCTTTTTATTCCTTAGACACTCAGTTGTGGTATCAGTTCAAACACATGATGATGCAATGAACAGAGTAATACAAGTGTAATTTAATACCCAACCACATTTCCTTCAAATACCTATAGCAGAGTTCCCCACCTCTATGCCAGATGAGATTAGGAGAATGCCAAATGTAACCAGTATGTTTTGATGTAAAGCTCTTATTTTCATTTCCTAAACCTTGCAAGATAGGTTTTTCTAAAATACAGCTTTACTGTATTTATTGAATCAAATATATAAGCCCAGTTCTTAGATGTAGTCTACCTTCTGTGAATCAGCTCGAGTCACCTAAGAAAACATTTTAATCAACTCCCTTGAATAAAATTATGAGATTGTCCTTGTAGTACTCTCCTGTGTGATAAATATTCCCAGAGAAAGTAGTGTTTATGGCCTATTTGAGGCTCTCTGACTGACACAGTAGTTAAGCAGATGATGGGATAGTGTAAAATACACCAAAGAGTGTAATTTCAGGATGAGAGAATTGCTAAGATAACTCAAAGTTATCTGTTTCATTGCTAGTATTCAAATAAATGAGTACATGTCATATTTTTCAAAGGGCTATGTTTTTTATCAACATGTGAAGCCTTTTGAAATTATCCAGTGTATCCACTGAAAATGCTTTCTCCTGATAAATAATGTCATTATAAATAGTGCATTTTCACACGTTTTATGAGACTACAACATGACAGATTTTAAGCAACACATCTGTTTTGATGGAGGGTTATGAATAGAAATAGAAATCATTGTACTCTAAGAAAAATGGGGGGGAGGGGTATGCTTTTGGAAGATAATTTATTTTGTACTGATGCATAAAGTTAGGTGCAGTGCCAACTTAGGTGCAGACCCTGCTTTCTTTATCTTAAATATTTGTTAAACCTGAGCATTGGACCTAGTGCTGCTTGTTTCCAATTCAGCTAGAAATTGCATGAAGTTCATATTACTGGTTATATGTCTCAGCCACTGACATGAAAAGCTAGTAAGGAAACAGGTTCCTATTCAAGGCAAGGACTCTTAAAATTAACTAAAAATACATTATTTGTCTCAGTATTTACTGTCTTGGTGATCACTGTGTCAGATCTAATTTGTTCAGTAGTAAATATTATATTTCTCTTCTGCCACCATTTCAGCAGAAGCTGACATCGTATATGTTTGCATTGTAAAATGGTTTTGATTGATGTTTCACCAGATTGACAGACCAAATGTCCATTGACATAGGAGTATTAACCCCCCACCCTCGCCCCAAAGTTTTGGACTCGATTCCTCGATATAATTGCTGTTTCAAAGCTCTTTGCTAGGTCGTCCCCCTTCCTTCCTACTGCTGCTCTGAAATTTGTCATAATGAATGCAAAGATTGGGACTTACATTTTAAAATGGGAAGAGTTCACATTCACATATGGCCTTTCAGGAAAGAATTTAAATTACAATTCCTGAAATGGGTATTATTTAACTTTTCTTTTTCCTATCAGAATAAAAAGGGGGTCACATCTGACCAAGGTCCAACAGCCCATTAAATATTCAAGTAGCCCGATCTACATTTCCATTTGATCTCTCTTGCTGCTTTCATGAGATCTACTGTTCATGACTTTGTTTTCATGGGAAAGCAATGATCACTCAGCTTCTTTCTCACAAATCTGATACTAGATTTGCATTTGAAATTCTTTGAGTAAGGATCAAACATTATTATCTTGTATTCTCTGGGTGACATTGCACAGTCATCATGTACTTGCTGCTTAGCTTGTTTTCTGCTCTTAATTTTCCATTGATGTACCATGTACATTTCCTTCAACCAACAAGCCAATGATAGGTATAATTTAATCACATTAAGTGATAGTTCACTTTGTTATATGTCAAAAGGCTGTGTTTGCATTTTAAGTGGGGACAGAAACTCAACAGGGTCACAAAATAATAAAAGACAGACCACACAGTATCAACATCATGATTTAGAACAAGGTCATTGTTGCTATATTTGCTCTTACCATTTTCCATTTCCTAGGACAACAATCATTTACTTATTCTATATAGAACAGAAGAACAAGCATGAGTGAGAGAACAAATACTTCAGTTCTGAGTGTTTTGGATTGTTTAGTCCTAAAATATGTTTTTTCTTTTTTTCATATTTTCACTGTTTCTGGTTTTAATATGCCTAGTAATTCTGGCTCCTTTGCTTTCTTTTCCTTTTCACCTGAGCTTCTTTGTTTTCCTGGTTCTTCTTTGATATTTCTGGAATTCGTCATCCTATAGTTAGTGGAATCAATAGGGCTTTGCTGTCAAAACTCTGTTATTATTTTCTTTATATTATTTGCTGTCTTCTTTCAGCTAGTATATTTCACAGATCATTTCCAAACTTACTTCTCAGGCCTTCACCTTTCTCACTATTTTTCAGACAACTATTTCCAGTCTATTAAATCCCGTCTCTTCAAAACTAAAGTAAAAGCCCTCACTCTCTGCTTACAACCATAAATCCTTTTGCATTTCATCCACACATGTAGGAATCACTAGGCACCAAGAAAGGCAGAGTCAGTTAAGCTGAAGTAACACATTTGTGCTTTTGATTTCCCTTTTAGAAATAAGAGGACATTTGATCTTTTCTGACTGTTTTAACAGCAGTTCTGTGTCTCAACCTGGAGCATCAGAGATAAAGTCCTTTCTTCTCACCTTTCTCATTAACCTGATCTCCTCTAGAAAACGTGACATTGGATACATCTTGTTAGACTACAACCATAAGATACCTTCTCCCCTACCCCATCAATGAGGAGAAACGGAGGAAGTTAAAGAGGAACTCATCTGACCTCTTTGGGATATCTGCTTTCATACTACTCTAGAAATGCCCATTTTTCTTTGCTGACTGTAAAAGCAAGTGACAGAGCACAGATGTGGCTGTCCACACCCGATTGGCTTAACTTGATCCTTGCTGTCTTACTAATCATAGTATTCAGTGTTCTGTAGTTCCATGTTTTTCTCAGAGCAGGGTTTCCTTAGATTTTTTTTCTTACACACACAAACACACCCCCGCCCCCGATTGTTTAATTTCCTTGGAATCTGCCATTACTTACTTTCACTTCATATATGTCTGCAGTTGGATGCTTTTGACTCTTTGCCAAAAACTACATTTCTTCCTAGTTTCAAATATCTTTACATTTTTTCATTAATATAATTTACCTTATTCCCCCAACACACCTTGTGTATTTTTCCCTAATCTGAGCATCTCCTGCACTGTTCAGCACCTAATCTTTGCTTGTACTACCAGTTATTCCTGGCTATTTAATAGATGCAAGTTTTCGCATACCATGGTTGTAAACCATCAGAATTCACAGTAATATACTGTATAATATTATCCAAAGAAAGACATTATAGAAAACATGCTGAGGAGTTCTCACCTCTCATCTCAGTAAACACTGAAAATTTTTTTTCATTTTCTTCTTGCTTTTATCTATTAGCTGATGTAACTAAGTAACTAAGTTCTGTTTTCTACTGCCTATTGCTTCATCACTGATCTTGAATCAATCAGAATTGGTCTGAAGACAATAGTGGATGAGGCAGAATGGCAGAAGGATGCATAGAGTAGGTAAATATGGACCACACCATAGACACTCTTTGAAATCTGCTTCATATTATATTATCCCATTATTTTGGAGTGCTTCATAGCATAATTCTGTCCTCTGATACATTCTGTAAAACAGATTAGTGAGATGAAATAAATAATAATGAGTCTGCCACAGTAGTTAAGCCTCAGTTCAAAGTAACATCTTTCATCTTCAATAATTTTTTTTGGCAGAACTGGAATAGTAAAGAGTCACAGTTCCAGGGATCAGACTCTTTGAGAAGGAGACACACAAAAAGTTTGCCATGGTTAATTAGTAAACAGCTTTTTAATCATTGGGCCAGTGTTAGTGATTAAGCAATATAGTCATTCCGTTATTAAATGTTTTCTTCTAACTTGCCAAAGTTCTTGCAGGTTTCTGTCCATCATTGTCATAGCTCCCCTGTTTTCCAAAGAAATAATTTACCTGATTTTACAGTTGAAAGTTTCTATAATTCTGAAAACCCAGGTGTACAAAAACTGTTCCTTTTACTCTCAGTCAGAATTGTTAGACTTGCTTTTGCTACTGTAAATTATAACCAAATGCAAAACACATGCAAAAACCTAGAAAGCACAGACCATCCTGCAGATAATAATGAAGGACAAGAACGTGGGTACTGCACATTTTTTGTTTTGCTAAAATAAAAAAACATCCTGAAGACAAGTTGCTTTCCAAAAGATGTTTAGTTTTATTGTACTACTTGCAAATTAACTGAACAGCTTAAGAAACTGACACACTCATTTGTTGATAAAAATAGAGGAGTAATTTCTTCCCTTCTGCTTGTTTTCAGTATAGTGGGGTAGTTCCACGGGAGAGCTGGGACATGTGGCATCCAACCCTGGTGGCTGAAGCCCTGTTTGCAATTGCAAACATCTTTAGCTCCCTACGCTTGATCTCATTATTCACTGCAAATTCTCACCTGGGACCTCTGCAGATATCTCTAGGAAGAATGTTGCTGGACATTTTGAAGTTTCTCTTCATATACTGCCTTGTGCTGCTAGCTTTTGCAAATGGATTGAACCAGCTGTACTTCTACTATGAGACAAATGAATCTGGCAACTGCAAAGGAATACGATGTGAAAAGCAGAATAATGCATTTTCAACGTAAGTGGCTGATCTATTTCTGTCCCCCCTCTCTGCCCCCAGTATTTTAATCACTTAGATGTTGTTTACAGGAAAGACACTGTCTGTTTTCTATTGGTATTACAGTGGTGTCCTGACAAACACATGTAAAGTTACCCTAATAAAAAAAAAAAAAAACCACATTACATCACTGTAATAATGTTCATTGCATACTATAATGAAGTCCATACAATTCAACCCCTGCTTACGACACTGTAGTGTAGCTGAACATTGTACAAAAGTGAAATTATGTCAAGCTACCTAATTGCAGAGGATTTTTTAAAAGTTGGTTATTGTTATTTATCTTCCTAGCTGTTGTCCAAAACTTCTCTTAAGGCAGTATCGTAAAATATAGTTATAAAAACAAATTTCATTTGAGAGTAACATGTTTGTCTTTTTAATGTCTCCATTCTTTGCAAAACAAAACATATGCTAATGATAATAATGTCTTTCTAATTATACAGCTCCTTTTATCTCAATGGCTCTCAACACAAACCAGAAATTGCTTAAACTGACAACACTAAGAAGGTGCAAGGATACCATAACTGTCTTAACATCTTCATGAACACAATCATTGAGTTACTTTTGGATCCTTATTCTACCCTCTGCAGTCAAGGCAAAGGATCAAAATTCAAAGGCAGATGTCCAAAATAAGATCTCTAAAACTTTATCCCTCAGAAGTTTGGACACAATCAGCCTTTTACTTGTAGGCTATTTATAGATTCAGTACTGTATATCTAGAGGTTTGAATTTGAAATATTAAGCCATTGTTTCCCCAGAAAGATATTCCATGTTGCCTGTATTGTGATAAGTATCATTCATCTTGTCAAGTCAAGGACTTTTGTGTGTTTAGGAAACAACAATCTGAAAAGTACATGAATTGTTATTATACAGCTATTCCTTTCGGGTTTTGTTTTTCAGATTATTTGAAACGCTACAGTCATTATTCTGGTCTATATTTGGACTCATCAATCTCTATGTGACCAATGTGAAAGCAAGGCATGAATTTACTGAATTTGTTGGGGCCACCATGTTTGGTACCTATAATGTAATCTCTCTGGTTGTTCTACTCAACATGCTAATAGCCATGATGAATAATTCTTACCAACTTATTGCTGTAAGTTGTTCCTTATCCTTAGATCATTCATAATAATATATACCTTCTCTCTGTTCCTACATACCACATTTCTGGCAGTAAATCTTTTTTACGGACAGGATTTTGGGACAAATTCCCTGATTTGTTTTAATTCTTTTGCACTGTTCTGGAAGGACACAGAAACCAGACCCCACTGGGCTTGGCCAGAAGGGAATTTCCCCACAACTCTGGATGGGGAAGAGGTGGCCCTGCTGCAGAAGACAGCTTGTAGGTTGAGAAGGGTGTCCTGAAATTGCTGGCAAGTGAGACGGGCTACAGCCTTGCCCAAGCTGCACTGTGCAGGACCTCTCCTAAGAAAGAGACTCTGCCAAAGATTGTTCTACTTCTGCTTTATTTTTAATACATTATATTTATTAACCTTTCAAAGGCTGTTATTTTTGGATTTTTATATAGCATGAATATACAGTTAATAGAAATTGGGTGCTCCTGTTTCATGGACAATTTTGGACCCATTAGCAATTCAAGCAAAAGGTTATGACTTCTTATTCAGCAGTGTCCTCTTCTCTCCTTTGGTGAAAACTGTCTCTATCCTTATCAGAGCTATTGGCTTATTTTTATTTCTCAGCTGCCAGTGAAGACTAATGAAAATAAACAGATTCGTCATATGATAATTCAAAGATGATCATGCAGAAAGCAAACAAATAAAAGAAAGCTTCACAGTCGTAAGATTTTAAAATGTGCATTTTTGCTAATCTGGAAATTACAAGTTTTTCCACAAAAGAAATACTGACTATTTGCTAGTTGGCAAAGTCTGATACACAATAACACAGAATACTAGCATTCATCAAAACTCAGACTGAATGTAGAATACTTCTCCTACTACAGCTTCTAAATTACTGGTTTGATTACTGTAGATCTGGCTAAATATTTTAATATTTACTAACTAAACATTGAAGACTAGAGCTAGACCTGTAGTTTAAGTTCTTGGCTACTATATTTGTTCTCCAAATCTTAGTAATTTAAACTTCTTGTTCAGCTGCAAGGACTTAGCAATCTTTCCATGGAATTTAGTTTTGATTTGTTTCAAACTTTTCAAATTTATACAATATTATATAGAATCCAAAAGAAATAAAATTTCAAATAAAAATACTGCCCCACCCCCCAACCTTTTCTAAATATATTTCTGAAGTAGGAGGAAAAAAAGATACTTGACTCAACAGTTTTAAGTAGCCTCGTGATTTGTTGGATAATCTATTTGTGAATTTCTGGGGCTGGCAATTACTAAGAGAGTGCATGAGACTTACAGACTTGTTGAAGCTGCTACACAGCAGAGTAATTAGAGTGATTTATGTGGAATAATGAGCTGCTATTATAACAAAACATCTCTTCCAGAAATGTTGCATTTTTCTGCTTGTAATTGTCCTCTGTTGTTTGAGAGACTTTTAATTATTTAAAAGCCTGTAGCAAGGAAAGAAAGGTTGAAAGTGGAAATATACTGTACATATCTAACATCTCTTAATGGAAGTAAAGTAGCCTAGCTTTGCTTTGTGTCAAAAGAATATGCTAGTAGTTTAACAAGAATATTCATTAGTATTTCAGGGTTGTTCTAGTTTTAGGTTTACAGATTTTTGTAGAGGTTTGATTCATCTCCTTATTTGCATCTCTGCTGGTGTTGTGTTTCTTGTGCGCAGGATCATGCAGACATTGAGTGGAAGTTTGCTCGAACAAAACTATGGATGAGTTACTTTGAAGAAGGAGGAACTCTGCCCACTCCTTTTAATGTTATACCAAGCCCAAAGTCTCTGTGGTATCTGATCAAATGGTTATGGAGACACCTTTGCAAGAAAAAAATTAGAAGGAAGCCTGAAAGTTTTGGAACAATAGGGGTAAGTCCTGTGTTTTATTCTACCTGTAGTCCTGCTTTTTGCTATCTAGATGAGTCTTTTTCAGCCTTACAGAGCATCCAAACTGTCAAATAATGTGCATATGAGTTAGGGAATAATTCTAGCCGAGAATGTTTATTTTTTACATTTATGTCAATGTATTTGAAGAGAAAGCATCATCATATTCCTGTGCAATGACAATATGAACCATGACTGTGCCTCATCTACAGATAATGCAAAAAAGATTAAAAGCAAACCAAGTATGAGAGATCAAATGTATATACTTGTCTGCCAATCCCAAAAGTGTGGTTGATGGTCTCTAGTTCAAGTGTCACAGTTCAAGTATCATTGATGTATCACGAATCACAGACTCATGTAAAGTATTCATCATGGGATATTCTCTCTCTCTCTCTCTGTCTCTCTCTCTCTCTCTCTCCCTGTAATGAAGTGGGTTTACCATAAAAGTATTCTTACCAAAACCTGCTCCCATTTAAAAAATCATTTTGAAATCCAGCATTTACTTGGAATGGTTTATTTGAATTTACAGGTACAATTATTTCAGAATCACATTGTGTTTTGCTGATTAGGGATATCAATTAAACTCAGACACCAGAATGAAAAGAGCAGGCATATTTTACTAGAAATAACTAAATAATATAACAGAATAATACAGAAAACATACAGTAAGAAAAGACAGAACAGTGCACTTAAACAAATAGGAAAATACAGGGTAATGCATCAAATCATTACTACCTGAGAGAGAGAAAATAGTAATTAAGAAAGATCCATCACCACTTGCATACGTTTCCATCACCCAGACCCACAGTGGCTGGGCAGCCCCGGTTACAGCGAGGGTTTGGGGAGCCTGTCCCGGCAAGGGGGAAACCCTACGCGGTGCGTCCACCCTAGGTGAGGCTTCCAGAGTCGCTGTGAGTGGGTCCAGCCTTATATATTAAAAATCAGCAAGCCAGAAGAGCTGGCACCTTTGTTTAGGGCGTAACATCTGGTTTCACTTTCTCATTAGATTCCTCCAGAGCCTGGCCAGGGCTCAAGGGAGAAGCTAAGGGAGTTTCCCTCCTTATCTCATTTATTTATGTTCTTTTTAAAACAAGGCCATATGTCTGTCCCAAGGCCGGACAGCTGGCTTCACGGCTTTGATAACTTACCCCTGCACAGAGAAGAAGAAAGATACTTTCAGGATAGACGTGTTTTCATTACATCCATCACCAGTAATGAGTATATGGTATCTAAGCTACATCTTTCATTAATGAACATACATATTTCGTTAGTGACTACATACTAAGTTAGCAGCTTCGGCTTGGGGCCTGTTGCTCAGGCTTCAATACTTTCACCTTTGACATCAGAACATGTGTTTTGTTATAACTTAGTACAATACCTACTAGCACAATGGTTATCAGTTATAAAATATGCAGGATTCATCTATAGGTCAACTCTGGCTTGGGCTTATTGTCCAAGCCTTAGCATTTCACATTGGTACTCCATTCTAATAGTGCTGATTAGCAGAGAAATTTCTGGAAAAAAAAAAGAGGGGAAAAAACCACACAAGGAGAGCAAGAATAGTTCTGCACCTGGATTCAGCAGATGCCTGTGTAATATTTCAGCCATGGACTTTCTCTGATAGCTGCAGTGGGTATAGCAGATTTGAATTTATACCTCCTAGATTTATCCAGTTGAGATACCTCAGACAGCAGCACAGTTGTTATATATTTTCAAGGGAAATATCCAGACAACCACCTGACCCAACAACAACTAAATCTCTCTAGTTAATGTTCTCTGCATTTCCCTCACTAAGCAAGTCAGTACCTCAGTAACTAGACTGTATTTAGTCAGCTCCAACATAAAGAAAACTATCGTGAATAGAATGTGGATAATGGCACTTTCCCTATACCATAGGGATTTGGTGAATATAAATGTTTTCAAGTCTGTTAGGAACTCAGATAGCAAATCATTAAGTGAGAGTATGAGTGTCATGTGTGGGTAAGGAGAAAAGAAAGTGTTATAGTACTCATGCAGTTGACCCTAGTAGCAAAACTTCAATTCATTTAGAAGAAGCCAGGGGATATCATACAATCCTTTGCTGGACCATTACTCTGACAACCTTTTCTTTATATTTCTTCCCAGTATCCTGAGAAGTGAATAATAAGGATAGGCTTTTCCTATGTATTCTCTTGTCATATCCTGGCATTCAATTTAATCACCAGGTATACTTGGAGGAACAAGTTCACACGACTGTACAGATATACAGTAAAGAGGAAGAGTGACATATAAAACTAATCCACAGTTCCTCAGCTGATGAATGATGATCTTGTCCTCTTTGTGAAAAGCTTCTAATCAGGCTTTTTGCAGTATCCTGATCTTGTTGGCCAGTATCTACATTGTGAAAGCAAAATATGCTTCACTTATCCATCATGCTTGTAGACAGAAAAGAAACAGCCAGAAAAAGAAGCTTATAAGCATGAAGATGACATTGAAACAAACCAGTAATAGACTACAAGAAAGAAACACTTAAAAAATCCATTTAAAATTAATATCAGAAAAGCAGTGAAGATAGATGAACGGTGATTCAGATAGAGATGAAAATAAAAGACATGAACGAGCATGAATGATGAAGAATTTAAAACATAAAACAACAAGGGAAAGAAGTAAATGCAGAGACCAATGGGAGGAAAGACTGAGATTTTCTTAGAAAGAGAAAATCAAGAGAGTGATGTAATTGTCTGTGTGGGGGAGTGGGCAATGCTTCTAGGCATTTGTTAAACATTTGGTAGAGATGATTAGCTAGTGTAAACTGATAGAGTGATATTAAAATTAATGGAGTGATGCCAGTGTATAGCAGCTGAGGATCTAGGCTTGGTTAACATAAAATCCCTGTTTGACTGAGACAGATCCAGAATGCCGTTATATATCCTAGCAAAACCTTCAGTACAATATTTTCTGTCAGACTTTTCTGAACTGCAGCTCAGCGAGTAACTCATTCCTGGATCTGTGGAATAATAAAGAGACAGGGTGCTGTCAGTCCCATGCTGAATGGCATGATGAGGAAGAGGTTTCCTGCGGCTATCTCCTGCTGGGGTACATAAATGCCACCTTCTGGAAATTAGCAGCTTGGGTTTGGAAAACTGGTGCAGCAAAGGGTCAAAGGGCAGACAGTCTAAACACAGAGCTGGTTGCGAAGCTTTCCAACTGGATTTTTTTTTTTTTTAAATTAAAAAAATTCAAAATCCTGTCTTATCCCACACGGTGGGTTACAGGGGTTGGGGGTTGAATCTTTTGAGTTCCTCGAGAGCCTGAATGTGGTGGAAGAGCCGGTCTCTGCTCAGCAGAGCCACAGGGCAGCCGAGTCACCACAGTGCTCAGAGGAACTGTGCTGGTGACTTTATTAACTGACCACTTTAGTAAGTGAATGGAGACAATTTGGAAATGATCAACTGATCACCATCGGGAGAACGAATAAAAGCACTTTGGCAATGAGACACCTCAATGATCAACCGATCTCAATTCAACTCCTACAAAACTTACACACATGAATATATGTAAGAGAGGGAGAGAGCAGTAAGAGTAAAGAGAAAAGAGAGGAGGAGGAGATAGGAAAAGGAGAACTCACCACCCTTGGATCCTGCATTATCTCAGAGTAGCCAGCTTGGTCTGTAGGTGGTGAGTTGACAAAGACACACATGGGGTATTGCCTTTATATACTCATTCTTACACATGCACAATAGGTTGTTCCAGAAGGTTCTCATTTTCTCTGGCTTGTACCTGCAGTTAGGCAAGTTCTGCCTCTAGGCAACAAGAGGAGGGAGGAGGAGAGAAACAGCCCACCATCCCACCTCTGCAGGGCTTGCTCCACTTCCCCCCCCACAGGGCATCCCACTGGAGTTGTTTGAGACATCCTCTTATAAAGTTTCTTGTTTATGAACAGTTTGTGACAAATCCTTAAAACCCAAACTAATTAATATATACCAGTTTCAAATAAGCTTTTGTTGGGAAAGACTTTTCAGGTTCAGGAGGGAATTTTTGATTGGAGAGAGAAGGAGCAGGTGCCAAGTAAAGCAAATAGCTTGGGCTAAGGGAGACCCAGGTTCACTTCTGTTCTCCAGTGGATATTTAATTATTTACCCCAAGCAGAGCAGCTCTGAGAGGAGAGATTTCCATCTCAAAATCATTAAGATCCTGGCGGAGGGGGGGGGAAGCACACTCTTGGGAGAATAAAATTGAGGAGCTGAACCTGGCTTCCTTATGATTTGAACGTGAACCACTAATTACTGAACTGTTGGAGAGTGGAGGACATAGGTGAGGGAAAGATACAGGACATTTTGGTTAATTTCTGTAAAGAAATTGTTTGATGAGAGAAAATGGAAATCCCAAAGTCTGTGAAACAGTAGGGCCATTGCTAGTTTCCACTACAGACTAGGTGCTTAGCTGCAAGTATAGTTGAAATCCCTCTGAAACAGAGGGCTCACCAGGCAACAAGACTTCTAGCTGCCTGGAAAACATGAGTGGCTGTGACTGACCAGGCAAATTCAGTCCACACATCTGGGCATCTCATAAATATATGAAGTTCTTCAGTTAGCTTCTCTGCTATAACCAGAAGCCCCGTAAGGGCTATCTGAATTTGGAACAGTTATGTGCCCAGGCTCCAAAATGGGCTAAGGTGTGGGTATGCACTCCGCACTCTGATTTCCACACTATGAAAATCTGTCCGTACCCATCAGTGTGAAAGCCACTATTCACTCCAGCAGTCAGGTCTACACAGAATTTGGGTAGATGTAAACCAGATGCTGTTAATTGGATTTTCCCCAATAGGTTAAGTCATCAGAGAATGAATGTGCACATCATGGTGATCTCACAGTTTATCCTGGGGGAGTTCACTGCTTTCTGGCTTTGAAAAACTTACTTATGTCACCCACAGTTCAACCTTGGGTTCCCAAACTTCTTCAATTGTCCCAACAACGTGCATCACAAATTAAATTTAGAACCTCTATGCCCTTTCGACCAAAGGGAAATGAAAAGTTTTCTCTGCCATTTTTTCAGAAATCTTGACAGCTCTTTGACACCAGCTCACTGGAATCTCCCCTGTAATAATTGTGACCCCAGAGCTACAAGATAAGCTTTGTTCAGATTGACTTCTTTTCATTGAGTCCTGCATTATGAACTCAGATTCCTTTCCTATGACAAGTACTAGGGAAAAATACCTACTATGGATTCAGTTTCAGGCTCTTTTTCTTACATTGGCTATACGGATGTATGGATGCCATGCTGTCTGCACGACAGAACTCAGATTTCAAAACATTTTGTTCTGAACCCTCTAAATGCTAACTTTTCTAGTAGGAAGCTCTTATCAATAGTGACGTACTATGGTGTTTTCCAGTAGAAAAAGCAATAGTGTGCATCCAAAGGATGAGTCAGTGCTGGAGGATGCAAAACAGATGATAGACAGAATGAAGTTGGCTTGTTAAAGCCAGCATTTTTCAAGGCTTAGGCGTGATATCCGCATAAGGAACCTTAGTACCAAAAAGCCAGGAATCATGAGCTAGGAATGAATCAAGGATGTATTAAATGTGTCACCAACAATCCACTGTAGAAATATATATAAATGTACAGTTGCAAGTTCATTATATGCAGGCAGAACTCATTCAGGGTCAGCAACAGACTTGCAACAGACATCCTAGTGAAAGGATTTATCTGACTCATCTGAAGAAAAATGTCAGCAGTAAGGCTTTGTTGCTTGGGAGGACCATCTACAGTGCTGCTTATAACAAAGCTATCATGGGAAAGAACAGGGTCTGCAGGGAAGTGAAGTGCCTCTGAAGAGAGCTGATTCATTTGCTTCTCCTTGGATGTCAGTTCTGTGGTTCTGCCATCCTTTGTTTTACTGGGACAGCTGAAGCTGCGAGTGGTGGAGTCAAGGGGAACTTTTTCAAGGTTTTTTCTCCAAAGCAATACACTGCCTATGCATGCTGATGGCAGATTAGATAGTCACAGCTACTGATGAAGGAAGGCCAGGACACTTACATGTGATTTACTATAATACTTCAGCTCTGCTGTTAATCAGAGATCTTCTACCTTTCATATTTGAGCACATTTTTATTTTCTGTCATTTTGACATATCCTGGGTGTGCAGCATTCTCTTTAGCTATTATCGCAAAGTATCTCCTACACTTAAAACTCTGAAATAAAGGTGTGTGATGCTCATATATATATATATATATAATTATATATATATATATAATTATATATCAGTTCTGTTAACTTTGCCAGCTCGCCTTTGCAAAAAACAGATTAGTAATGTAATTCTGTTGATTAGGCTGAAGTTTTCCTGACTGCCCAAGGCCTTCAGGTGTCTCAAGACAACTCCTGTTGGCCATCTGAAATCCATTGCTATTTTTTAAAAAAAGAAGCGATGTAAGAAAATGAACCCCAGTCCCACAGGAATAAATTGGACTATTTTCCTCAAATTACATTTCCCTTCATGTCTGATCAGTTGTCAAAAAGTGTTTTACCTATAATTTCAAGTATTTCAGAGGAGAAAATGGGAAGGATTGTCAGGGATATCTTCAGTAATTAACTATTCTTTGTGCATCTGATGTTTAGATAAACAGTTATCTCTTTTATAGCTATCTAGATTTTTATGCCATTTTTCCAAGCAACCTACATGATAATTATTACAATTTGTAATAGAAAATCTTCTTTCCTCTTCTCCTATTCTTTGCTCTTCAAGTGCAAAATGATGCAATTCCTAAGTCAATATACATATTTTGTATTTTCTCTGTAATGTGTGTTACTGAAAGTTTAGTGAAGAAATAACGCCTTCCACCTGGAATGGAAATCAGTAGTGTGAAGTGTTTGTTGTATAGCCAAGGAAACCTCTTTCATGGGGAAACCTCTTTGTCAAGTTCTTACCTACCCTTTTTATGGGATGCTTCCATTCAAGATTAGGAATATATACCATGACTTCAGACAATCCTTAGATTCTCTGGACCTTTATCACTCAGCAGTTTGAGGTCAAATGCAGACATTAAATTTAAATTCCTATTTTATAAAAGTTATAATTTCGATAAAACACTTCAAAAGAAGTAATTTAACAAATTTTGACTGCTAAAGAGATTTTTCTTTCAAACCATACAAATTACTAGGAACAGCATAAGCAGGAAGACCAAAATAATTATCACTACTAGTAGAACTAGTATTAAAAGCTTCCTTAAGGATATTAATGTCCCCTTTGTAAAGGGATAAAAGTATCCTCATCAATTCCATGATCTCATACAACATTGTCATCAGAAGAGTGTTTCTCCCCCTGTTTCTACTTTTAGTCAGCTGTAGTTTTCAACACTTCATGCACAACGGTTTCTTGAAAGAAGTTTTGAACCCCAAATTAGACTATGACCAGGTAGAGAAAAGCAGGCTGGCTAAGAACTAAATAAGGACAATATGAGTGTTACTGACATTTTATTTATAGTGAACAGCTTGATTTTCAGATGTGTTTAAGCAAAGATTTATTCTGCTTTCAGGAGGAATCAAAAAGTGATTATGAACTGGAGACTGAATCAAACATTTAAACAGAGCTAGAGAACTGCTGGGGATAACAACTTTGATAGGTTATGTGTATGCATAATTCCCTATGTATTATGCATGTGTTTGTGTATGAAAACACACCATTAAATACATTCTCTTTCAGCTTCTCAGTGGTATGGGTTGAAAACAACTGTTAAGTACAGTAGAACATTTCTGGACACGTTACTACACAAATAAATTCGTTTACATAGTCATCCCAAATTGCTCTTGTGGACAGTGCATTGAATGGAAAAGCCACAGCCTCTATTTCTGGGAATTTCAGAACTGATTGCAAAAAAAAAAAAAAAAGATAAACCTAATTTAGCTATTTCTTGTTATGGATACAGAATTAAACCCATACATTTATTTCACATTTCACTGTAAAATAAAGCAAAACAGACAGCAACGGCAGAAAGTATTCTGTGAGACAAGAATCAGCATTTGTTTTATTTATAGGAGTTATTAGCTTTACCTGAATTGAAGTGCATTTCAATTACACCTTGAAGTGTTTTTCTCTTCACCTGTGAGTCAGATCTGTCGTTGAGAGCTCTCTTAGCCACGAACTCCCTTAGTGCTCTCTCAGCAGGAATGAAACATCTCCATCATGTGGTCAACTGTGAAAAATTATAACTTTTTTTCTAAAACAACTAAAGGCAGGTGGTGGGAGGGTATCGGCTTTCCCATGGCTGCCTTGCCCCCTCCAGCCCTGGTGGTGAACAGGCTCATCCGTCCCTCCACCCTTAAGCAAAAAGAATTTGGATGAGGCATCGATACAGAAACACAATCTGGAAAAATACTGAAGACGCTTGTCTATCTTGATACCCCACAGTGGCTGTTCAGAGTGATTAGGAAATAATGATCGTCCCCTTTCTGTTACCTTTTGTCAAGCTCAACCACACAGCTACTGTATCCCTCAAATTAATTACAAACAACAAATCAACCGTGAAGTGTAAACTGATTCCTAGTACAGGGAAATTGTTAATCATAAATTACCAATCAGTTTCAAGTAAAGGAAGATGACTATCGTACTGTGCCTACTTCATTATGCAAGTGAGGTCAGTTTTAACAAGTGTCTTGGATGTCCTTTTACCCTCTTTTAAGATGTGGCAAGTATTCTGTTTTGTAGAATACAATCAGTGGTCAGATACCTTCTTTTCTCACCAGCAGTTGATAGAAGAACTCAAGTTAAAATTGTAAACCTGTCTTTAACCAGTGAGGGATAATTAAGGTAGAGAATAGGAAGATGTGACTCAGTATGCTATTCAGGATGACAGTAATTCAAGGACTAATTAATTTGGGACTTTTTTTCCCCCCATCTTCTTCTGGACAGCCCTTAGGTATGGCAGTATAATCTAATGCAATACTTGCTTGAAGCCTGTACCATGCTTTCGTTGTAGCACACATCATTTTGGTGTTCCTTTTCAGACTTACTATCCCTCTTACCCTACCTCCTTATCAACACCGAACTCAGCATTGTAAGTTTCTCTCTTCCATATTCCTCTCTGTAACCAAGTGTTTTTAACAGGGAACTAAGAAGGAAATTTTCTCTTTAATATGGTTTTATAGCGCAGGTTTTGGTTAGCTCTATCTTAAATGAAACATTAGAAGTCATAAGAAGTGTGTTGCTAAGACCATGCTTATGTCAAGCTTTTCTCAACTCATTAAAATACACTTTAATCTTCGCAAGAGAGTGACATGATCACGCTGTTACCCTTCTGTCTCAGCTCAGTGACTCTGCGGCTCTGCAACTAGAGACCTGACTGCCCCATCACATCCATACCAATGCTGGAATAGCAGCACATTGGCAAAAATGTAGAAAATCCACTTTACCTTCCCAAGAACAACATTCATCCTTCTGTAAAGCTAATGACAGGCTTTGCTCCAACACCGCCATTTTTGCAATAGACTTTGAACCATCTCTCTCAGCTTGCTAGATACCATATATTGCACAGACCTTATGTTTTGCTATGCTGTGTTTTACTACCAGACAGGGATTCATGGTTTTTGTTCTTTTCTTTTCTGTTTTTCAGAGGCGTGCAGCTGACAACCTGAGAAGACATCACCAATACCAGGTACAGACCCATGTTAATTTTGGGGGGCAATTATTTTTCTATGCCTCAAAAAGGTCTTTGTGAGGCAAAAAAAAAAAAAAAAGGAAGAATTTCAAGAAAAAGCAGAAGAAAAAAAAAGAAAGAAAAGAAAAGAAAACACAAAATGCATATTTATTTCATCCTCAGAAAACAAGCATAGTATTTTTTGGTGTTTAAACAGGAGCATTTGAGAAGTAGGGTTCTCTACTTTTGGGGTGCAAAAGTATATTTCCTAGAGTAATAATATACTAACCAGTATTTTGCCCACTCTAACATGGATTGCCTTTATAAAAGCAAACGTGTAGTCCCACCTCCCTGTTGGTATCCATCAGGATCGCATGTGCAACTCACTGACATGCTCCATCAGAACCTGCTTTCCATCTCTCCAGCTCTGGTCTCCCATAGACAATTTCCTGTCCCTTAATAACCCTTCTGCCTAGATCCCCTGTAAGCTGTTCTTCTGCTTCATCCTTACTGTTTCAACCTTTGATTATTTGAGACTGTTGTAGCACAAGGGATAATTTTCAGATTTATTTTCAATTTTTGTTGTGTTAAAAGGGCTGGAAGTTAAGCAAGATGTGGGGTGTACGGTTGTAAGTTTAGTAATGAATGGATTCCATATGGGAAATAACTAGGTAAACTAGGACTTTTCCAACCTGAAAAAAGAGACAGCTGTGGGAAGTACAACAGGGATCTATAAAATCATGCAGAAAGTGAATACAGAGCAGCTATTTACCATCTATCCACAAACTGAATACCAGACACGTACCATACTGCATTAGTAAAGCTGTAGGCAGCACTTTGAGGGAAGTGATTATTCTCCTCCAGCCCACACTTGTAAGACTGTATCTGGAGCAGTGTGTCCTGTTTTGGGCCCCCCACTACACAACAGATGTTAAAAAACTGGAAAGAATCCACAAAAGGGCCACCAAGATGATTAGAGGGCTGATACAGAAGGAGAAGCTTGGATTTCATCCTGGAGGAGTTTAAGGGGGGTCTAATTGCTGTCTTCAATAACATAGTGGGCGGTTAGAGAAAAGAAGGAGACAGATTTTTCTTGAAGGTGCACAGCAAAAGAAGGGGAGCCAATGGACACAAGTTGCAAGAAGGGAAATTCTGTAAGGAGAATAATCATCACAGTGAGTGTAGTAAAGAACTGGAAAAAGTTGCTCAGGGAGGCTGCATCATCTTCACCCTTGGAGATATTCAGCATTTGACTGGACATGGCCCTGAGCTGGATCACACATCCTCCAAGCATGTCTTCCAACCTAAATAATTTTAGGATTCT
The DNA here is from genome assembly GCF_003259725.1 of Athene cunicularia. Classification (NCBI taxonomy): domain Eukaryota; kingdom Metazoa; phylum Chordata; class Aves; order Strigiformes; family Strigidae; genus Athene; species Athene cunicularia. The sequence goes on along the minus strand of NW_020799091.1, from coordinate 25,679,006 downwards.
TAGAAGTGGAAGGCAACAATGGAAACTATCAGAGAGCAGGTTAAAAATAGACAAAACGCCAAATGAAATCTTAGTCCAGCTATACTGTGGAATTCATTGGCAGAAGATTTGTGGATGCTGAAAGTTTATGTGAGTTCAAAATACATAGGAAAACTTGTTACAGCCCATTAAACTTAGAGCTATCATTTCTGATTCAGAAAGTCTCTGAATCCCACATCACAGGAGGCTTGGGAAAGTATAGCTGGAAATAACATTATACAACTGCACGAGACTTAAGCTCCTCATGAGGGATCAGCAACCACTCATTGTCAGACTGCATGTGACTGCAATGACACACACCTTTGGTCAAATCCAATACAGCTGTTCTCAGGATAATTGATATTAGCACTTTACATTGAAAAGCAGAACAAATTTTCAACCAGATCTAAGGTGTGTACTTTTGTTGTCATGTTCGTAAAGCACAATGAAGTCCAATCAGGCCCAGTGAGTGTAGGTTTTGTAACTAGTACCAAAAAAGCTAACACAGTATTTTATATTTTTAGGAAGTTATGAGAAATCTGGTTAAGAGATATGTTGCAGCAATGATAAGAGATGCCAAAACTGAGGAAGGACTGACAGAAGAAAATTTTAAGGTATGTGTTTATTTATATGTTTATAGGTGTAAGATACTGTAAGACTGTGAAGCATATTTCTCACACTCCTCAGTTGTTCAGGTAGCATATAACTTGCTTCCTAGAGCACTGTCTGTGTCCTGTTGGACCACACAGAGATAGTGTTGTACGTGGACTCCAACAAGTCTTTCTTTAGCTGCAGCAATAATTGGTTTGATCAGCTAGTTTAAATTGTGCCCATGTAAGGGGACACCAAAGTGGGACTAAGCGTGTGTAACAACATCTGCTAAAGTAAGGTGCAAATAGTTTCAGTGCTGTAGGAAATAAAATTTTTCTGCCATAGAGTTCTGTTGTGCATTTATTTGTTTACAGAACACATTTTCTATGACGTAAAAGAAAAAAACAAAACTTAAAGAAGCAGTCATATTAAAATCCTTTGACACAGATGAAGCGAACTGGGCCATATATCACATACATATACCAAAATATCCATCACTGTGTAGTTCTAGCATCAAACATTTTTGATACTAGTCACACCTCAAACTCCAAACATTCAAAATTATATTCATCTGCCTCAGTTTACATGTACAGAAGATACTGCCAGAGCCTGAGCTACTTGCTTCATTATTGCTTCATTCAGATCATCTCCAGTGCCATCACATGGCACGTACAGGACAACGACATGATCAGGCCCAGTCAGCATGGGTTTATGAAAGGCAGGTCCTGCTTGACTGACCTGATCTCCTTCTATGACAAGGGGATCCCCTTAGTGGATGAGGGAAAGGCTGTGGATGTTGTCTACCTGGACTTTAGTAAAGCCTTTGACACCATTTTCCACAGCATTCTCCTGGTTAATTGATGCTCATGGCTTGGATGAGCGTCCTCTTCAATGGGTAGAAAACTGGCTGGATGACCAAGCCCAAAGAGTTGTGATGAATGGAGTTAAATCCACTTGGCAGCCCGTCACAAGTGGTGTTCCCCGGGGCTCAGTGTTGGAGCCAGTTCTGTTTAATATCTTCATTAATGATCTGGACAAGGGGATCGAGTGCACCCTCAGTAAGTTTGCAGGTGACACGAAGTTGGGTGGAAGTGTTGATCTGCTGGAGGGTAGGGAGGGTCTACAGAGGGATCTGGACAGGCTGGAGCGATGGGCTGAGGCCAACTGTAGGAGGTTCAACAAGGCTCGGTGCTGTGTCCTACATTTGCGTCACAACAACCCCATTAAATGCTACAGGCCTGGGGAAGAGTGGCTGGAAAGCTGCCCAGTGGAAAAGGACCTGGGGTTGTTGGTCAACAGACAGCTGAATATGAGCCAGCAGTGTGCCCAGGTTTCCAAGAAGGCCAATAGCATCCTGATTTGTATCAGAAATAGCATGGCCAGCAGGACTAGGGAGGTGGTCATCCCCCTGTACTTGGCATTGGTGAGGCCACACCTCGATTACTGTGTTCAGTTTTGAGCCACTCACTACAAGGAAGATGTTGAGGCACTTGAACGTGTCAAAGAAATGAAATGAATCTGGTAAAGGGTTTCGAGCACAAGCCTTATGAGGAGCAGCTGAGGGAACTGGGGATGTTTAGTCTGGAGAAGAGGAGGCTGAGGGGAGATCTCGGCACCCTCTACAGCTACCTGAAAGGAGGTTGTAGTGAGGTGGATTTCGGTCTCTTTTCCCAAGTAACAAGTGATAGAATAAGAGGAAACATCCTCAAGTTGCACCAGGGAAGGCTTAGACTGGATATTAGGAAAAATGTCTTCACCGAAAGGGTTATCAAGTGTTGGAACAGGATGCCCCAGGAAGTGGTTGAGTCTAGATCCCTGGAGGTATTTAAAAGAGACATAGATGTGGCGCTCAGGGACATGGTTTAGTGGTGATCTTGACAGTGTTAGATTTATAGTTGAACTCTATGATCTTAAAGACCTTTTCCAACCCAAATGATTCTATGATTATCCCTTTAGAGAAAATGAAGAGAAATAGGGACCTCTTGAAGGCAAGGTACTTTCTCCTGAGACAGGCCTTTAAAAGACAGAGGTTTCGCTGGCTGAAAGCAGCCTGCAATTATTAACTCTGACTTAGCTGTTATCTGCCAAACATTTAGTGGAAATGCATGAAGACATACCTGCACTGCTATTCACAGGTAAGCATGCACACGTGTATGCCTTATGTGTACTTGTGTCCCTGTGTGCATATGTAAGGGATGGTGTTAAGAGCTGATGAAAATGCTGTTATCATGATGGGATAATACTGCCTAGCAGGTTAGTTGTAGGTCTTCAAGTTGCCCATGATCCTTCCTCCACCACTGTTGGTGATTTCTATGAGTAGTCTACGCTAAGGCACATTTTCCTCTGAAGTTTTCTCTGGTAAAATTGCTGATCTTTCACCTGGAAGACCCATTAGGGAGTCTGCAAAGCACCTTGAAGATGCCAGGTATTATTCAGATGGTGAGGTTCATTACTGATCCCTAGCATAAGTCCTTTTTAAAAAAAAAAAAAATTACAAGAGGAAAAGTCAAATTAGCTTTCATGCTCTGATGTTTCGTCTTTCTTCCTAATTTTTAGGAGTTAAAACAAGATATTTCCAGCTTTCGTTTTGAAGTCCTGGGTTTGTTAAAAGGAAGCAAACTGTCTAATTTGCAGACTGCAAAGATGAACAAAGATGCTGCCTCTCTATCAGAAAATGAGGAAAACAGTGAGAGTGAAGGAACCAAGAAAGCAAAGAAAAAGACCTTCAGCCTTTTTGACATAACAACAATGATTCATCCAAGATCAGCCACTATTGCCTCTGAAGCACATAATGTAAGCAACGGCTCAGCAATGATGGTGTCAGAGTCCACTAAGGAGAAACAAAAGCGTGTGAATTTTGTAACAGACATAAAAAATTTTGGGTTATTTCACAGACGATCAAAAACAAACTCTGTGGAGCAGAGTACAAATAAAATATACACAGTTTCTGAAGAAGTTTCACGTCAACAGGCAGAAGAACAATGTGAGAAAACTGCTGAACTGGAAGAGGGAGAACTGACCATGAACTGTGAATTAGAAGTCCAAAGTCCTGACGAAAAATGCATGTTAGATGAGTCACAAAATAACAGTGACTCTTCAGATTCACAGGAAGAGGGAAGTATTTGTGCTTCAGAAACAGAAAAAATGGAATTTCATAATTCAGAACCAGCCACACCACAGGACCAGCTGGACGAGGAGTTGGATATCAGCACTGACTATGATGAGAAACAGGAAACAATTGATCAGGGTGATTATGTGATAACAAGGTTGTGATGCTTACAGAAGGAAACATTTACAAATATATATATATATTTTGCATAGTGCTTGGGGGGGGGGAATGTTTTAAGAATTATATTAGCAAATGCAGAATTACACTTTATAGTACTCAACTGTGGCACATGATCTTGTAACATAGTAGTCAAGAGAAAGAGAATATGGGGGCCTTCTGTTTTGTAGCCTGCTTTAGCTTTCACGATTTGTTTTACATTTTTTAATAAATGGAAGCATCTTGTATTCTTGTACTGTTGCAATAACCCACAGAAACTTTTTAGCTATCTTTTTCAATTACGACAAATGCAATTTCTCTCATAAGATAGTTGACTCCTATGATAAATATTTTTCTATGCAAATAAAAATAGCTTAAGAGACTTGTAAGCCTTTATTTAACTTTGTAGGTTCTTAAAAGATTCTGGGCACCATAATTATCATAAGTGGCTCCAGTCAGCATAATTCATGTCAAGCTCTTAGAATCATTTATTTAAAGTGCTAGAAACTTGATTTGTTTCAAAAGCTATACAGAATCAAAAGATAAAGTATATTCTTTTATTTATTGAAGGAATATGAATACCTGTAAGTTATGAAAGATCAGTCTATTTGATTATTTAATTACAGCTTTTCCCTCTCAGCAGGAGGATTATCACCACTCTGATACCATTGTTAGAAATGCATTTGCAGGATTTGAAGACTGTAAAAAAAATAAATGTTTCTTATAGTAAAATATCTGTGGCTTGCTAAAAACTCATGATGGATTACTCCACGGAAATCTGTAATCCCAACAGCTACTGCTTCTTCAACCATTTATTTTTCTAAATGTGGACAACCTATGCACTTTAATATTCAACTGCTTATTAGCTTTTGCCTTCACAATACACTCGTATTTGCTAAGAGAAAGACACTTCAGGAATAAACAAACATACAATGATCCCCTGAGTACTTGGAAAAACATGGCAATTTGTTGAGAAGTTTTTAAAGGCAAGCCTTAAGAGAGTTTCTTTGACAATTTCAGAGTTTGGGGGAACCTGAGTGGAGGTTTTATAAAAAATACTTAGACATTTAAATGTATAAGGAAAACCTAATAGTATTTTTCATAACTGATGAGTGACCTACTGTCTTAGTCAAAAACAGTATTTTTAAAATTAAACAGTCTGTTTCTTTTTAATCAGTGACTGGTGTCCTACATTATTAAAAATGTAATTTTACAACTGACATTAAGAATGACCACCCTCAGACTCTCAGCACCATCCTTCTCCTCCCTTGGAAACACATGAATATACCACATCAGTGCAGTCATTTCTTTCTTACCTGCCCTAGCCCTGCCATGATAGATTTTGTAGTTCATATTAGCCTGTATTAAGGAACCTCCAGATGCATAGACTACACTTACATTCCAGATGGAATCCATCACATGTAACTCCCACCTTGTAGGACCTGACCTAAAGCCATACCATTCTGGATCTAAACTATCCGGGTACTGAATTGAGTTTTGAAAATCCAGACAAACCCCTTTCATCTCTGTAGTTCTAGGTGAATTTTCCAGCTCTACTTTAAACATGTGCTACTCTCTCTGAGCTCACATATTGAAAGCTTCCTTCCTACACATCCATCTATGCCATGGCACCTAGGAGTGAATTAGTTGAACCAGAATGAAAAATATGGGCAATAGTTGGAAAATAATTTGTATAGCTTTGCAGCAATGCATTCAAACCACATTTGATTGCTAAGATATGGTTGATTTCCATCTTGGCGTCTTGACTTCTCTGTGGACTCCCTCTCCTCACGTCTCTCTCCTTGTCCACTTTTAGATTGTGAGCTCCTCGGAGCAGGGCCTGTAGCTTTTCTGTTTGGAAAGCACCTGAATTATTAAAAGCATAACAAGAAATAAATAATAATAATAATGGTGGAATACCTTCATATCATTTTTACTAGGACAACTCTTTTAGAGAGTTTTTTCTACTGTAACATTTGTGCTAAGAATGACATAAAGCCAATATGTCACATGCCACAAAGTTCTCTATATCCCTGTTAACAGTCCTACTCCACCACTGATTTCACTTTCTCATTCTTCATCATGGTTTGTAACACCTTGGAGGCCTAAGCTTACTACATTTTCACTAGCCAAATTCAAAACAAACAGTCCTTGCTCCAAACAGCTTGCAATGCATTCCAGCCACATGGTTTCATTCCAGACAAAATGTGCCTAAGGTATTTATAATGCCACCAGCACCATTATCAGAACAAGTTAACTACCGCAGGTCAAAGAGCTCTGCCATCCTAAGAGCCTGTTTGTCCTGTACATGAAGTTCCCAACAGGGCAAAACCACAGGACAGTTAATCTGAACCATCAGCTTTGCTGTAATGTTATGACCACAATGTGCTGGGAGACAAAGTCTTGTAGTAGATACAAGATACAGAACAGCAAAGGCAGTGCAGGTGGGCAAGTTACTTAGGCATAGGACCATGGCATTATATTGCATAGCAGTAGGTGGTCAGTCTTTTGCTGTCTTTTCTTTCTTTTACAACCAAATATTGAAATGTTCTATTAAATAAAGCATACATCAAATCAACATTTGCTCTATTTTCATGTGATTCTTAGGCAGAGAAGCCTGACAACAATAAGGACCTCACCACATTCCATTTAAATTTAATGGAAAATAAGCACCTTATTCTGTGAAAACAGATAAGAGCCCAAAATCTGTCCAAATTTGAATGGACTTTTATTGATTTGCGGACAGCCCAAAACCCCACATTTATAATTCAATATCTCCAAGAGGACGTCTGTGCCAAGAAAGATTTACAGGTGCACAGAGAAAGTTTTGTAATGCCACAGCAGAAGCATTATTAACATGAGCATACTTTCTCCTCAAGAGAAATAAAACGTTCAAACCTACCTGTCCCTGCCTGCAGCCTCCATTAGCATCAATATAGGAGAGATACAAAAACCCAGGATATAAACGTCTATAAAAGACAGTCTTTCAAAGCAGAGCTTAAAATCATAAAATGTTTCAAGGAGTTAGAAAATTATATAAATGCAACAGGGTTTAATCCAAATATTAGATTGTTCAAAATGTTCAGGTTTTTGTTTGGGTTTTTTTTTGGTTTTGGGGTTTTTTTGTAAAGCCAAAACTGACTGACCTTTGCATTTTCATCAGCTCCTGGAGAAACAGAAAGAGTGCAGACAGCAGAGCAGGACTTTTCTACTCTGGTATAGCTGGGCAGGAGGCAGCTTGAATTCTAGCAACCCAGACCCCCAAGCACAGCAAGTCTGAGCCAAAACAGACTGGGTAGTGGGTATCTTTATCAAGGTTGGTTTAACTTCCAGTCTGTCCAGGCTACTCACTGATTCACAGTAAGAGGTCAGAGAAGTAAGGACTTCACGCTATACCTTCAAAACAAAATTGCAAAACCTCCTTGTGACTCTGCATGCTTTGCTGGCCTTCAAGGGCATGGCAGAGGTGGGAGCCATGCATTAGTGGGTTCAGACCGCAAGGCCCTGTTTGTTGGCTGCAGGCTGCTGTGCTACCTGTATGTGATCAAATATCACTGGAGAGCAAGCAGGTAGATCATAGAATCGTAGAATAATTCAGGTTGGAAAAGACCCTTGGGATCATCGAGTCCAACCATCAGCCCTACTCTACAAAGTTCTCCCCTACACCATATCCCCCAACATCTCATCTAAATGACCCTTAAACACATCCAGGGATGGTGACTCCACCATCTCCCTGGGCAGCCCATTCCACTGTCTGACCACTCTTTCTGTGAAAATCTTTTTCCCAATGTCCAGTCTAAAACTCCCCTGTTGCAGTTTAAAGCCATTCCCTCTTGTTCTGTCACTAATTACCTGTGAGAAGAGACCAGCACCAACCTCTCTACAACGTCCTGTCAGGTAGCTGCAGAGAGTGATGAGGTCTCCCCTCAGCCTTCTCTTCCTCAAACTGAACAGCCCCAGCTCCTTCAATCGCTTCTTATAGGATTTATTCTCCAGGCCCTTCACCAGCTTCGTTGCCCTCCTCTGCACTCGCTCCAGCACCTCGATATCTCTCTCGTATTGAGGTGCCCAAAACTGGTCACAACACTCCAGGTGTGGCCTCATCAGTGCAGAGTACAGGGGGACTGTCACCTCCCTACTTCTGCTGGCCACACTATTTCTAATACAAGCCAGGATGCCGTTGGCTTTCTTGGCCACTCGGGCACACTGCTGGCTTGTGTTCAGCTGCTTGTCAATGAGAACCCCCAGATCCTTTTCTTCCAGACAGCTCTCCAGCCACACCTCCCCAAGCCTGTAGCCATGCAGGGGTTGTTGTGGCCCAAGTGCAGAATGTCTCTCAGGGGGGAAACATGGCTCTGCAGCTGGTTTTAATCTTATTTTCTTGGTCCACAGAATGACCATTGCATTTTTGATTGGTGTGGGCCAAACATCTCATATGTACTGTTTGCATGAGGCACCTTGCATGCAGAGCTTTTATATTTTATAGGTCAGGATTTAATGAGAAATTCTACAATTTTACTAATCTGAGTTTTTTTGTGAATAAGTAGTGTCTAGTTCCAGAAGAATCTACATCTTCTTCATAGATATAACTATGGAGAGATGTTAAAGTTGAGGAAATTTCTGGTATTTGAGCACCCAGATGTTCTTCAACAGAATTTCTGAAACAAGCATATCTTCCTGAACAGCATTCTTGGACCAACCTTTCAGGAGCATTTTTGCATAGCTTCCTCACAGGAATAAAACACAGACAAAAGATACAAAGAAATTATTATATGTTTTCTCAAATTCTACTATATATGTATTGAAGGCTGTAACATCCCATTTCCTCTCTAAGCCTCAGATGAATATTTATACAGATTCTGGGAAGTAGCATGAAAGAGAAAAGAAGCAGATCATGCTTAAAGATTGTGATGAGGCAATGAATTTTTGAATACAGCTCAAAACATTTGGTATCAAGTTTTCTTCTAGGAACATAGAGGTACAAATTGGACAACAGCATAATTCATCTTCAAGTTCCTTATGAGATACCGACACCTTTAGTGAGTAGGGCAACCTCACAAAAATAATGGTAATGGTAGTGGTAGTGATTGCAGTAGTAGTACTAACAGTAATAGCAATAGTAGTAGCAAATGTACGTAGTAGTAGTAGTAGCAATAGTAGTAGCAAATGTAATGCTAGCAATCCCATTCATTTAGCCCTGGGAAGTGGAGCTCCTCAGTTCTAATTCCTGATCTAGTTTGCCTGACTTCCATGTTAAGCAACCATTTGATAACACCAGTAAACTGTCCTTGGGGACAGCTGTACTCCAGCATAAAGTATTCTAATCTCAAGACTAAAAACCTTACTTCTTTGTATTTCAAATCTTTGTCTAGCTCAGGTTTTAGTTATGGACCCTACATTCACTGCAGCAGGAGCAGATTAGAGATCTTGTGACAGTTTATGGTTAAGTAGTTGGACATACTCCAAAATACACTGCTACACTTAAGGATGAGTTTGAACCCTCCAGATATGAAAAGGAATTGAACCCATTGAACTCAATGAAATTGAGTTCACTAACCACTGATCTAGTGCTTGAGAAGTTGCCTTATTTGTGGAAGTGTAAAAGAATGAAGCAGATGTGGTTTATTAAGATTAAGATTAAAACCACCAAAAAAAAAGTTGCAGACTTCAACCTTCATGTATATAGCACTGTAAGAGAACTCAGTCATACAATATACTTGGATTTTATCACAGGTCCCTCCATCATGTAATTCTCTTCCCAAATCAGTGAAATGCTCTGCTGTTTTTAAATATAGTTATGAAAGGTTCATACACATGAATCATTTCAACTGTTTATATTCATACCCTTTGGGCAGTTACTATCTTTTAACTTTATAACTTTTGTCTGGCTAATGTTTGTTCTGACTGTAATCTTCCCCTTCAGCCCTGGGTTTATTCAGGTATAGTCTAAACCAATTATGCTATTTTAATTTTAACTAGAACTTTCTGCTCTCTTTAGCTGACTGTCATAGTTACAGTCAAGTGTTGTGCAGCATTAGGTCTTGCACTGTTCAGTACTGGTGTCTTCTTTTCAGTCTGGCCTTTAGTTTGTAATCCAGTATCCTTCTACTGTGGAACTAAACTGGTACATTGTGGAGGTTTGAACTCAGCCGGCAGCCAGACACCACGTGGCTGGCCGTTCACCTCCCCCCTCTGGTAAGATAGGGGAGGGACAAAAGAAGAGGATTCGTGGGTTGAATAAAGAGTTTACTAAATATAACAAGAGAACAACAGTAACAATAGTGAGGTCAAAAAGAAAATGGGGAAAATGCAGCAGTGGTTTACCGAGCGCTGCAACCGCCTCCCACAGCAACAACACCGACTGATGAGCAGAGGGCGACAGAGAGAGCCTGAAAGAGCCACACCCTCACCTGGGCATGACATCACATGGTATGAAATACCCCAATGAAAATTAACTCCGTCCTGGCCGAAACCAGGACATACGTTCATGTATCTTTCCATTTCAAACACTGTCCTTAGCATCAGATTAATTGTCTTTGACAGAGATCCTCATCTCCTTGGTACATTTTAGAGGGAGTTTAGATAGCTATCTATGACTAGAAACCTAGCTTTCCCATAGCTGGTAGATAAAATGAATACCAGTTCCACACGGTGCTTCCTCAGTAGTTTTTCTTTCACCTCTCTTCTTTGACAGTGCATTAGATTATGACCTTGTCGATAATGCAGTCTCTTTAAGGCAACATCTCACTATTACACTTTCAGAGTATCAGAGTTGGGCTCTCAATAGGGACAGAGAAAGTATTCAAGAGGTTAAATAGGAGCTTCCAAAAAGACTGAGCCTCTAAAGACACTAATGCTTTCTAATAACTAATTACCATTACTAATGCTTTCTAGTCTGGAAATTAGTAATGGAACCTCACACATGCAAAATTCATGGGAAACTCTTCCACTGCATGGAATCAAGAGTTAATTCATAAGAGCTTGTATACTTTTTATTCAATGGAATTGAAAAAGCAAGAATAGCCTCATCTATATTTGTTTTGTATGCTCAACTTTTAAAAAACCGAAAGCATTCACAATAAAATTATTCCACAAATGTTTAAACAGACAATAAAAGTCCATGATGAGCCAGGAAGATAAAATAACCTCAAAATCTATTTTCTGTTTCAATTTAGCAGTGAAAATACTTTTTCCTTCTGTAACAGAAAACCTTTACAGTTTGAAATGTTGTATCCCAAAACGCCAGTCACCATTTAAACAAAATCAAACCCCAAAACCCCAAAGAAAAATACACAGATTTTTCAGACTTCAGAGATTCATGGGTTTTCTTGGTATAATTAGAACCCTAAGAACAACTGAAAGCATTGAGCTGACCTTTCATAAATTTAATGGATTGCATAGATTGCTCCTTAAATGTGGCCAAGTGACAAGAGTAACTGCAAAATAACTCACTCTGGTTAATGACTAATGATTTTAGGATACAAAATGCAATACACAGGATGGGAGATGCATACATCACAATTTTCTGAAAGTGTCAGTTATGTCTTTAAATATGGTAAGTATTCATAGACATTCAGAAAAACTCATGGAGTCTTATACAAATGCTCATTTCTGCAATAATTTTCATTCCTTTTTCTTCCTCTTATCATCCACATCTGATTTATTTTACAGAGCATATGTTGCTTCCCAATAAAGATAGATAATTTATACTTTTCTACTACGTTTTTAAAAATACACTGTAAGACCCAATAGTGCAATATTTTATGTTACATTATGTGGAGTACAACCTGGGACCTTGTGTCTACAGGATTACAGGATAGTTTACTAGGAAATACTAGAAATAGTTTTGTTTGGATTAATTACATGTTATACTGAGATATTGTTCAGCCATATCACAAACATAAATACCCATATCCAGCTACCAAAGCATGGAAATAATCTTTCCTCATGACTAATTTAACTGAATCTAGTTCAACCCTAAGAAAAAGAGGTAAGCATAAAAAGGAAAATTGAAAGAGATACTTATTTTTATTAAATTAGACATTGTGTAGTGTTTATTAGCATCCTTTGTTCCCTTCACTCTTATTAAGTAAAATTAAAGGTTCTGGTTTTTTTCATCATCTATTTCTCTTTTTTTTTTTTAATGATACAGCTGTTTCTTTGGTTTGCTTTGCAAGACACCCAGACTTTGTCTTTAATAATTAATAAGAATTTAATTAACTGAAAGATTGTATATCAGGACACCGACACTTCACATGAGGACTAGTCCTACTGGTTTTATTTTTAGAGAATTGTAATTTTGCAAGATATAAAACTCCCTGACCATTTCCCAAATTAATTTACAATCCTTGGGCTCTGATCTGAAATCAGATCCACAAGGAGGAGGTGTCAGGATTTCAGCCTCAGAGAAACATGCTCTGCTCGTTTTCTTTCAGAAGAGAGGCCCACTGGGTAAGATATATTGTATTTTAACAGTCAAGAATAATAGCATTAATACAAAAAATAGAATTGCTCAATATATATTGGAAAAAAAAGAGAGAACAATCCATGTTTCAGTATTTAAGCAACAACCTTCTGTCTAAAAGAGTACAACCCAAAACATCCCTCTAAACATCCAGACTTCTAGAAAGTCACACTCAAACCCAAATCTGGCCCAAATTTCCCGGAGAAGTGACTACTGAAAAAGTTTGTTCATTAACGACCATGTATGGTGAGGAAAGAGCACTTCATTTTCAGAGTAACTTCTTTGGTTTTTGTTTGTTTTCTATTTCTGCTGAACACAAATAACTTCTGAAACCTGAAATATTCCCACAGACTCACACCCTGGAGCTGATGAAGAGAGAACCAGATGTATGATACTGAGCCAAGATTTACCCAGCATGGTCAGGGTAAGTGATGAAAGACGAAGTGAAAGCAATTATAAATCTGAAACTGACTGTTAGCATTGGAAAATAGAAAAGATTTTGTAAGAAACTAGGAGAAACACAATTTCCCTAGGAAAACAATTTTCCATATAAAGACAATATTGAAATCTCATTTGTAGTATTCACATCAGTCAACTTCTGAAATCTCATCTGGGATTTGCTTACTGTTCTGTGACACTGTCATCAGCGTCAGAGAAAGCCTATAACCTTGACTTATGTTATCTCTTGACTGTGTCAAAGCGATTCTTCAAACTGGGAGCAGCTTTACGGGCTTTATTTGCCTTTTTTTTCTTTCTCAGTTTGAAAAACAGTAAAGGAATACAATTGGAAGAAAGACTTTATTTAGTTCACATCTTTATACTTCAGACAAGAGTAACTATCCCATCAAACAGGGATAATGATTCATCTCAGAGATAGGCACATTGCAGAGCAAGATGGAATAACTCAGGTCTCTACATCTATTTAAGATAATAGACGTGCTGAAAACTTTAGAAGTGAATTACACCAATAGTACTATCTATTATTACTGCATCTACAGCCCAAGACTGCTGCCTATTGGAAATACTTATACCTGCAGCTGCTGCAGTTTGACGCAAGGCTGAGCTGCATGGTATGAACAGCAGGGCTATACCTCAGTTCCCACACCATCTGACTGAGAATAGCTGTAGCGAACAGATATTATGAGGCATAATAACAGCATGCTAATTCATGTCCTCAGCATCTGCTTCAGGAATCACACAAACAGTCAATGGTTCTTTGCAATCAATTCAATCAGTACGTGTCACAGATGAACAATTTACACACCTCTGTGTTCACTTTGGTTCTTTTATTTTTATTTTTTTTTTCCAGGCTTGTCTCTAGTATTACAAATTATCTTCCCTTCTGTTTCTATCTGTATTTACTATTGACTCTCCATCCTTCTAAATTCAGTCCTCCAAGTATCTCTTCCTCTCCCACATTCTTTTACTGTTCTCACATCTCCTAGTCTTTTTGCATACTCTCTTTCCCTCCTCTGTCCTCAGTGTTCATTCAGTCAAGTCATTCAGTCACACACAATTTCTGAACTAGTATATTCACTCTTCATATATCTCAAAAAAATGCAACCAGTTTTTCAGCCTGGTTTATCTATTCTTCATTGCATACGTTCTGACCAAAATATTTTTTTTAATTAATTGTCAGTATTAAGCATGAGACAGAACAGCAAAGAACCCTTTTTGTTTCAGGGGGTCATCATACTACATGACATTTTTTCAGCTGACTATGGGTCACGATGCATTAAACAGACACTACAAATATTGAAGAGTACTCTAAAAGCTTAAGCTGAGTGGAGAATATCATATCCAGCTGAAAATGCAGTTGGAATTTACATCCCATACAGTTTGATTAAAACATTTAGTCTAATACACCTATTCACACAATAGGGACATCTGCTTTTTAATTATGATAAGCAATGAGAATGTAGGATTATATTTCATCATTCTAATTTTCATCTTGGAGCCTATTTTGTGTTTTATGCCTTCCTATCTGAGTTCATACTGATGCTTTCATACAGAACCGTTTCAGTTAATGGAAGGAGGAAGTGAACATGAAGACAACTAAAGCATTCTCATTATGTACAGGAAAATCTACTAATATTTGTTTTCTTTTTAAATACAAATGTTTTTTTTAAATAGGCCTTCTCTTTTTTTTTTTTTTTTTTTTTTTTTTTTTTTTTTAGTCGCATACGTTATTTGCTATTAAACAAAGTTTTCACTTTTCATGTCTTTCCCAGAAATGTTCCGTTCTTCTACTCCTTGGGAATATGTTGTATTTTAGTAGTGTATTTTCTGCTCTTAATCATGTTTTGTTTGCTAATCGTGACCTTGTGATCTTCGTATTTTTCCACTAAATGACTTGGACATGTTTAGGATGTACTTTTGATTTGGCATCAAGGCAGTGAACAAGCATGTATTTTTAATATCCAAGCAAGCTTCATAATGCCTAGAACATCTCTTTTCACAGAGGTTCACAACAGAGAAGCTAACGTTTACTTTATTGCACTATAAACTTGTAAACTAAATATTGAAAGTTAAATATTTCACTACTATACCTGAAAGCAGACTTAGCAAAATATCTGCCTTTTTTAATAGAAATGTCTATCTCTTTCTTTAGCACCCAAACGTCCTTTACAATTTTTGAGGGTTAGAAAGAAAACCTCTGAGTATCAAGTCACTTCACCTACTGCAGGGAAAAGTGAAGTGGCAAAGGGGAAGGAAGTGTTTCCCTCTGGCTTAGACTCCTAAATGAAAGCAGGACTGGTCTTCTTTCCAAAATATTGGTAGACCTATTTTAAAGGACACTCAACTCAGAAGAATAAGTTCAAATTCTTGCTCTCTCTGAGGTGCACATCTACAGAAAGATAGCTCAAGGATCTTATGTAGCCTGGTGGAAGCTTCCCACTCTTAGGTGAAATACATATTTACATGGTTTGAACACAGAGAGGAACTGAGCATCATGCAGCCATTCACTCACCCCTTTCCCCTCAGAACTGGGAAGGAGAAAATAAAGGCTCAGGAATTGAGATAAGGACAAAGAGAGATCACTCACCCATTATGGTAAGGGGCAAAAGACAGACTTGTAGGGGAAACGAAAAGAACATCACAATTATTACAGAATCACAGAATCATCTAGGATGGAAATGACCTTGAAGATCATCTAGTCCAACCATTAACCTGTCACTGACAGTTCCCCACTACACCATATCCCTAAGTGTTATTCAAACACTAACAACAACACTTAACAGAGTGGGGAGAAGCATTAACACATCTTAAACACTTTCCCCCACCCCTCTCTTCTTCCCAGGCTCATCTTTGCTCACAATTTCTCTACCTTGTCCCTCGCAGTGGTGCAGGGGGCAGGGAATGGGGGTTATGGTCAGTCCTCCGCTCCTTCCTCCTCACATTCTCCTCTGCTCCAACATGGTGTCCCTCTCGTGGGAGACAGTCCTTCATGATTTTTCTCTGAGGTGAGTCCTTCCCACGGGATACAGTTGTTCCTGTGCTTCTCTGGCATCAGTCACCCTCCACGTGTTGCAGTTCTTCCAGCACCAAATTACAAGGGCAGGGGCAGAGCGTTGAGAAATACTAGAAACTTCAGGAAAACGGAAGCACATTATTATTAGTTTCTCATGTCAAAAGAGCAACATGATTTAACTTCGTCATCAAACACAGAAACATTTTAAATGTCAGAAATACTTTGCTTTATGAAATTCAAAGGGAATATTTCCCCTCAATAATTGCCCAGAGTTTTGGTAGATAGTTGCAGGCTTCAGCTCTGACATTCAGAGGCTGTCATGGATTTGTGCTAAATAGTTTGTTGCAATGTTTCTGAGTTTTTTCCTTTAGCATAGAGAGCTCCCCAAGCCTCTGAGGAAAGCCAGGAATGTGAAATATAGTCAATCTGTACAGAAAAGGCTCCAGAAATTTCTGAACACTATTCTATTTG
The DNA here is from genome assembly GCF_003259725.1 of Athene cunicularia. Classification (NCBI taxonomy): domain Eukaryota; kingdom Metazoa; phylum Chordata; class Aves; order Strigiformes; family Strigidae; genus Athene; species Athene cunicularia. Next base: position 25,662,725 of record NW_020799091.1, on the reverse strand, counting down.
TACTGTCTGACTAACAGGACTTGATTCTACCTTTATAATGAAATTCTTCACAATGTATTAGGTCTCACATCCCTAGGGACGTGATGGTGACTGGAGATCTTGATATAATGATAGTAATTGGGGTTCTTTTTTTCATGTTACATTGAACAGAATTATGCTCTTTCGTCAGGGTCTACTTTTAGGTAGCTATTAAAGTAAAACACGATCCATCCGCGAGCCCTGCTCAGAATTAATCTTTAGCTCCAATAAGCTGTACGTTGAAAATTATAACTGTGTGAATGCCCTATACTGCTCTATGTTGCAAATACATAGATGCAATATTTCAGCTTCTAGCAACACTATTTTCTTACCCATTTCCTCCTTCTCTCTTTATACATTCTTCTTAGCTTACAAACAATTATCTGGAGCACCAGTATTGGGTCAGTGTTAAGGATGACTCTAGATTTGACTCAGCATCTACCTCTTCTTCTGAAATAAGTATTTCTGATTAATCCTCAGATGTTATGATAACATTTAAAGGTTTCCTTACCTATAAGAAAAGCAAGTTGGTGAAATTTCCCAGTCCAGCTCTTTTTTGTTTAGTTTTTGCTTTCTTCCGATCACTGGTTTAGTTTTGTGTAAAAGATTGCAGAGGAAACTACACTGTACTATACATATTAAATAATCACCCTTGCGGATTTTAATTATATCTGGTTCCCATTGTGAGTAAAGATGTAAGTACAACCCTGTAACCACACATTGATCCTACTGTTAAAATGGGGAGGAGAACAAGAGGACATTATTACAATAATGCCTTCATGACAGTCATTAAATGTCATAGGTATGGAAAAAAATCATTACAATTGGGAACAGGATTTTAGGGATTTTTTTAATAGAAATCTATTAGATTATCAGTTCCCCTATATGAGAGTGATAAGGGGGAAAAAAAAAAAAAAAGGCCTATTGTGTTTCTGAGTGATATAATTAAAATGTTATTCTCTGTTCTTCAGGCACTGTCCGAAGTTTTTGAGACAACCATGTCATAGAAAGCCAGAGTAGGTGAGATCCTAGTTTAAATAGACACCCTCTAGAAGCACTGAGTTGAAAAGAAAGACAGATTTAGATGACTCCATAGGATTTTATTTTTTTTTTTAAATATAATATGGACTTCTAATTGAGTTCTTACCAGTTTACATGCAGCTTTTTTACATAGCTGTATGAATTTATCTTGTAATTATAATTCTTAACACTTATCTACATTACTATTTCCCTTATTGCTCAGGCCATACATTTCCTGTTAGTTTATTTAAATTATTTAAAACTAACCAGGTTACTAAATCTGGTGAACACAATTTGGGCTGTAGATTGCATGTAAACAGCTTCTTCTGTGTACTCAGTATCCATACCTGAACTGTCTGGTCTTGATTGGCTCTGATGTGTCACACAAGATTCATAGTGGCTGATCCTTGTTAAGCTTTCACCTACCTATGATAAAGCAGTCAAAGTGTTCCAAGCAGCTTTTAATGTTTGTTCACATCTACAAAGTATTTTAGTGAATCGATTTTAAACAGATAATTGGAAACAAATTTCTTTTAAATTTGTGGGCTTTGATCTCATTTAAAAAAAAAAAAAAAAAAACATTCAGATAATTCTAGCACTTATTTGTCGAAATGTATTTTACTTTAGCTTAAGAGCTATGCCTGTTCTTGGGGTTTAGAAAAAGATTATGTAGAAGTAACACGAAAATAAGACACAACAAATTAAACTTGCTTAAAACACACTTTCATTTTGATCGACTCTGTATGTAAGAAGCTGAAGTCTGCAGTAATGAAAGGCTAAAACACTTGAAATTGAACCATTATATGAGCAATTATCCCAGCTGAAGGTTTATGGTTTTATATCCAGAGTTCTAAGGGGGTGTAATGTGAAGTACCCTTTGCTACATCTCTAGTGGGGATTAAAAGGTCTATTACAGACCTTATAGCAATATGGCATTGGGTTTAAAGCTGCCAAGCACCAAGAATAATGGTTGAAATGCTTTCGTGAAGGTAAGTTTTCATGCTCAGATCTCCCGGGTTCTGTTGCCATATGTTTAATAATAAAACAGTTGCTGAACTTTTACATTCCTGGTTCATTAGTTCACAGAAACAAGAAAAAAAAAAAATCACATTCTGCTGTACACAAGAGTCAGCTGAGTCTCTATAGATATTTTTGGAAAGAACTTAGATAACTGTTTTTAAAAAGCCATATATCTAATGGGAGGGTGTAAAGACAACAGATAGTCAATGATATCTAGTGAATGGATGAGAGGCAATGAGCAAAGACCGAAATACAGGAAATTCCATGTAAACATAAGAAAAAAATGTCTCATTCTGAGGTTTATCAAACACTGGAACAGGTTTCCCAGAAAGGCTGTGAAGTCTCCATTGCTGGAGATAAGCAAAACCTTCATGGACACAGCTCTGAGCAACTTGCTCTACGTGACTCTTCTCTGAACATGGAAGTGGACAAGGTGATCTCCAGAGGTGCCTTCCTGCCTCATTCTTTTCTAGCTCTATCTTTTAAACCTGAAGAGCTTGAAATTTGAACAGTATAGCTTGAAGAACTGCCATATGAACATATTCACTCCACTAACAATCTCATTACTGGGTTGGTGGGTTTTTTTTAGATTTACAATGCAGCGAGTTCCTGGAAGCCTACAAGAAGGAATACTTGCAAAATTAAAGAGTTTGCTTGCAGACAGACCAGGAGTTAAGTCCTCACTTCATTTGTCCACCTCCAATGAGAACTGTATAGCTACTTTGTGGTAAATGGCACCAGGTGGTAAAGCCCGCACTGAACAGGGTACACAGAATGTACTTTTGAGGCCAGGGAAGCCACATGAGCAGTCCTAAGCTTGTCCACATGCTGAAACCCATCCATCCTTGAGAGGTCCACCCAACGTGATTAACTTTCCCTCCCTGAGAACAAGCCCTCAATACAGGAGGTGGGAAGGATGGTAGCAAAGCATCTGATTCCTTCAGGCTGTGGGATCCTGTGCTTTTTCTTATAAAGAAGATGGGCATGGACAGAATTTTGTGCATCTGAGAAGGTTAAGATTCACATACAGGTTTTAAACTCCATGGTGTTTCTATTGCAGCAGACTATATTTTCCAGATGGTCTGTAATCATTGCCATGGACAATTATGTAGTAACATGTTTGTTAAAGTAACTGTTATTTACTTTATAAACTGCAATGACTCATATAAAACTCTCGCTATTTATTATGTCAGAGGATACATAATCACTTCCTAGAGGACCCATGGCACAGTTAACATAGCTTTTCTTTGAGTCGTTACTCTCATTCCAGCATCTGCAGTCCTTAGAGAAATGTTTACTTGACCAATCAGGAACTTGATAAGGCTATAATGTATAAAACAAATGAAGGAAAATTCTCTGTTCTGAACATAAACTTCTCTAATAGAGAAGGTGACTTTGAAATTCCTTTTTAATGTTTATGCATGGTCATTTATTTTTAATCTGAGCCAACTACAAATTGGCTATAAAGCTAAAGAGAAAAATAAGTTAGTTTATTTTTAAAAAAACTTTTTGCTAAATTTAGGGGTGTTTCTCCGAAAATAATTTTTAAATAGTCAAGTATAAAATATTTAACCATGAGGCTTCCTTTTTTTTCCATTCAACTCATATCAAACCGCTTCTAGACTTATTTTTTTGGTAATGACAGAAGGAACTCCTCTCACATCTGTTTGGTTTGTGTATTAGTTTCATCTTCCGATTTGTATCCTCCTTTCTGTGACACTTACCAATACTTACGAACTACAGCAGTTAGATAAAGGGTAAATGCAAGACATCTGATTGAACTGTTGCATTCAGTTTCCATTTATAATTTCCTGATCCCAAGCCATAGCACTGGCCCAGACTCAAGGAAGGGCAGCTTTATCAGTTCTCAGTAGTCCCAAAGGGCTAAGCAACATTATCTGAAAACAGCTCTCCACAGACATAGGCTCCTCAGCCACAGCTCTTACTCTGAAGGCAGTAAGAGTAATGTCAGCAGATCTGTCTGGTTGCTGTTCTTTGCAGTCCCTTGATACTTCCTGGACAGGAATGTTTTGCCTTCCCTGAAAGAACTGACTTTGAACTCAGACTGTGAGCTCCGTTTAGCATCTCCAATTCTATGTCTGGTGTAAGACAGAAACTTTTTAGTCACACATAGAGGTGACCATGTTGTTGCAACCCATCAACACTTCTTACCGAATTGGAGAACTCAGCTTTAGTTGTGTTTTCTTCTGATGCTGGGTAGACTGTGGTTACTCTTGAATAGTAAGAATACCACAAATAACCTTCCATCTTTTATTGACTTTATTTTGCTATTAAACATCTTTGCATTTTAGGGGTCATTCACTTAGAATAGGGGTTATTTACTTAGCCAATAGGCTTTCTAAGCTTAAGATGGCCACAGTCCCTTAAGGATTTTCAAGCATGACATGTTGTTCTGCACTGGAAGGCAGCAGCTGGAGCAAGCTTCTCTGTGGTCTGCACATCAACATGAACACACACACCACACATTAACACACACACATCCTGCCTCTGCCACAGGGGCCAACAAAATCATCACAATCCAGGACCCGTGCAAAATTCCTTGGCTCAGCTGTGTTTACAGGGTGTGTTCTACCAATTTACTTTCCACAATAACTCTTTGACATCCACCAAATTAATATTTGCTGCTTCCAGAAGCTGTTTCTGCAAAGGAACCTTGCCTGCAGAAATAATCACACCTGGAAGACAAATCTTATGTCTTTAGATATTAAAGACCTATAAAGATTAGCAAATGTTTAACCCTCAGTTGAATAGGAAAATAAATAAAACAATGTTTGAATACTAAATATGCACCATAACTTTATCAATACATTTGCTGAAATACATGCACATGTTTAATTTTTCATTTCATAAACCATACAGCTCCAGGGTAGCTGATGAAACAATAACTAGTGAGAATCTCTGTACTGAGAAAGTCAAATTAATCAAAGACTTAGGGAGAAGAAAAACCCTCAAGACATCTTGTGATTCAAATCCAAACAAATCTGCTCTTGCCTTCAAGCCCAAATAAATAAGAAGAAAGATTAAAAATTTTATCAAGAGAATCAGATCTTATGGTTTAAAAATTTTTTAAGAGAGGCAATGCTATAGAAATCTTAGGAGGGAGAATTCAACAGTTCAACATGAATAGTCAAGAAGAGAAAAGCTTGTGCAATGCATCCCACTCTTCATCTTGCTAAACAGGTATTTAAGAACAGTTTGAGCAAATAGCCTTCCAACTACACACTTCCTCCCAGGCTCTAGGGGCTGTCACTGCAAGAACACACACACACCCTCAACAAAACACCACCCGTCGCATCCCAAAACTCAAACCCAGGAAGGTAGCAAGGGTTTGAACGGATCTTCATGTCAAACTCGATCCCTGGTCCTTGCTGGATGGGTTGTAAAAAAAAGAAAACAAGACAGGTACAAAGTTTTGGTAAGTGTGAAGTGGGCAGCAGGTGGGTTTGTCCATTGCTGAGCTGTTTGGAACTGGCTGGAACTGGGCCATCCCAGCCTCCTCAAGTACAGTCCACCCTGCAGCCCCAGGGTCATGTCCCCATTATTATTTAATGACATCTGCTCAAGATGCTCTCAAACATTCCTTCTGGAGATAAAGAGCAGCCATGTGCTGTGTAAGAGCTTAGTTCTCCAACATCTCTTCCTCTTAAATCTCTGTCTGAACCCTTAGCTGTGGAGGGGGATTTCTGCAGACAGAAATTAGACCTTTCAAGAGCCTTTGTGTTTGAACATCTGAGAACCAGACCAAAGCCAGGCACTATTTCTGATGGCACCTTCAGCAAAGAGGAATTTCTTAAACTCTGTATTCATGTAGCTACCCAGTACACAGGGTTTAGAGGCTGAGTCATGCCCTCTATCTCATATCTTGTGTTCATACTGACTTCAGAAGTCCAAGGCTTCAAAGGGTTTTTATTTCTCCAGCTTTGATGGTAACAGCCAGAGCTTTAAGTCAAGTGTAGGCAAGGCATCAGCATAAATGTGCAGTGCTCTGTAATGACACAAAACCCACATGCATTCACAGCTCTTAGTAAATGTTAGCCCTGTGTTTAAAAGTCTGATGTCAACTTTATATACAGTTTGGACTGATTATAATTAATTTTGACAGCTTTATTCTCATTTATATGTCTTCTATTTTATTTTACTCTGGAAGTCAAGGTCTTCCTTGAAGTGTGTGTATTTATTTCCTTTCCATTTAAGCCATCCTTATCCAGCCAGGAGGCCTTAAGTGTTCTTAAGCAATGGTGTGACAAAGGACAAAGCATTTGGAATTACTGCTAAAAATGACAGCAAAGCATTAAGTTTTTCCCTGTTAACCTCTATGACTATACCGTCTGTTAGAAATGAAGATCAATCTTAATATCCCCAGGGCTGCTTTTCTCACATTTTTTGCTCTTCATCCTCTGTAACTCCAGGTTTTAATTACAGATGCAAGGATTATCGTATCCAAATTAAGGTCTGTGTGTGCAGAACTAGAAAAAAAACCTCTAAATTAATTTAGACACAACCTTATATTCAAAAGGAAACCTTGGAACTGATGATTACTCATGTTAGAATTATGTAGTGTTACTCAAGATAGAACTGGATATTATTATTCGGTTAGAAGTATCATGAAACATAATATTGACCAATTATTGTTCCATATAATGTTGATGACATGTTTACATCAAGGATAGTTCGTGTCAAACTGGCTCAATACAGAATTATGAAAAAAAGTATCCAGACTGTCTTGCAGGAGCTCTGGGTGTTCAGCTCAGGAGAAATCACTTTTTATGGAAGCATCTGTACACAGTGTTATTATTCTGTCAACTTTCTATAATATAAATTCTACAGAAAAAAAACCCATCTGATACATGTCTACCAACCACAGTATGCTTCATGCATTGATTCATATCATGGAAAATCATATTATACCTAGGAAGAATGGAAGTATGCTCTTTGAAAATTGTAGTGCACTACAGAGTAGCTTTAAATTTAGTGGCTTCAATTTTGCATCTTGATTCTTTCTCCCATCTATCATCATGGTAATTTCATGCATGGGCTGCCTGATTCATGTAAGTGGCAAGTCATTACAGCAGAATTTGAGAAATATTTCTATATCCATTTCTTATCACAGATGTATGTGACAAATACATCTGACTTCTGAAAACTGACAACATTAAAAAACAGTTGCAGATCACAGGAACCAGGACTCATTCATGACCTCCTTCTTTCTCTTTCTCTCAGTCCAATAGCAGAGTATCTGCTGTAGCCTTACAATTTAAGCAAACAGTATTCTTAACAATGTTAAAGTGAACAATCCAGGACTTCCTGGAAAATAAGGTATTCCCATTATTTTGAAAGAGAACTGAAGTAGTCATTAAATATACAAGTGTCATTTCTTGCTAATCTGGGAAAAAAAAAAAAAAAAAAAAAAAAAAAAAAAAAAGTTTTCCCGTAGCACATTTTGCACTATATACCTTGGATGCTATCACTATAAAATTCACTGCTCGTTACTTCAAAACAATTTGAATTTATATTGGATTGTATAATTGACCTGTTAATTGGTGACAAGGAGCAGGAGCACTGTACCATTTATTCTTTATTATTTCATCAAAGAGGCCAGGATGACAACAAAATTCACGTTTTCTTCCCATAGTACTTTTTTTTTTTTCTTAATTCCAAAATCACAGGTTTGGATTTCCTCTTGGCACCCTTTCTCATGCTTTATAAACTCAGTTTCCTATTTGGTGTTCTCACCATCTTTTATTTTATAGTAGAGTACTCAAAGTATATGTTCATCCACCCTAACTTAATTGATTAAAAGTTAAATGCCACTTTAGGCTTCTTCTGTACTCAGTGGAAAGAATCATAGAATGATAGAATCATTTAGGTTGGAAAAGATCTTTAAGATCATTGAGTTCAAATGTGAACCTAACACTGCCAAGTCCACCACTAAACTACGTCCCTACGTAACATGTCTACATGTCTTTTAAGTACCTCCAGGGATGGTGACACAACCACTTTCTTGGGGAGACTGTTCCAACACTTGACAACACTTTTGGAGAAGTAATGTTTCCTAATATCCAAACTGAACCTCCTCTGGTACAACTTGATGATGTTTCCTCTTGTCCTATCACTTGCAACTCGGGAAAACAGATTAACACCCACCTGGCTACAAGAAAAGAGATATTATTAGAGCATGATCCTTTCCAAGCTAAATTAAGACCTCTGAAGAGGCTCATTTCACTTAATGAAATGTAAAAAACCCAGGGGATTTAGGTATCTAAATTTAAATGTCTAAAGCTAGATTAAATTAATGCTACTTTTTTTTCTCTAAAAACTGCCATTATCCTTTTTCCACATCAGACCCTAAAGTCATCAAAATTTTCTAAATTTTCATGCTTTCAAAAAAAAAAAAATTCTTGTTCTCCACATACTTTTTATCCAGACATCACAACAGTCCATCAGTGTAGCTCTAAATAACAATTATATTATGTCCTTGTCTTCTCTACTCATCATTACCACCTCTTCGCCAATAATGCATTTCTCCATTTGAAATTTTAAAAGTATCTGTGACAGATAAAATCAGCACACTCAGATTAGGACCTTTTGCATGCTGTTTCAGAAGTAATAGACCAGAATCCTTGGATTTTCGTACTTGTGTTGGAAGAAGAAAACCTCAAGGCTATTTCAATTGTAGAATTATTTAACTATGTAACTTGCCCAGTAAGGAATCCATACTCTTTGTATCATTACTGCTGAAGGGCAACTTATATCTCTTCAGAGAAAATTTGCACTTCTTCAAAACCAGGCATCTTTAGCTGATGCTGATACACCCCCTGTGCTAAAAAAAACCCCAAAATATATGAGTATAAAAGAGTCAAAATCCATGAGTAGAACAAAACATGCAGACACACAGAAATGAGCCAAAATTAATTAATAATGGGAAACAGCTCTGCAATCAAAGCTATGAAATTGCTATCTATATTATTGTGAATCGGTCAATGACTATTTTCCTTTACTGTCTCTGCATATAAAGCAGCTATGATCTTAATTTGCCATCTGAGTAAATGAAAGAAATGCAGAAGTTCACTGAGTTGAAAAAGCCACAAAAGGAGTCTCAGACATTGTCAGTAATTGCCCAAGTCAGGAAATGATTATCAACTGAAAAATATCAGCTGCAGAAAGGCAGAATATTTATGTTCTGTGTTATGTAGAGCTCCTGAAGGCACTCCTGTTTCATCCAGAGAGGAATAGTGGAAAATGGCACCTTGATAATGTCATTATTTACAGTACTTGCTGTCCATTGTCAGGCAATGCTTGGTAAGAAACATGAAATTCAGTATTTGTTTTTCAACTGTTTCTGATAGGATTGGTTTGATCTGGAATGAGGGAAGCTCTTCCAAATGGACACAAGATATGTAGCTTATACGGTTCTGTTTGGGTGAAACAACTCTTCATTGTGTGTCTGGATCAGATGCTGATGGAACCCCAGGAGTTGTCTTTCAGATCAGACTGAAAGTGTTGGTATAAAATGTAGGAAACATTCTTTAATAAAATAGTAAAATAAAATGAAAAAATTAAGTTTAGATGTGAATAGAAAGTAATTAAACAAAAATAAATGGCAGATTAGGAGCACCCAGCTTTACAAGGTCCCTTAACAAGCCCTCACATCTCTGGGGTAGGGAAGTTCACAAGGCTGGGAAAGGAGGTTTCAAACTTGGCCAGGGGCAATGGGCACAAGAAAGTTGAAACATGCCAGAGGGCCACCAATCCATCCTAGGAGGCCACCAAGAGTTCCTGTGCAATCCCTGAAACATGAAATCAGAGGCCAGAATTCCCCTTCCATGGGAAATCTGAAGTGTTTGAAACACCCACCTAGTGAGCTCTTGTGAAAATGAGACAATGGAGAGTTGTAGAATGATGCTCCATGGCTGGTGGTACTGGGACTGGCTGGCTCAAATCAGAGAAAAGTGACTGGCCAAGCTCTGGGAGCTCGTAACTCCTATCACCCAGCTTCCTGTTCAGCCAGGTGAGTTCCTGGGACTTGGAGTGTACCTGCATGGTGGTCCCTATCCTCTTCTCCTCCTGGCACTCCCTTTTGATGGAGACAGAACGTGGGGAGAGCCACAGAGGAGACTGTGGGGTGGGCCTTCCACTTATTCTACACCTTACATCTCTTCACAGCGCCAAACTAGTCATACTCAACAGGGTCTTCTTTCCCTGTTGATTCCACCAGGCCTATTCACGGGACAGTAGGTAGGGACAGTAGGAAACTCATTCATCCATTCATGCACATCACTAATTAGATGACAAGGCATTTGGCAATTTACTGAACACATAATTTACATATTCCTTTTCTGCATTAAGTAAGGTGTCCTCTCTGCCTAGCTAAAACCAGCTGATATTTTTTTTTGGCAGAAAAGGTAATGTAGCATGATTGCCAAGTCCCTTTTAGTCCGTACTTATTATTCCTCCTACCTCCCTTACTTCTGATGAGCATCCATTTCTCTAGGTCACGGCAACCCATGTGTAATTTATTTACAGTCAAATTAGTTTTATACAATAGTTTGTGCAGGACTTGCAAAGATATGTACAATATCCACAGATATGAATAAAGGCCTTCTGGACAAGAGTCAAGCCACCTTTTTCTATCAGGTTTTAAAGAGCATAAGGTCAGAGCCCCCTGCCCAGGGGCTTGTCCAGCACTCCTATTGTGCCTTTGTTATGTCTTGCAGGGACAGTGGAAGGGCAGAAGAGAATCAATGCTGGGGACTGGAATCCCCATGGAAGATATTTCTAGCAGGAATTCCTCCCAATCTTTATGATTCAAGCATCATTAGTAGATAAAACCTGCATGGAGTGCCTGTCACTACAAGAGAGACACAACCAGTGTCAGCATGGCACTGCTGCGGGGGACCTGCCATGCCTGCAGGATGCCCCAGAAAATCGCTTGTACCTGGATGCAGCTTCGATGGTATCCCTCATGGCTAAGACAGGGAGCACCATCATGTGATCAGCTTTTACCCCATGGACTCCAGGATAATAATACAGGAGGCATCCCTATCGTGGTGTGCCTGCAGTGCTCACACTGAGCCATGCTGGTGACCTGGGGTGATGGAGGATGGAAGAGGTGGGCAAGGTCAGGAAGTACTGAATCCTTGTGTTGTTCTGGACAAGGATGTCCCAAAGGGTGTAGATGCTGACTGCTTCCTGAACACTGTGCACATGTCCCTCTTCTCATGCTCTTCTTCTGCGCATGTCCCACCCAAGGGCTCTGGAAGACTCTGGCTGAGGCCCAGGCATCAGCCTCCAGGAATGGTCTGGGGCACTCGTGCTGAGGTGGGAGCTTGCCTGCAGGGAAGGAGCCCTGACAAAGTCATTTTCCAGCGTAGAGCCAGGGATAATTCGCAAGCTCCCTAGAGACCCAGAACAAGTAATTTTCAGGGTACTGCTGAGTCTGGAGGGTCCTGTCCAGCTCCAGCAGCCAGACTAGGAACACCAGGGGCATAAATGAGCCTTCCATGTCCTACCTTTGACTCTGGGAGGTTGCTAGGACATGTCACTGTGGGACATGATAAGCAGGTTCCTCCGTTACTTGTCCTGTGCTGCTGGGAGGGGTGCAGGGACACAAGAAGCCTTTCATGAGGGCTGTCAGCCCCTACCTATACTGCCCAAAGAACTGAGAGACAGATCCCTCTTCACAGCCATGGGAGAAGTGGAAGCTGTCTTTACATCTTCTCTCCCAGCAGGTAATGGTGGCCCCTCTCTCACCACAGACGTAGCAATGTTGGGAAGAGCACAGCTCTTGTCACAGGAGTGTCCAGGCGCCCAAAGGCCTGACCCACACCTTTGGGAAGGGTGTATGGATCTGGGTGCTGCAGGGTCACATCCTGCAGTTCCATGCTGTGGACTGGAGTTTCTACTTATGCTGGAGTCTCTCTGGAACTCTTGGGACTTGTGGGGGTGTTTTCTGGAGCTGACCGAAAACACCAGGGTACTCTGAGGAGGAAGTGACTTCCACAGAGTTGTTGGTATGGGATTTCACTGGGATGCCAGCTGAAAGGAGGAGGCAGACGGAGGGAAACTCACCAGGCAACTCTCATGTGTACAGAGACCATCCTTCTGGCTTTTTTGTCTGTAAATGTCTCAGTCAACTCCTGGCAGCACAACATGCATGCAGAGCAAAGGAGAGCAAATGCCACAACCACTGAGCCTCTCTCTGAGGCCTGGGAAAGTGTCCTTGAGGGATTCTCCCCCCAGGATCCACTTTGTCTTTCTCTTGCTGGGTGATATGCAGAGCTGGAGCTGCTGGAAGGGTTTTTTGTGGGTTTGGAGAAGAAGGGGGCACTGTAGAATTGTGTCCCAGAGTATGTTAGGCAGAAGTTGTGAGAGAGGCTGGGAAAGGTATGGCTGGTATCAGAGGTCAGAGTGCCTCCCTGCTTTCTCCTGTCTGTGTGGTGAGAAGTTCTCAACCAGGAGCTGTGGCTGCCTCACCACCGTAACCGGTCCCACTTCCCAGGGTGGGGGAGCACGGTACCTGTCACATCTTGGTTCAAAGTAGTCTTCCTAAAGTAGACTTCTTTCTGAAGACCTCTTTCTTCACTGCATACTTGGCTGCCTATATTATTGTGACAAAGATTTGTCCCTACATTGGAGCATTCCACATTGCAAAAGTTCTCTTCCAATGTCTGAAAGTGAAACTTCAGTCATGAATACTGACAGGTGCTCTAGTGCTGACTTGGAAATAGGTCACCTTCCAAAGGTGCCCTGGGGACAGACTTTTAAAATATTTTGAAGTTGTATGGAATTGTAGGTGGAATTCTTCTCATGTGTAAGAATGCTTTTTCTAATTTGCTAAATAACTTTTAAGAAAATTTGTCACTCAGTGATTTACAAATATGGTGTCCATTAAAAGTCAGTAGAATATGTTCATTTTTACTTTGTTCCTTATCAGTTGTAACTAGATTCATAAACTTATTTCTGTTTGTATTGGTAGCATCTAAGAAGCTAATCCTTTGCACATCGTTAACACTAATCAATCAAAAGTCTGAGTTTTATATGAACTGTAGGCAGTAGTTTTTTTCTTGGATAGCCTCAGAATCAGTCACATAATATAGAAATTTTCTGATATGGATAGGATACTCCACAACAGTCAGCAGCACTGAAGTGAGAAAGTCACTGTCTAGTTATTTAAAGAGGTGGTTGCTATGTGTCTAATAGTCTATTAGCTATCATGTCATTAAAATTCAGCATATTCAGTGGAGTTAAATTTTGTTTAATGATCAGTCAGATTTGTACCATCTGTAGTATATTCTTTAGCACTATAATGGTATCATCTGTACTGCAGAATGGATAAATTTACCCACTCAAACAATCTGTTATAAACTTTTACACACGATTGAAAAGAAAAAGCTACTCCACACACAAAAAATGCATCTCTTTGCAATAGTTATCTCCAAGGACAATATTTCTCTCATCCAAGGTATACAGTATAGTGTTTGGACTTCTACTTTACTATTTCAGGTGATATAAACAGCAATTCTGTTCACCAGCATAACAATCCAGTAATTTTATATGTAGATCTTTCTATGAACTTTTGAGTATCTGATTTTTAATTCACCACACATCTGATCTTCTATTGATACTTGTTTTGTTCTGTGGCTTTTACTCCTAAAAGCCAATTTACAGTCCAATTCCAACCAACTGAGCTTTGCTGCAGCAAGAGATTATCTGATACTGAAGTGCTTGCTTGCAATAAATACTTCCTGCTAAACAAGTAAGATGGGTCACTTAAAGATGCATCAGTCTCTGACTTTACTTATTGCACCTGCCTCTCTGAGCACCTGAAGCTAGTGTCAATGCCAACCCACAGCAATGAGCTATGTCATGTAACTATACATTTTAGTGTCTACAAGCACCACAAAGTAGGTAGGAATCACACAAAGCCATGGATCAGGTCCTTATAGCATGAAAAGTGACCAGTCAAGTGATTTACTCTTGGTCCTTCACAATATATTCATGCATTAAGTAGTACAAGTGAGGATGATTTCAAAAGATGGATCTGTAAGTAAGTAATAAGCATATTTTGTGAAGCTATGGGCTGTTCACTGTAGTTGTGGGGAAAAAAAAATGATTCTGTCATTTTGATTAAGCTTGATTCTGAACACAATAACCCCTCCCCCCAGTGATTAAGCTAAATAAAGTATTTCAAAAGCCACTGGGTTGTATTGCTATGGTAACCCACGTAACCACTGAAATAATAATTGTGTGCCTGACATTATATATAAAGATTTCATTTTTCCTCCAAAATACAATACTGATATACTTAATCTTTTCCTCAACCCTTTCCCCACGTCAAGGAGAAAATCCATTTTCGCCAACCTCACAGCACTAAATCTACTGATTTGTCAAGATAGATTATATTCTGCATGATTTTGTTTATGTAATTTTGCCTTAGACGTCATGATTTTTAAACTGAAAAAAGTTTTAGTTTAATAATGCAAGTTATAGTAGATGTCACCTCCTATGAAAAGTTGCATAAAACTGATGTGCAAATGCTGAACTGCATCGGATACATATAGTGCAGATCAAGTCTGTGCATTCTTTGAAGAGTCTAAAATGCAATAAATGTGCTCATATGACTTGCTGAATTGAAATGTAAATCTGAAACTCACATTCATCTACCAGAGCAACAGTATTTTTCTGTAAATGTGTTTTGCTGAATCTATATAGAATCCAGTTAAAGTCAGAAGCTTAATTTCCTTCAAGCTGGTTTATACAATCCGCTTTAGAAAGGTGACATCGTTCATATTTTCATATTGTCTTAGCTCTTCAGAAGACAACTTGTGAATTTGAAGATATTAATGGTGAAGACGGTCATGATTTTTGTTTAAAAGTACTTGTGTTTTGACAGACCTTATCACATTGTAAGGAGAACTGCAGTGTGGCCACAGAGAGAGACTGGAAATAGATTTTTTTTTATGTCCTCTTCATTGTGCTTTGTTTTGTGCAAAAATATAAACCCAGTAAAGGGTTTCACTGGCAGGAGATAAAGCCTCTGCACTGAATTCTTGTTAGCAGGACTATTTATTGGCTTATTGGGTAAACCCATAATTTTTAAAAGTTAAAAACCTAAATACTCCATTCCTGGAAGAGCTATTTTGTTTCCTAGAAAAGCTTACACATCTTAAGCTTCTCCAAGGCTCAAACTACCTGCTTCTTGCAATGAACATTTATAATAAACCCTGATTTAGAACCCATACTGGCTTTTTATTCTACACTTAACAATACAGTAGCCTAACCATGTACTGAGAAATCCCTAAAATTTGTGCCACATACTATAACTAGTTTTGGAGAAGGAACACCAGAATTTATAGAACCCCAACAGGCTAGATAGGAACTTAACTGGGAAGAAGGAAGGCAGTGTATCTTTTCATGTTTGGAACTGGTTCTCTGAGTTTAATTTCAGCTCTGGGCAGTGAATATAAACTTGAATGTCAGACAAATAAAGATGCCTGATATTTGACACCATGTGGGAATCCAGGGTCCAATCCCTCCCTGCTCAGTTTGAACGGAAGCTGTGGATATCCAGTGACTCTTCAAACTCAGTATTTTAATCTGTGTTTTATAATCAACCTGGTAAATAGAATTATACCAAATTTAATTAGTTTTTTGAGATACATTCTTCACTGAATAATGTTTTAATCTATTTTTAGTATTTATCACTGCTTTATCAGTGATCAGTCTTGCATTCAGTTTATGTAATGACTTCTGAAATTAAACCACATTGCTTCCAGTTCAAAAGATAATCTGAACTGGAAGTACTTTTAGGTCTTGCTAATGATATTAACGGTTGTCTTTCCTGAGGTCTTTGAGAACTGGACAATTAATTCTCAAAAAAATGCATCTGAATGCCTAGACCACTTCTCTTTTCCCACATTCAGTTGACAATACTATATTCTTTACTTAGCAGTGAGACTAAATTTATTTTGTTATGGCATGTGCACTTGAAACGTGGGAAAAAAATCCATGAACCTAAATTTCAACATCAAATCTATTTTCCTTCCATATGTTTCACAACTAGCAGTGAGAAAGTTAAGCTTTTAAGTTTCACTCCACCTTAATTTTGGTAATCCTTATCTTCCCATCTTCCAGAATGTCACTTTTCCCTGTATTTAACATCACCACATTATAAAATCTGGAAGTATTTGTTTCATTCAGAGCTACTCCTAAGTCTCTCTACATTATACTGAGTGAAAAGCAATACCAGTTCTTTTATTATTTCAGTCCTATCGATGTGGCCAAAGGCCTAACTCAAAAGATCTATTTAATCTTAAATACTGACTATTTTCTGGATTTCTTATACTGAGCTTTTTTAGTGAACATACACCATCCCCCCAGATAAATTCCAGTAGCTTACAGTTTTGATTCATGCCCTAGAAGCTTTATATTCCAGGTTCCAAAGCCAGGCTGTAACGGGAAGGACTTGGGGTGGTCAGGACTGTGATGTCTGTAATATAACAAGAAGCTTAGAATTTTCCCTTAAATTGGTCGTGACCACCACAAAATTCAAACCCAATGAAACAGCTTCCATTTGTGTAATATATATCCTGGGTAGCCCTCCTTAGTGTTCCTGACAATGTAGACACTACAAGAAGTGGCCTTTTGATTAGCTAGAAGTGTGGTCATTTTTACCTGCATTGGAGTAGATTAAATGATCTTTGAAATCTGTAAAAGCTTTCCAGCAGAGTAAATAAGCATTTAATTGGGCCATTTAGAATGCATATTGCTGACAATTTGCTGTCATTTCTACCTCAGCCAGAGAAGAATTATTTGCAAGGAGACTTGTTAACTAAATAAATAAACTGGATGGTACTGGCTGACTGCAGGATTTTTGTTTGTCTGTTTTATTCCTTCAAGCAGTAAAGAACAGAGATTGTGGGCACACAGTCTAGATCCCTATCATACAGTCTAGTACCAACGCAACCTTGAAATATTAGTGGGTGACAGCACAAGCACCCTTGATGTAAGTGTTTGCAGCTTCCTTGAGACCATGTACTACCTTCCGCTGCTGCTTGAATCACTTATTCGCGACTATTGATTCGTTCACACATCTCTTATCTCAGTGCTGCACTGACACTTACCGTGTGCTGTATAATCACAAGGACTTGATATTATTGTGGATCTTATCTCAGGCTGCATTATCAGATGATGTGTTAATTCTCTAAGAAAACTGTTTGCCTATGGCAACAGCATCACCTGCTGTTGGATGAGAAATTAACAGTCCCATTTTCTTTTTCAGCGTAACTGAGCTGAATATGCAGATCAGGATTGAGGAATAGAATCATAGAATGTATGCTGAACTGTAATTTTTTATAAAATATTGCCATATGCTCGTAACTTTGTCAGTAAATAACAATTCATATGTTGGGATCTCTAGTGTCACTTAGACAGAGAGAAAGCAGAATATTTTTTTATTTGGGGCTTTAGATTTATGCCAAAATACATAAGGAGGCTTAGTCCATACTACAAAAACCTTGTGAGGAATTTATTAGAAATAATCCTTCCCTGGGTTTGTAAATCAATATTAAAGATGGTTTCCTAAAGGTGAAACAAAAAAAAACCACGACACCAAAAATTGGCATATTAGATATTATGAGTCTTAATTTAGAATCATATCTAGGAACATTACATTTTAAATTTAAACATTATGCATAAACATTATGGAATAATTTTGTAATAAACAAAAACTGTAGTACACACCATAGTATTTTAAAATTTAGCAATAGTTCTTCTTCCATCAGCATATGACTATAAAATAACACTTTCTAAGGGATCAGATTGATTTCACAACTTCTGTTGACTTGCCTAAAAATCAGACATCTATAGCTTCCAAGGATAACCAAGGATGGGTGTTTCCTTACATATTGCAGGAGCCAAAGTATTGATTTGTATCACCAACAATGAGTCACAAATAATGACAACTTTGAGACTTCTTTTCTCCTTCCCTTCTCTCCCAAATTCAGATGCTTTAGAGCTGTCTTTATGTTGCTCCATCTAGAAATGCTGTCTGTGATTTAATCCCCATATACCGACGCATGCTATGTCATGCATTCAGAGGAGGATGTCATGGGGAAGAACAATACCAAATTACTTTGTTAAACACCTTACTTAATATATTGATTAAGCTTGTGAAGACAGAATAATGTATGGGATAAATTTAGAAAACAAGTGCAAATATGAGGTGAAAAATGATTTGCAGAGGTGTGTCAAATGAAATCTAAATTTTAAAATTAAAAAAAAAAAATCATCTATAGGAGAAGAATTCTTTGTCTAAGTTCTGCAGTAAATGACCAAAGAGAAATGAACCCAGAATTAATACCAGCTTCTTTTGAACCATACTACAACCATGTTGAGATTTGTTTTAACTTTTGTATATTTTGTTGGCTGAGAGATTTTTGACAAAGGAGGCTAAGTTCAGACAAGAGCAACATAAATTGGAAGAACTGGGTAACAGGTAAACACTAGAAACTTCAAATTGTATAGCTTGGCAATGAGAAACCTAATGACACTTATGAGAAGAGTTTAAAAGCATGTGAATAAATAAACACAACAGTAAGAGGAAAATTAATTAGCTCCTGCAGGTGTGCTGCAGCTATTCTTAATAGAATGACCTTATTAAAAGTGAAAATTTAGGCAGAATACCATCAAGTGGCCCTGTGGAGCTAGTCATTAGGTTGGGAAATAGTAGAGGGAAAGGTAATAACCCAGCTGATCCCCAGAAAACATATTGTACTGTAAAGGAATCTTATTGAACATAGTACATTTCCAAGTGCCTACTCCCTGAAAAGCAAACCACCCAAGAAAGAATGCAAAGGGTGGGATTCTTCTCACATGACACTGGGCTGCCTAAACATTAGAAGTCTAGTTCCAACCAGTCACCTCATCTCCTCTGCTGTTAAAGGAGAAAGGCACTTGAGAACACAAGTTATCTGCACCTAAAACCTGATTTGCCCTCTCGCCATCTAGGATAAAATGGGATCCAAGGTGACTAGTTTTGACTTTGAGATGGATAAAATGTAGGTGATTTGAACCCTAGTTTGAAAAACGATCGCATCAATAATTGTCAGATGAGCATGGTCATGATGTTTCAGAAGTGAGTTAGGATACCTTAAAGTAAAACCCTGATGTGACAGAGAATAAGTGAGTAATTTAAGAAGGTTTTCTGGCTTCTAAACACTGGGGATAGTGAAAAAATCAGAAACCTTCTTGTACTATTTTATTTAATTTCCCAACGAGACTGACTATGACTGTTAACACAAGCACTCCTGATCATCCTCTTCACAGGATCCACCATCAAGTCTTTCCTAGTTACTTCCATGAGGTCTATTTCCATTTCCCATTTGTGGTGATAGTCATATATGGATTCATCTTCACTAAAATAGGTATGGAAAGGAAAGAGTTGACAGGAGTAAACCTTTGCCAGGCAGTTATTTCAGAAACCCTTCAGTGAATGTTTTGGTGTTAATCCATCTACTTGGAAACACACTTAACATTTTGGATCTTGCCTTCAGTCAAACCTAGCTTGATTTTATTCCTTTACAAACTTTCCCTTAGGTATTATTATCACTACTATTATTCTATTATTAGGTTTTTACTATATAAATCTGAGTTTCTTTGTATCCATGTAAACAGCAATCCCTCTTCCCTCGATTTGATATTTAAAACCCCTGTATATTATATCAGTTTGTGTGAAAACCAGGCTGCATCTGGTCTAAGTATTGCTGGGCCCTTCACTACAGCAGGTAAACTCTCTTCCCTTGGTAGTTTGTGTTGGCAGTCAGGCTCACCATGCCCTGCACTTAAAAAAATTTGTCTGATCTAAATCTTCAGAAGGTAAAAATACTTACTAAATTAAACTGTCTATGCTTTACACCGTTATCCCCAATGGTTCTTTGCTAGATACTCTCAAGGAAACAGAAGACTTTTTACATGGCTTTTTCGTGCTTTATTTGATGGGGTTCCTAAGTGGTGCTGCACTAAACCACCAGGTGTTAAATATTTTTTTCCCTGACTGCAGCTCCCTTACAACACTCCTCTAAGGCAGATATGCAAAGAAGATCTGTACCTCAGCTGTGACTGACACGGAACTCTTTTACAACTAAACCTTTTACTTCTAAGTTGTATCACTTAGCATTTACAAACGCTAAATTTCTTATACATGTGTTACCATCAACTTCTTAGTTTGTCCAAAAGAACAATGGGTTGCTTGGGTTCTTCTAGTACATATTGATGGAATTCCTAAAAACAAACTAGTTTTTAAGAGGAGACACTGAAGGTTACTACAGATGCAAATTGCTGATCTAAATGAAGTTAATGACAAAAGTCCCAAATTTGCTCAACCAAGGTTTCCAAGGAAAACTAAGAATCAAGCAGAAACTGAAGTATAGAGGGAGCCTCTTTTAATTTTAAAACATTTTCACCCATTTGCTCTTTCCACTGAGCACAGACACACGCACAATAAAAAGTAAACACATAAAGTAGTTATAAAATAAAGAAGCAGAATATGTACAACAGATGACACACAACATAAATGATCTGAAACATCTGCAGATTTTAACCGGGAAGAGAGTATTTGAAAAATGTTTGATTTCCTTCCATTCTTATTTGCTAATTATCTGCACATCATCAATAGAATTAGCAACAAATGACTAATAATATACTTCTGTTACTTCAATTTGATGTAAAGGCACCTGTTCAAACTCCTAAATATTTGAATGTAAGGATTCTTGCATCATATAATTAAACTAATCCTCTTTAGGAATAATAAACTGCTTTATCATACAATAAATTCTTGTGTAAATAGAACACAGCTTTGAGAAAACGACTTTTACAGAGTTCTGTCCACTAGAGGTCTCTAGAGAAATACAAGAAACAATTCAGAATCGCAGACACCTCAGGCTTTTTTCCTGACACTATATACATTTTGTGGAAGACGGAAGTCAACACTTGTTCTATACTTGTTACAGGTATTTCTTTGGATATGCTTCTTCTGCTGTGGATAATAAAAAGGCTTATTACCACAATAGTAATTAACATACACGAGGTGCTTTAATTCATTTTATAATTAGCTTTTCAACACTTATAATAACAATTTTAACATCACCTTTCTTAGTAAGTATAATATTGCAGTAAGTATTTAGCCAAAGTAAGAAAAAAACTAAGGTGGATACTTACTGGGGCAGCCACCTTGCTAAATAAAGAACAAATTAAAATTTTTTAAAAAGAGCAAAAAGCACAAGTGAAGTATTGGTTAACCAGAACAGTGTTTTAGCTGGCAAATTAGAAAATTATTACTCTTGTGTGCTGTTCAACATGCCATTATATCACAGAAGGCAAAGCAGAGCCTGCCTTTATTATTTGTGTTTATATCTAGGCTAACATAAACATAAGTGAGGAATAAGATTCATGTAGTTGGAGTATTTTTTCTTCTCGATTTTTTTTGGTGTTTGCTTTTCCCCCCCCCCCCGGAAGTTTTTAAATTGTAAGTTTGTGCAATTTGCATTGGGTTGATAATTAAAAAAACATCAGTTAAAGATGAGCTTTATCTATTTTAGGATCTGTGCATCTTTACACCACTTACCAGAACAACTCATTCAGTGATTTAGAGATTTTTCAGAAAGTCAAGCTTATGATCATTATTTTTTTCTCATGATCTTTTATTTCAGTGAACTTTAATTACACATTGACTATATTTTACTCACATTTGCCTCATTAAATATGATGATGTCAACAGGGTTGCTATAATATTTAATGTTGATTATCTTTAATCTGGTTAATTAATATGACTTCATATCTACACATTACTTCATCACCGGTTTCTGTGCTGCCCTATTACTTCTGCAACCATGTTTGATATTAAGCTTCACATCTAACAATCCTTCAGATGTTTTCTTCTATACCTCTGAATTGGAATGCAGAAATTTATAAACTTAGTGTATGGAAGGGGGAAGCTGAATGGTCTTACGATCATTATGTATTCCCATTATATCCAGTTCCTATCACAATCAAAGACAAGTGGAAACAGAGTAAGGTGTTACTAATAAGACCTAACCTATTTAAAATCAAAAATTCTAGCCTATTGTACTCTACACAGAGAACAAACAGGGTTGTCTGCGATTTGAGACTGGGTCAATAATAAGAAAGCTGGAAAAATCTGGAAATACCTGCCCTGCTCAGATTGCTTCTTTAATCGTGACGGATAGCTCTGTAAACAACAGGGGCTCAGTGCATGCAGCAACATTAATTACTACTGATTTTTTGATGTGCATGGTAAAGTGTGGAAGAGAAGAACATGAGCTATGCTGAGAGTCGAGAGACTCAGGAGGGAGGCACAGAGGACAGGTTACTGGGACAGTTCTGGGACTTTCTGAAGTTAGCCAAGTTACTTTAATAGAGTATCTTCTAATTTTTTCATCTGTAGATTGAGATCTGCAAAGGGTAATCAACTGAGGCCAATGAGCAGCTTGAAATGTCATAGCTAGACATTTAAGAGGTGACATTTCTCACAGTTATTTCTTGCTGCAAAGACCAGAAAGAGATAAAAAGCTTTGAGAAGAATAGAAGGAGGGCAGCAGTAATATTCTCCTAAAACCTGTAATATTATATCAAGGAGTTGACCTGTCATCTCCATCAGGTTGTCTGACAGTGATGGTTTCAGGCATGGAGTTTTACTGAGTTCACACAGTGACTCTAGAGATGCTGATAATTCCATGAACTATCTTGAGTCGTTTGCATGTAGGATAAATACAGATTACAGTAGAAAAGAAGTCCACCTACCATTTAATCAAATTCCCCTACTCTTAACCTTAGAAACCATGAAGTACTATGGTTATGTACGACACGACCTTAATAATAAAATGTATATATATGTGTCTAGTTATAATCTTTACCTATGATGATATATAGGAAATATTCATTGTCTCTTCGCACTACTCATTGCCCCATTTGTGTCTGTTCTATAAAGAGAGGTTGGTTCCAGGTGTGTCAGTCCAATACTGCATCCATTTCCAGCTATTATTTCCAGTTATTCACCACACTACTTGTTCTGGTTTGGAGGAAGAAGCTACAGCAAAGTACTGCCATTCGAACCCACCTTACTTTCATAAAGATCTAAAATAATCTATAGACAATACCTTGAAATTTTATTCATATGCAAACATTTCTATATAAATGCTGATTTATTTTTTTTTCCTTGACATGAAAATTGCAAACTCCTGGATTGCAGTCCAAAAACGCTGACTGTCCCTGGAGCCTTAACACTGTCACTTCACTGGGGGCTTGACCCTGTCACTTCACGCTTTTGCTACAGTTCCCTCATTTACAGCTTGGAATTACATTTTCCATTTACTTCAAAAGAGGCTCACAAGGGCTGACTAATAAGTATAGAAAGGTATATATTAAAATTTTGAGATACTCAGTGAATTTTATATGATTACATAAAATTCTGAATCAAAGCATTATATAATAGCAACTGTTATTAGAATTAAAATTAATATTTAAGCTAATACTGCATTTAATTGTGTAATTACTTCATAATCAGAAGTGTGTTAATACAGCTTTTATTTTTCTCAAGAAAATAATGCTATTCCGGGTTATTGACAACAATATTGTTTGGAAATTTCATCAACTTCATTAGTTAAACAGCTCATAGCTGATAACTGTGAGGACATGGAAAACAAAGGAAAGCAGTGCAGTTCTTCTGGGAACAGACAGCATCTTCCTCTGGGTTTGAACTAAACCACATGCAATGATCATGACCTCTGGATGCTTCAGTGCTATAAATACCAAATCATAAGTCAAAGTCTAAACTTCTCAAACTTTCTCTGCTGTTGTGTCAGCAGAATGAAATGCTAAGCCTTCTGTAATAAGGAAGAAATTAGTCAATTGGGGATTAAAAAAAATAGTTTATATGGTTAATGTATGGTACTAATTTAGGTCACTGAAGCTGGCAGCAAAAGCTGCTGTTCTGAGGGGGGTGGTACAAAGTTTCAGGTTGATCCTGTGGTTCCTCCCACCACCTTCCAACATGTATATAAATTGTCAGCTCTTCAGACCCTTTGCCAGTTCTCTCTTCTAGACTTGCCAGAAGCCACAGAGGACTAAGGATGAAGATCTTTTTCTTATTCACCTTTTCCACTTTGTTTGCTTTTGAACAAGCAGCTGCTTCTGCTCACTATGACAAGATTCTAACTCACAGTCGAATAAGGGCACGCGACCAAGGGTAAGTAACTGGGTTTTATTTCTGTTTTAAAAGGGAGTTTGTTAATCTTTATTCTCCCCTTTCTTCTTGCATTACATTAAATGTGATTTTTCACTATGAATTCTTACTACCATTGAAGCACTGTCTTTCTCACTTAATTTTACAAGAATTGTTCCTAAATAAAAAACTTTTTGAGGAGTTTCCAAAGGAGACAGAATACTGTGAAACTTCATAAAATGTGGAAAAATCTAAAATCACCACTTCTCAATGGATAAAATAAATGCATTTTAGACTCACTGAAGTTAATTATAGTTCACAATTAATGTAGTGGGATGTCAGATACATTTAATATAAGTTTTCAAATGTTTGAATAGAGTTGACACCTATCCCACAGTATTTGCTTTCTTTATTCCATCCTGATGAAAATAATGACTTCTATTTAAATGCTTTCTAACATGGGAATATATAATGGGAGCCCTTTGTAAAACTTCTGTTCCCACTGGAGCAATGCATCAAGCTGCTCAGCAGGGTACCAAAAAGACAATGATTACAAACCATGCTGCTCAGAGATGTGGATATAATTTGAACAGCTGATGTCAGGGAGACACATGTCTCTAAAGATATTTTCCTTCAGTCTTTTTAAGTAAAAAATGTTCTGTGAATAAGAACTCTTTACCATCCTATCCTCCTTTGTTGAATTTCCTCTGTCTACTACACACAAACATAGCCACACACACTGAACATTTCAAATAAAAAAAGTTTCCCACTGATGTAAAATATAGATTCTAACTTTTTAAATGGTGATTTTTTATTTTTTTTTTTTTATGGTACAAGTATAAAAATTATTGACAAAATGCTTTTGTTCCATGGAATTTGCCCTCAACAAATTTGTGTTCTGTACACTACCATGCTAAGGAAAAAGTATTCCTCATTTGAAATTTGTGACTCCTTTTATTTACATGCCAATTTACCCTTTGATCCCCAGTAATTCCCAGAATGTTTACTTAGGTGCCTGCGGTACTCCAAAAGTCTAGTAATCAAAATAGCTGATTGATTTACAGAAGACAGGGTTTCCTTCTACATAAAGAACAAGGCACTTTTTCTTCCCCATTTCCCCATGACCTTCAGCTGCACGGATGTGTACAAGACAAAAACTTTAATGAAAAGAGGCTGATGGTATTCACAGCTTGTTCTCTGGTGGGTGGTAATTAATTCACTTCACAGGAGGAAGGGAAAAATGTAAGGTATATTGAGACTTGACTAGGCACAGCTGGCAATCACTGCCCATCAGAGACAGCAGGTCAAGCTAGAGCAGAGGGGAATCTTCTGTCCCTGCTAGGAGGGTGGGCTTGTCGAGGAACCCAGTTGGGCATTCCTGGGAGCTTGCACTGTGGATGCTTGAAAACACACTTGCCCTGGGAAATAAAGCCATATGTTCATTTCTTACTCTTGGTCAACAGAAATAGTATCTGCTGTTATTTTATGTAAATTTTTTCCAAACATCTACAGAAACTTATTTTTAAAATGTTTCTCATTCCCACCCATAGCCAAAATGTCTGTGCCCTTCAGCAAGTTATGGGAACAAAAAAGAAATACTTTAGCACCTGCAGAAACTGGTACCAGGGAGCCATCTGTGGAAAGAAAGCGTAAGTATGCTCTGTTTCAAAACTATTCTCCATTCATTGAGAAAATGTACAATTAGAAAATTCTTCTTTTCTCAGAGAAAACAAGTTTGTTTCAAATGCAGGCACAGGAGAATTCATAATTTTACAGGGTTACAGCTTCTCTTTAGCTGCTTATAAAACCACCTGGGTGACTGATGCAATAATTGTTGCCAAAAACATTCATAAAAGGAGTGGAAAGTCTGCAAATGTCAGCATAGTATATAGTCTTTTTTTTAAGTTTAAGAGGCTTCAGAGTATTAGTTTCAGCGGTACTTCTCTGAGTTAAGTATTCATAGCTCTATTTTAAATGCAGATATGATGTAAGTCACCTACCCAAAAACACAGAGGGAGCTAATAGTCCAGTTGTGAAAAGAGCTCAGCACTACCCAGGAGAGCTGTGTGCTCAGACCACACCTCTCCACAGAGGGGAAAAAAAAAAATCAAAATATGGTTGCAAATACAGATCTGGGTGAGGCTGGCATTCTTTTGGAATCTACATGTGTATCTAAATTGTCATTTTGCAGTAGTTGTCACAGGAAATCATTATTTTTATTTTCTCATTATTTTCTTACAGGGTCCAAACAAGTCTGGGCTGACATTTTCAGAAAGGCTTGAGTGAGCAGGGAGTCCAGGCTTCAATTGCAACTGTCTTAGGGTCTTAGAAGTCTCTTAGTGAAAGCCTATAAAACTCTTCCAAATGCCCAAGTAATATTTAAGTACACAATTTGAATAGTCACTGAGTGATTATATGCACTAAGACATGAAGATGTTAAATTATATTGAAACCTGGTGGAAATTATATGTTTAGGAAACTTAACTCCATTTAAAGTAAGATTTGTGTTTAAAATCACCAACCACTGATTTAGATATTAATGTAATATGGAATAAGGATTTTTTTGTGTCTGTGAGAAAGGCTTCCTTAACAGAAGTTAATGGGGAAGAAAAGTATCCACAGTGGTAGTAACATAAGCCAGTTGAAGGTGACTCTCTTTGTAAAAGATCTTTTAAATTCTCTTGAAAACATTTTTCCACTCAATAGTAATTCACTGATTGAACTAGTTGGAAGAGCTTGAACAAGAAGTGACTGATAATTTGCAATGAATTAGTCATACTCTGATTCTCCTTATTGTCAAAGTAATGAATAAATGTGTCCCACATTTTCCAGTCAATTCTTCAAGCTTAAAAAAGTGTTTCTAAATATAGAAACTGATAAATTCTGGAAAATAAATATATATATTTAACTTTAAACAGTTACACATAGCTCACATTTAATCTAAGTGGCCTTTTACAAACAGGATACTTTTAAGTTCAAAGTAAAACTATAAGACTTTGTAAACTTGTATGAAATTCATTCAACGGTCCTTTACAGAAAGTCAAAGAATTCTATGTTAAAAAATAATTAGATGCAGATGCAATCTGGGTTTGTGCTGGGGAATGAGGGGAAGCACAAAAAATTGTGCAGTGTGCATGTATCGCTAGCAGTGCTAACATGGCTGCAGTCTCTCATGCTCTCTTCAGTACATCTACATATATGACATAATTAAATAAGTATCCTTTTCCTATTTATTTTTCTTCAAATCCATCTTTATATTTTGTTTCATTTTTTGGCTGGTTCAGCTGTCCTGAAAAACAATTATATTCATTGTTCTTTTTGAGTGTGATCTGTATAGTTACTAATGTAAAACTGTTTCAGACTCCCAAATGAGTATTTATGTGAGAAAATGCCTTTAGTAATGATTTTCGCACTGTTAAAACCAGACATGTAAATCGGATAGTAGTCAGGCAAGGACCTGACATGGGCTTGGATTGTGGTTTCATCTGCTGCTGTTGGGTGTCAGAGGCTTTGCATTTTTTGAGATTCCTGAAAGATGCTACATGTCACAACACAGTGTTGGAAAAGATCTTTAGGAAAAAGACTGAGGGAAGATATACTAGGAGAAAGTTTTCTTCCATTTTATTTCTGAGAGAATGTTTTCAGTGCTCTGACAGTATACCATAAATTAATGGAGCTGAGTTACACTTCCAATACAGTGAGACACTGATTCCAACACAGAATCTTGCCTTTCAAGCACTGCCATGGCTTTGAAGTCTCAACTTTAAAGTCAGTCTAGACAAGAAGAATGATACCACAGCCCCACCAGAGCCAAGAAAAAGACCTGATTTTCATGGACCAACCTTGACCCTATATTTTCTGCTATTGTAAACTTTACCTACTAATTGTTTACTTAAGGAGGTGGAAGAAAGTAACAGCAGTAAGTTAGAGCAGATGTAGAACAAATCATAATGAACATCCTAGCCAAACAAGAAATCTGATTATTCTGTATCCCCAAAAGTTTATTTTTAATATAACTGACTGTCTGTAATCCTAACCACTTGCTCCCATTTTGATTTTTGGCTTTGCTTTCATAAGCAAGTCTGGAGAGGTTAGAACTCTTTTTTTTTTAATACAGATTGCAGATTTGTTTGCATTTGATGGTACTAATGAATAAATTTCCAGTCAAACTAGACTATGTGTGGACCTTTGCCCTACCACTGCCTTCAATTATTTCAGGACCCATAGATTTATAGTTTTTTATTAGAATCTTCTCCAGGTGGCATTATAATAATTTTTACCTGTTCAAGAGACTGATTAACAAAATCCCTTGGGAGGCTGCCTTGAAGGAAATGGGAGTCCAGAAGGCTGGTCATACTTCAAGAGAGAAGCCCTAAAGGCACAGGAGCAGGCTGTTCCCGTGTGCCGGAAAACAAGCAGGCAGGGAAGGAGACCGGCCTGGCTAAACAGGGACCTTTGGCTGGATCTCAAGAACAAAAGGGGAATCTATTGCCTTTGGAAGAGGGACCAGGTCTCTCACAAAGACTATAAAGATGTAGTGAAGTTATGCAGGGAGAACATTAGGAAAGACAAAACGCAGCTAGAGCTCAATTTGGCCACAACTTTTAAGGATAACAAAAAATGTTTCTATAAATTCGTTAACAGCAAAAGGAGGATTAGGGAAAATCTCCC
The DNA here is from genome assembly GCF_003259725.1 of Athene cunicularia. Classification (NCBI taxonomy): domain Eukaryota; kingdom Metazoa; phylum Chordata; class Aves; order Strigiformes; family Strigidae; genus Athene; species Athene cunicularia. The sequence goes on along the minus strand of NW_020799091.1, from coordinate 25,633,738 downwards.
TCCTTTACTGGATGCAGAGGGAAACATGGTAACTAAGGATGAGGAAAAGGCTGAGGCGCTCAACACCTGCTTTGCCTCAGTCTTTAGCAGTGGAACTGGCTGTTCCCTGGACACCCAGCTCATGAGCTGGGAGATGGGGAGGGGACACAGATTGAGGTCAGCACAGTTGAAGAGGAGGTGGTCAGAGACCTGATGCACCACTTGTATGCACACAAGTCTGTGGGACCGGTTGGGTTACACCCAAGGGTGCTGAGGGAGTTGGCAGATGTGCTCGCCAAGCTGCTGTCCATGATTTACCTGAAGTCATGGCTAACTGGGGAGGTGCCATTGGACTGGAGGGTGGCAAATGTGACACCCATCTACAAGAGAGGCACAAAGCATGATCCAGGAAACTATAGACCTGTCAGTCTGACCTCAGTGCCAGGGAAGGTCATGGAGCAGGTCATCTCGGGTGCCATTAACAGTTATATAATGGACAACCAGGGGATCAGGTCTAGTCAGCATGGGTTGATGAAAGGCAGGTCCTGCCTGATAAATCTGATCTCCTTCTATGATAGAGCAACCTGTTTATCTGATAAGGGAAAGGCTGTGGATGTTGTTTACCTTGACTTTAGCAAGGCCTGTGACACTGTTTCCCACAGCATTCTCCTGGTGAAACTGACTGCATGTGGCTTGGATGGGAAAACGCTTTGCTGGGTAAAAAACTGTCTGGATGGCCAGGCCCAAAGAGTTGTGGTGAACAGAGTTAAATCCAGTTGTCGGCCAGTCACGAGTGGTGTCCCCCAGGGCTCGGTTTTGGGGCCACTCCTGTTTAACATCTTTATTGATGACCTAGACGAGGGGATCGAGTGCACCCTCAGTCAGTTTGCAGATGACCCCAAGTTGGGTGGGAGTGTTGATCTGCCCGAGGGCAGGGAGGCTCTGCAGAGAGACCTGGACAGGCTGGAGCCATGGGCTGAGGCCAACTGGAGGAGTTTCCATAAGGCCAAATGCCGGGGGCTGCCCTTGGGCCACAACAACCCCCAGCAGCGCTACAGGCTTGGGGAGGAGTGGCTGGAGAGCTGCCAGTCAGAGAGGGACCTGGGGGGGTGATTGACAGCCAGCTGAACAGGAGCCAGCAGTGTGCCCAGGTGGCCAAGAAGGCCAATGGCATCCTGGCTTGTGTCAGCAATAGCGTGGCCAGCAGGGACAGGGAAGGGATCTGACCCCTGTACTCTGCACCGGTGAGGCCGCACCTCAATTCCTGTGTTCAGTTTTGGGCCCCTCACTCCAAAAAGGACATTGAATGACTCGAGCGTGTCCAGAGAAGGGCAACGGAGCCGGTGCAGGGTCTGGAGCACAGGTCGTACGGGGAGCGGCTGAGGGAACTGGGGGTGTTTAGTCTGGAGAAGAGGAGGCTGAGGGGAGACCTCATCGCCCTCTACAGCTCCCTGGACAAGAGGGAATGGCCCCAAGTTGCACCAGGGAAGGTTAGACTAGATGTCAGGAAGCATTTCTTTCCAGTAGGGGTTGTTAGGTGTTGGAATGGGCTGCCCAGGGAGGTGGTGGAGTCCCCATCCCTGGAGGGGTTTAAGAGTCGGGTTAACATAGCGCTGAGGGATCTGGTGTAGTGGGGAACTGTCAGTGTGAGGTTAATGGTTGGACTGGATGATCTTCAAGGTTTTTTCTAACCTAGATGATTCTGTGATTCTGTAATACTGACTTCCCTTTTCCTTCAGTGGATGTGTTACAAGTCATCCAAAATACTTCACCTTTTGTGTAAAGTCTGCCATACTACTGACTTTTTTGGCACTACATTTTATTCCACTGTAGACACATTGGGAAGAAGGGTGTTTCCTGAAATCAACTTAGACTGAAACTTGGATATTCTCAATGTCAGTTTTGGAAAACAACCTACTCTTGTGGTTTTATTCCTAGATAGATATTGTGTCTTCCCATGAGAGAAAGTCTGCTCTCAACACAAATCTAACAGGGATTTAATTACTTTGAGTAAAATGAGCTGTGCGGTGATAGATACCTGTATGTGTCAGGAAAAATAGTGTGAAAACAGAGGTAGTTTGGACTCACTGAACTAAAGTCAGGTGGTGACTTTTTTCTCTTCACTGACTAGAATTTAGAGGCATGTAAGCTCTAAAACATTTTACAGAGCCCGTGTAAGTCCCTAGTCAAGAAGCCTGCTACAGCAAAACAGAGGAGGACCTTGATCAGAGGGGCTGGGTGGATACACAAAACTATCACCTACCTTCTCCCTCCTCTTTTAGCACTCCTACCATTGTACAAGCACTCAAAGGGCAAGGCTAGAGGGGGAAAACAGTGTGTATAGAACTCCTGAGGGGTTTTTCTTTGGCTGTAATAGAGCATCTGTTACAACTTAGTCTTAGCTGTTAATGGAAGTTTTACACTCTGTGTACTCAAAACAGAAATGCAGACATGACTAAAGAGGTTACTGTAATAAGAATGTGAATCCAAATGACAATGGATCTTCTCATGTTAAAATTTGCATGTTAACAAGTCCTCCCTAACTTCTATATATGATCTATAAAATATTAAGAATTCTTTTACTATTTACACTTCCTACCCACTGCTGTGTATTTCCAATAGAGGTGCAACTTAAAGATTTGCTAAAATCAAAACCTATTTGACCAGAAGTCTTTCCACTGTTTCTCTGCAGTATTTTATCTCCATGCCAGCAAGACTAGAAACAGATGAGTCACAGAGCTGATCTGAATAAACTGAAAATGTCTCTGTTAGCCAAGAATAACAAGGATATAAAGTAGTGTTGCTCTGCCCCTTTTTCCTTTGGAATATACTCCTTTGGATGAGGTCAGAACAACTCTGTGCTAAAAAAAAAAACCCAACAACCAACCAAACAAGAAAGCCCACCCCAAAAGAAAAAACAAAAACAAACAAAAAAACCCCTCCAAAAACTCAAGAATGTAGCATTGCTTGTTATCTGAGTAACGGTTTTCTTTCCTTGGGCATCATCTTATATTGAACTGGTAGGGAAATACAAGTGAAGATAACTTATGGTGTGAGATGGGACTTCCACTGTGTACTGTGTCTACACATGAGTAGTGTTGAGGAACTGCATCTTGCACAGTGTTTTATCTGGTTCTAACCTTATCATAGGATTCTCCAAACAGACCCCTTTCTCCCATTCCATCTTTCTCACTACATTTTGAACACAAGATATATGGACCTTTTAATTGCAGTCAACTGTAAGGAAACATGAATACTGTAAGTAGGAATTTAGAGTAATCCTTGATGTCTGAAAAAAAAAAGCCTTGGCTGTGTATAACAAATTATATGGTAAAAAGGCACTGATCTTGTAATGCTTGGCTGAAAAAGCGTTTTGTTTCTTAACTATGTTCTTCAGCCAGTTTTCTGCCTTTCATTAATTGTGTCATTGCTGGATATGGTAAGAAGACTAACCTTGCCATGTTTTATTCTATGCTTATAAGTCGGCTTCCTTTTTCCCTTTTCCAAAAGCTGATTAAGACTGCAATCTTTCATAGCGGCTTATGGGGTGAGTTGGAGATCTTTTCTATTCCATGGAAGAAAAAAATATTTTCTCATGACAAAGCAGTTCACACAACTGGGAGAACATTCTGACTCCTATTCTGCTGCACAGTTTTCTTTAATTAGATTTTTTTTTTTTTTAAATTAGCCTTTGGCAGGGATGAAACAGAAGGAAGAGTATTAAGTTAATTTCCTTATCAGTAAGAAAATATGTAGCCTAAACTGTATGCTGTTCTTGCATTTCCAAGAACCAGCCATTCAGTGAATTGTTTTAAAAAAGAGATGTATTTAAAAGAACTATACAAATACATTCAGTATAAGGCTTCCCAGTTGAAAAGATGCACATGGCACAATGTCATGTGTGTATATGAATACAAGGGAATGGAGACAAAGTATTTTAGTAACACAGAGCAATGGAAGACTACCTTTTTTTTTAAGAAAAAATATTTAACCTTCACGAGCTCTATCAGATTGCTGTCAATTATTGAACAGTAATGCTCACTTTTATAATCATGCTTTGTAATGCTATTTTTCTTCCAGTCTACTTTCATGTTTTAATCTCCTCAATTAGTTTGAATGTCGAAGGTCTTAAGTTCAACTTTTCATGTGAATAAGCTGTTCATTTTAATGTGTTTATGGTTAATCTTTTGTTGGTTTTAGTTTGTGAAAAATGAGAGGAGTGTACTCAGCTGCCGCCAAAGAATCTACAAATTAAAAGCTGGAATGTAGTGGTAAAGACTCAGCAAAAATCTTCAAGGAATTAGTGTTCAGCACTCTAGCACTGCAAACATCAGTCACACCTATAAAAAGAAATCTATTATGTAAAACCATGATGGCATTTTTTCCTTGTCATTCAGAGTGAACCACAATTTGAAAAATAATATCTGAAGTCTAATGTATAAAAGTTTATGTTTTAGACTTTGGTAAGATTGTATAATTTGTTGGCATTCCCTCTCCTGAGGAGCCAGAATCAACTCTGTGATAACTTTAGTGAATTTTCACTTTTGTGTAAGAGAGGAGAATTTGAAGAGCAGATCTATAGTAGAGCTTCTATTTCTGTCATATTAATTAATAAGACATTATAACCTATAAGACCGTCAATGCTAAATTGAGTGTTACAGTATAGAATTATCAGTTAACCCTAGTTTGCTGTTATGTGTAATTTACAGTTATTCAAGATTGGGAATATTTTATTGTCATCATTATATAACAGTTCCTGGCCCCTGGTATTGCTGAATTCTATATATGCTGTGAAGACATACTCTTTTAACTCTGTTTTTAATTTTTCGTAGTCTAGGTTTTATCCTCACTACATCTACCAGTGTATTTTTGCTTCCATCCATCCATCCATCCATCCATCCATCCATCCATCCATCCATCCATCCATCCATCCATCCATCCAGTCTTTAGTGTCTTCCTTCTCTATAACCTGCTTTATGTCTGTTCTTAATTAGTTCTCACTCTCATTCCTGAGCTTCTTCAAAGTCTTCCTTAAAAAACTGAGGCTCTGCCATCCACACTTTCTACCACCATACAGTCCACAGGACTTTCTCCTAAATACCTGCTTAGCTCCTATATCCAGTATGTAGATGACCCCATGTAGTTTTGTCATTTAATTTCTGTTCAGTTAAATTAATTTGTTTTCCCCTTTACAACTCTGTTGCCACCAGTTTCTCTCAATATTGTCACTTTCTTTATTTTGCCCCTTTTTCAGTCCCATCTGTCCCATCTAATCTTTTCAAATTAGACCAGTTAAATTAATTTTATTCAGCTGCTCTTCTAGTCACATCATCTTTTAGTAACTCTTCATAAGTTCCACATCCCATCCCATGTTCTTTCCTGGCACTTAAACTTAGTGATGGCAGTCATTCTATAAATTCAAAAGCCTTGCATTTAGTAAAATACACCAATTTGTAGTCTATATAGAAAAGATTGAAAGATAAAAAAGGAATGAAGATCTGGAGAGTGTGTACTTAGCAATGAAAAATTAATAATAAAAAATTTTAAAATTAGACCCAACTAAAATTACTATACACTTGTCCTTGTCCTATATATTAACTGTGCTTTTTTCTATATCCCACAGAACTGTCTTATATGAGTGCTGTCCTGGCTATATGAAGATGGATGGTATGAGAGGATGTCCTGCAGGTATAAGCTTATTTTTGTATGGATGAGTCAGTATATGAGAGGCATTACAACACAAGAGACTTTCAGTGGTGGTCGTCTAGAGAAATTATTGCCTTTTTTTAAAGAATTACTGCCTGAGAATACATGGCTTCATTTACACACAACCAATACTGTTGAAAATCAGCCAGCACTGAATTTGATTATGTAGTTTAAATTGAATTATCCAGCTCCTTACAGCTGCTGAATTGGAGAGAAAAGATAGTGTCTTCAGTTCCCAAAGAATAATTTTTATTCCTATTCCCATCACACCCTAGAATAACGTAAAGCATACCACTGAGGTCAGAAACCCAAAACATGAGGTGTGACATATTTAAATTCTGTTTCTTCCTTTTCCTGAGAAGACTTGAATCTTATTTACTAAAGGAGTGTTATAAGCTTTAAATAAACTAAGAAGGAGTGAAAATGAAGACAGGAATTCTTGATTTCTTCTATTTGTGCTATTCTGTTTTGCATAAATAAAATTCATTGAAACAGAGTAATCTGAGAAGGAATATATTTCATTAAATTAGATCCCTATATCTGAATGAATCCTCTGACATTTAACAACAGAGCTAGCCATATCTAAGGCAGAGTTCAGTTTGTTTAGATGAATTAATCTCACTTTAGAAGTTTACATTAGGATGAGGTCAGTCACACTCTAGCATTGCCTGTTCTGCTCCATGACAATAAAAAGAGCCAAGAACATTCGCTCCCATGCAGATGGTTCACTTCTAGATGCCTAGAATTAGGAGAGATTAATCCTTTTCTCATGAAGCAATGTTTAACCACACACTGGAAGAAGAGCAAGACGCCACATAAGAATAATTCTGGTCTACCATGACCAAATGAGACCCACTCCATTGACATTTTTGTTATTATAGATGGAATTTACTCATGTTGACAGTGCATAGCTTCCCATTTCAGACTGGGTTGGCACAAAACAAGACAACTCTTCTAAAGAAAATATTACACTATTCGTTTTTGTTTGATCTAATTTTTCATTAAGCAAACCAAAAACCTGAATAACAAGCAGATCTGTTTGGGTGGGTTTTGAGTATGTTGGCAATGGAATTTTAATCCAAACACATTGTTTAAATCAATATTAAAACAGTTTTGGAAAGGCAATACTATTGTCCAAACAAAAGAAACAAAGTATAATTGATTGTGAGAAACTGGATGGCTGAAGAGTTTACAGTATTCATATGTTTATTTTAGTTGTTCCTATTGATCATGTATATGGTACGCTGGGTATTGTGGGAGCTACCTCCACACAGCAGTATTCTGACATATCAAAGCTGAGAGAAGAGATTGAGGGACGAGGATCATTCACTTTCTTTGCACCAAGCAATGAAGCATGGGAGCAATTAAATTCAGTAAGTGTGTGTGTGTGTGCGTATGCATGTGTTAAAGTATGTTTCTCTTTCAGCTAATGCTGTTTTAGCTTGAACGGCTAGTCTGTGATAAAGTAGACTAGAAACTATAATGATATTTTAGATATGAAAGGACATTACACAAATTATAATAAAGTGATTTGCATATTTAACATACATTGCTGAAGCTAAAGAGTCTGAATTTATTTTCAAGAGTACTAAGCAACTATGTGTATTTCCTATCTAATCGCATGACAAATATTGTTAGTGTTAATACCATAGTTTTGAGAAAACTGACAGGAATTCCAGCATTTGCATGATGTAGAATATAATTGTACTTTGTCAGTGATTCAGGAGTTCTTATTTTAGTAATCTTTTCAGTTAAATAAATATTGAATCAAAGCTTCTCCAATTATTTGACTGTAATGAGACCTCTTGTCTTTCATTTGCAAGCAGATCAGACTAAAACATCATTTAAGTAGAGCCAGATTGATAGGTATCAAAGTTGTGTCTCCTAACAAGGAGTATCCGTTGTTAAATATATTGAAACCATATGTAAGGTAAAGCAATATGTACGTCTTTCTGACTGGAAGAATGTTTTGAAGCTTCTAATTAATTAAATTCCTTTCTTCAGGAAATTCACAGGAATTTGGTTGACAATGTAAATATAGAACTGTATAATGCTCTTCACCATCACATGGTAAACAAGCGCATGCTGACAAAAGATCTTAAGAATGGCATGACTTTGGTGTCTATGTATAATGACCAGAAATTACTTATTAACCATTATCCTAATGGGGTAAGTCTATTTTTTTTTTTAATAATATAATTATTCAGTTATAGCTAGTAGTCTTTATTTTCTTCTACAGCTAAAAAAATAGGTTATAGAAAGTTCAACATCTAGCAAGTCAGTTGTCACAGACAAAAATAAATAATATTCTCCTGAAGAAATCTTGTCTGCTGTGTAGATTAATCCCTAAGAAAGAATTAATGAACACGTGCTGTTTGCTGTTTAGAAGTCAAAGTTCAAACGAGAATGAACTTTCTTCCTAAAAGGCAAAGCCTTTTGTGGTCAAAATATAGGATCATAATAAATCTGAGAGCAAATCTACTATTAATCTTCATGTGTTTACAAAATAACATTAAATCAGATCTTTTATTTCAATTGGAGTGCACAGTAGAAGCATTTAAGATTGTAGGGGACACACATCCATTATTTGGCTGGAAAAAAAATTCATTTTTTAAAATGTTTGAAATCTCCCAGTTAAGTCACACATCCTTGTTGACTTAAAGGCATCGAAATGTTTATGTATGACTGCAGTTTACACCAGTAAAAACCAATACAATCACCATATTAATCAGAGATGGAAAACAAATCTGAATAATTGCAACAAGAAATAAAACATGAACATGAAATCATTGTAGCCTGAATAAATCTGCTGCTAGCTTTCCAGAAGCTTAGTCAGCCTTTCAAATGTTTCAAAGTTTTACTTAAAATTTAAAATAAAAACTGAAAGAACAACAGTGAATTCATAATGCACAGTACCTGCTTTGCCAATTTGTAAGTATCACATTCCAAGTATATGATCAACTTAACACTTAATCTTCTACTGCTTGTCTCCTCAAATATAGGTTGTTACTGTTAACTGTGCCCGGATCATCCATGGAAACCAGATTGCTACCAACGGTGTTGTTCATGTCATTGACCGTGTCCTGACCGCTGTTGGAAATACCATTCAAGATTTCATTGAAGTTGAGGATGATCTTTCATCTCTTAGAGTAAGTGGACAAAAATAAAAATGCTTCTCTGGTCTTTTGTTTTTTTTCCTTCTTCTCTATTTGTGTATGACACCTGGAAGTAGGAAGGGTTAGTTCAGTAAGAGATAGAAATTAATTAAATTTAAAACTCCAGCTAATACTGCAAATCTAGCTATATTAAAATGTAAAGTATATTTTACAGAAGGAGTCTGCTTTTGCTCTTTTGTGGATCAAAGAAGACCACATCAATGGGACAGAATGTGTCCCTGTACATAAAAAAGCATGTCTTCTCATCAGGCACTGACGTAACGAAATGTGAGCATAAATTACAGTGTCTGGTGCTAGAAAAATAAGAATAATTCAAAAATGAACAAGAGAAAATGGTAGAAAACTCAAATTCCAGAACCTGACTCATGGCAAGTTTCAGAACACTGGTAGATTCATGTCAGAAGGATTTTTTCTTGCAGAAGCAGCATTTTTTTTTCTGTCCAAGTTTCTAATTTCACCTTTTTCTAGAGGATGTGTCTGCTTAGTTTAATGGGATTTCATGCTGCACATGTTTAAAAAAATATGTCATGGTTTTGCAAATAGCTGTTGTCCTTTTCGCTCCTCCATCTGTTTAATAAATACAAAAAAAAAAAAAAAAAAAAAAAAAAAAAAAAAAAAAAAAAAAAAAAAAAATTAAATGCAGAGACAGAAAGGTGGAAAAGACCCTCTGGATATGTCAAATCTAGTCTATGACTGTTATAGCCAACCACATAATTTAATCCCTTTAAAATAACTGAATGTAAAAGCCACACCTTTCTAGTCTCCAGTTGAAAAGGAAGCCCTCTCTATTTCATTTTTTCCTGTGCATCCTCTCTTGTATCTCTTCTATTTGGGTTTAATTTTTATTAATTCTAAGCAGACGTTTCCACCTAATCCTAGATAAGGTCTTACCTATTCCTTCTATATTAACTTGCATACCTCCCTAACTCTGCTTGAAAAGTACTTACTGGTTTCCAGGGTACACGCTTGGATTATTTATTTTCAGTTGCATCACATTGGACTCTGCCTTTCTGACTTTTCAAAGGGTGAAGTTTGTGTTTATATCACATACACCTGCTAATTCCTTTGTGTGTGCCTCTGCACCTCATACCACTTTAATGACTTTGTCTCCAAAAGAAAATGTGCTAATGAAACCCTTAAACAAAATCAGCCCCAAGACTCTAATATGCCATTTATTTTAGGATGGTTATTCCTATCCTCCAGATTGCCAGTTTCACATGCACTTTATCTTCCTGTCTTAGACTGAGCTAATAGTATTTCATATTTAACTGAGCAAATTTTTTACTCAAGTCCAGATGTATTCAATTTTACATATGTTCTTTTTCTAGAAATTCTATTCATACTTTATACTGGCATACTTTATCATGTTACCCTCTTAATCCATCATATATTTTCACAAGATCTCTGATTACTTTTCCTGCATTGTTCTTTTTCTTCAGTCTTTGATTCTAATGAGGACAGGTTGCACCCACCAAAGAAATACATATTGTTACAGTAGTCTTTAGGGTTAATCCAGTAACAGAAACACCCATATTGTGAGGTTGTACACAGATTTTTAAGCAAGTTAAAAAGATTTATTTCAGGAATAAAAGGGAAATTTTATTTATTTGAAAAATATTGAATTGTGGTTTATTTAGTTCAGACTGCTTATCTCTTCTTCAGTACTAGGAAGTAGAGAATTTTTCATCAGCTGTGTCTCATTTTACTTTATTTTTATGTCCATAGCTGAGTAACATTTTGGGGATTAAAAATGTGGAGATAATTTTTCCTGGCCTCAAAGCCTGAGATAGGTCCTTTACAACTGAATTATTCTATTCTATCCTACACTGATCAGATAATCAGTCCATGCCTGACCCCTTCAGGGCTGACCAAAAGTTAAAGCATGTTATTAAAGACGTTGTCCAAATGTCTCAAAACACTGACAGGCTTGGGGCATCAACCACCTCTCTGCCTGTTCCAGTGTTTGATTACCCTCTCTTAAAGAAATGTTTCCTAATGTCAAGTCTGAACCTCCACTGGTGCAGCTTTGAACCATTCCCATGCATCCTGCCTCTGGATACCAGGTAGAAGAGACCAACACTTTCCTCTCCACTTCACCTCCTCAGGAAGCTGTAGAGAGCAATGAGGCCACCCCTCAGCCTCCTGTTGTGATTCAAACCCTTCTCCTTGTATTTCCTCAAATTAGTCATACACCTGTAATACATTTTTTGTTATTTCAGGGGAAAATTTTTGGCTTTGATAATTTGATAATAATCTGCTTTGATCTAATTTGCGAAAACCTGTATGATCACAGTTTTAATTTAAAAATTCAGTCCATAATAAGAATAAATTTTGCCCTGTTATCACCTCTATCAGAATATATTGATTACTGTGTGCTGAATTAAGAATGTAACTTGGTAAATAAAGACACATTTTTCCCACAAAATTAATTTTATATTCCTTTTTGTCAACTATTTTTTTCGTCTTTTTATAACACTGATCTCATTTCAGTCTAATATTAACATACCTGCAAGCACTAGGTGAAACTAGACAGATAATGTATTTTGATAATATTTTAAATAACCGGTGTTAAAAACCAAATTTATTTTCTAGGCTGCTGCCATCGCATCAGATGTCTTGGATATTCTTGGAAGGCCTGGTCATTACACACTCTTTGCTCCTACTAATGAAGCTTTTGAGAGACTTCCAAGGGGAGTCTTAGAAAGGATCATGGGTGACAAGGTAGCTTCTGAAGGTATGTAACCTTGTTATTGTAAATCAGAAATACAGGTGAGTAGATCAGGAGGTAGAAACCACATTACCCTAGTAGCTCTGAAATGAAGCACCTGTACTTTCATACATATAGGAGGAGTTATTTATTCTGTCTCTGATTTTTCCTAAGGATTCAAATTCACTGAAAATTTAGATTCCAAAAGTTTAAAAGGAACTGTGAAATTATAGGCACATTGATAATTCTAATAGTTCAGCTGCATAGTTCTGATAGAAATTCTTTCCTCTAGAAATGCAGGGCTATGTGGATGTGGGATTCTCTCATAGCTTTCTCATGAACAACTTTTTCATACAAAAAAGACATATTCTTGTAAAAGGCAAGTTCTGTCCGGCAAGTTGAACTGAATTTATACTATATACACTGGCAAACTATAACAGTCAGTACACTTATGCTTCTGAGAACTACAGTGAAACCGAGTAATAACTGTTATGTGAACAGTAACGGTTCACTAAGAAGTGGAAGGCTTCATTTCTATTCTCATTTATGAGCTCCAACTGCACTAAACAAATTCTCCATCATTTCATTATAGCCTGATTAAATCACTGTATAGTATCTCAGTGGAAAATGGTGAAGAGGGGGATCCGGGCTAATTTTAATGAGACTGACTAAAAATGGAATCCTAAAATAACATGATATTTTTGTTGTGGTTCTTATTTTTTTCAGTTTCCTTTCAGGAATTTTTGGCTGATTCTTTTGATACCCACAAGGATAGTACACTGAATCTCACTTCATAGTGAGCACAGGCATAACAAAATATTTATCTGGGGCTGATTTGGCATAGCCTATAGAGCTTTGTACTCAGAGGTCCTTTCAGAGCATATTATCTGCAGTCACTGAGTTATATACTCTGTTACATGCAGATCACAGCATAACCAGTATAGGTTTTGTAATATAAGGAATACCAAAGATTTTTGACCAAAGGTATTGTTTAGAGGCCTATAGTATCAATTCTCATATAAATAACTTTCAATAAATAATCCTTGACAGATATGCTGGATAAGCTGGTAAACTATTAAAATTAGTGTAGATTTATCCCATACCTATATGTGAATTATATATATATGAATTAATGTGTCCAAACATGTATATATGAACTTCCTGCTCTTTTCTCTACAGCTCTCATGAAGTTCCATATTTTAAATACTCTTCAGTGCTCTGAAGCCATCACAGGTGGAGCTGTTTATGAAACCTTGGAAGGAAACACGGTTGAAGTTGGTTGTGATGGTGAAAGTCTGACTGTGAATGGAGTGAAGATGGTGAAACGCAAAGATATTGTGACAAGCAATGGTGTTATCCACCTCATTAATGAAGTGTTAATTCCTGATTCTGGTCAGTGATGTGTATGAAAAACTTTCTACACTGAAGATGTTTTCTACAATCTTACCTAGATTGCCTCAGATATATTGTTATGGATAAGCATGGAGAATCAAACTGGAAAAGGAATAAATTGTGTGTTAAAATACCTTTTCTTATTCCTTTATTGGCAGCCAAACAAGTCATTGAACTTGGGGGTGCCCAGCAGACTACTTTTACTGACCTGGTGGCACAGCTAGGACTGGCATCTTCTCTAAGACCAGAAGGCCAATACACACTCCTGGCACCTCTGAATGGTGCTTTCTCAGGTTAGTAGACTTAAAGGATTATGCTCTGAATGTCAAAATAAACAAGAATATATGCTACCCTAATGGTTTTCCAAATAAGCCCCAGTACATGTTCTAAGTCGCAAGGAAAGAAAGTCATAGAGAAATAGATACTTCATCCATTCAAAATACATACCATGCAGAAAGACAATATAAGCCTTACCACCAGGCTGCACAGTTTGTTTTTAGTGGTATAATTTGTTAATGGAAATAGCATCGCTAAAATAAGATACAAAATATGCACAGATTGTTGGAAAAGAAAGCTATTAATCAACTTCCAGTTCCCTTAATCGTTGCATTACTTGCATTAAATTCACAATGTATTTATTCTCAAAAAATGTATACAAGTTTTGTATTTTCCTGTATATTAAAGCAGAGCAAAACTGCTACAAATATACTAGAAAACAGGTGTTTGCATATTTGCAGAAGTGCCTCATGGGCATTCTGCCATTCTGTCAAGAATCTCAGTGTTAACTCATCTCCACCGAACAAATCTGGAAAGGTTTCAAAATTCACATGCAGAAAAAAGGGCTGTAATAAGAATTTCAGCAGCAATTCAGAAGATGGAGCAGGCCCACATATAAATCATCAGCCATATTATTTATAGTAATTAATGAAGATTATGTCAAAAATAAGGAATGGCATATTGCAGAAACTACTTAACTATTAATTATCTGCATCCACAGATCTATCAAGCCTTTAACTCAAGAATTTCAATGAAAGATTCAGTATTTCCATCATGTTTTAATAAAGCATCCACAGTTAACCTTATCTGATTGAAAACTCACTACATAAATCACTATGTATTATTTTCTAAATGGCTTTCTAGATGACACCTTAAGGATGGATCAACGCCTTCTTAAAACAATCCTGCAGAATCACATTATAAAAGTGAAAGTTGGTCTCAATGAACTGTACAATGGACAAGAGTTGGAGACAATTGGAGGAAAACTGCTTAGAGTCTTTGTGTATCGCACAGTAAGTGAATGGGGCTTTCTAACAATATATATCCCAACTCTGAAAAAGAAGAGTCACGCAAGAATAAAAGACAAAGCTGAATGAAACCTCCAACACTTACCACTATGACTATCTAGCAAAAATCTTTAAGATTTTGAAGCTAGGAAAAAATGTAAATCTGATCCTTATTGATGGGAACTTTGTTTGCATGGAAGACCCTTTGGGAAAACAAAACAGGACTACAGATTTCATACCTCATTAACTACCAATTTTTAAAGCTAGTTTTTAGAACTAATTAAGAACCTTATCAAGGGAAACAAAAAAATCAAGTTTGAAAATATTTACACCGTATTAACTTGACCAGATTTTGCTACTCTTGTTTTCTCAAGCAATACCAGATTTCTTAGCAAGAACATACAATTTGACTGTGGGAAATAGATATGAATATTATTTTTAAATTTAGGAGCCTGTTAGGAAGTAAGCATCCATCTCATTTTATCGAACAGATTTAAAGTGTATCATTGTGTGAACAGCTACATGTCTTTCTCTTTTAATCAGGCTGTATGTATAGAAAATTCATGCATGGTCAGAGGAAGTAAAGAAGGAAGGAATGGTTTTATTCACGTCTTCAGACAGATCATCAATCCAGCAGAAAAGACATTACATGAAATGCTGAGAAATGATAAGCGTTTTAGGTGAGTAGCGGTTTTGACAGTACTGAGATCTACCTATGGAGGGTAACTGTATACACGGCACAGCTAGTCTGAGAAATAGTTGTGGACTGTGGGCTGCTGGATTTTGGGGGCAGGGAAGTGATTATTACCTCCTTAAAAAAAAAAAAAAAAAAAAAAAAAAAAAAAAAAAAAAAAAAAAAGGTGGGGGTGGAGTTGGGTAGTGGGGAAGAAAAAACAAAGGGAGTTTTCATCTAGCTGTATGCTGACAGGGCTCCCAGACTTTGCCAGAATGGTTGTTTACAGCACATAGGAGTCCATAAGACACCAGAATGAAAGGAATAAGAGGACAAAAGGGATAGGATGATACATCCAGAGCTATAAATGCAGCTGAGTCTGGAGGTTTAATTAATGTGTAGTATAATTCTATACAGGTGCGGCATGATTGCTTATCCTTCCAGTATATATTTCTGTCCCCTCCCTGCAAGTATCTCAATATCCTAGAGAGAGCAACTACCCTTGGCAACCTCTCTTCATCTCTTTGATCTGTGGGGGGGTTATGTGATGCATTCTGCTCTGATCCAGGTTGCCAATATATTTTGATTTGTCAAGTCCTTTTTCCTCATTCTGCTAATCTTAAAGACCTCCTTCCCTCCTTCCCTCCTTCCCTCCTTCCCTCCTTCCCTCCTTCCCTCCTTCCCTCCTTCCCTCCCTCCGTCTTTATTTCTGGGAAAAATAGTGGGAGTGTTTGAAGATTGATGGTCTGTCAGAAAAATTGAGGCAACTAAGTGCCTGGACCCAAGTATAATTGCTACACTTCAATAGAATGTATTTGTGGTTTGTCTGTTTTAAACAGCGTTTTCCTCAGTCTGGTGAAAGCTGCAGATTTAGATGATGTTCTGTCACGTCCTGGAGAATGGACTCTGTTTGTGCCAACTAATGATGCCTTTAAAGGTTTGACTGATGACGATAAGGATATATTGATAAGTAAGTAATGTAAGAAAAACAGAAATATAAACAAAGGTAAAATTAACGGGAAAGGTGGGTAGTGCATTTCTTACACAAAAGATATCTGATAAAATATCTTACCTTTTGCATAGAGCAGGTCACAGGTCTTCCCTAGATTAATTCCTTCGGGGATAGAGAAAATATCTTTCTGGAAAAGCAGAAAACCTGAATTAAAATTTCTATTTCAGTTTCAATCCCTGATATATTATTCTAAATTGTAATTATCTTCCAAGTTAAAAATCTACATTCATTTAATTAGCTTAAACTTTTCACCATTCAACCTTGCTATAGATTTTCTTAAACTGACGTTTAAGAAAAACGTTCTTTTATTGCGTTTCTTTTTTAGTCGTGACCATCGCATTAAAAGATGCATAGTGTTTACTGTTCTGTCTTTCCTTCCTCTTTTCTGCATCCACCCAATGATCTCTGATATCACAGGTGCTCCACAACTTACATATTGGATATATATTGCTAAATGCCAATTTAAGTAATTATTTTCTATCTCACACTCTTAACTATGGGATTATATAGATTTTTCTCAAGATTTACAAGTAGTTTCTTTAATGTCATGCTTTATTTCCATAAGAGAAGAAATGCAGAGCAAATAATTAAATCTCCTGCAGAATCTTCCACTAGAGTGGTAGACTGTGGCCAAAGCACTATAAATATTTTTAGTTTATTTAAGAATAATGTGAATCTGGCTCGTGCGTAAGTGCAAGAGGAGTGGTTGCCTTGAATACCACATCCAGAAGGTCAGTTACATTTTCTGTTCCTGCACTTTTCAGATCAAAGTTCAACGACATAGAGCCAAATCCCATGAATCCTTAACAACTTTAAAGAGTCCAGCTCAGAGCACTGATAAGCAGCAACCCCAGGTCTATACAACTTTTAACTCATTAATGAGGCACTGTGAATTTGCATTATCACTTCAGGCATTTAAAGTTATGACAGTGGTTGAAATTACCTTCTAGCCTGGCGTGTCTCCAGTGACTAACATAAATTAACAGATAACCTAAATGACTAATATTAGATAGCTATAAAATTAAATGAAGCTTCTCTCAAGGTTGTGAACTGAAGTAACTGGATAAATGCCATCATTCTGTTTTTATTAGACTGTATATTTATTTAATTAACTAAGATTGAGTTTATTTTTGTCTTCAATTCGCAGCTTGACGTTGCACCCAAGGTACATACCATTTTGGATTGTTTCTGTAATTAATAATACAGATATATTTGCCATTCCGCTTTTCAAGGGGCTTTATGTACTATCTTTTCCCATCTTTGACTCAGTTTCTACTTACCTTCCTTGGTAGATGAGATTTTAATTTACCATTACTGTTTTTTTTCAGCAGAATGTCAATTTTTTGTGTCAGGCTACTTCTGCAATTCTGTCTTTTTTTTTCATTAAAGGTATTATGTTGCTTTCTTCATAAAAATGAAACTTTAAAATATGTAATTTTTTAAAGGAATATAAAAAAAAAATACTTTACCTGTATGTAAGAAAGGCATAAAACGAGTATTATTTTAAGCAGTAACCACCGTGGCATAGAAAACATATAATTTGATACTTGTGAAAACAGCTTTTGAATGGCCATGTTTAGGTTTTGTATGTAACTTGACGCTATCTATGAATGGTCCAGTCACAAAATCTCAGTTTTAACTTTAGTAGGACAAAAAAGAGGATTTAACTGCATTCCAATAGTAAAGTGAATTGCAGTATTATCAGTGATCAAAGCAAAAAGCAGAAAAAAAGGAAATGTTCACTGAAAGACACACCAAGAAAACATATTAACCAGACAGTATATCCAGTGCCATTTCATCAAGGTTGAACCTCTTGATAACAATATCAGTATGTAATATTTATATGAAACTTGTAATAGAATGGTCGATATTTCATGTAATGGCAAGCAGATGTGTTTTAAAACCTTTCTGCTTGATACCCTGTCTCCTGGGGAGGTTGTGGATTTTCCCACATCTTAAGACTCTGAACCTCCATGGACCCAGAATGCCAGAGAGCCCTGTCAAGGACACTAACTTGGGGTCCAGAATCCATTTCCTTTCTAAGACAGTTTGAAAATGTTGGGTTTTTTCTTTTCTTCCCAAATAGGAATGTCAAACTTTGAAATATGGAAATCAACCCTAGAATAGTTTTTTTTCTCCCATTCCCAATTTCTTCAAGCTGCATCTGTGCTCTATGAGAACAGACAAAAACAGCACTCTCAATGACTCCTTTTCTGCCTGAAGTAAATAGCAACTTCCTCCTGTCCCAGATGGGAAAATATGCGTGCATATAAAGAGTTGCAAGCTACCCCCAGTCATCTTAAAAGGGTATTAACACAAGAAAATATTATATTGTTAGCTATGATTCACTTTAATTGCAACAGTATTAAAGCTGGCATTTTTCTAGTACCTTGGTGAAATTTGATATTGCTGACTGCTTAGTGGTCCTGAAATTATCGTGTTTGTGAATGATTTGTGAAACACCTCTAAGAAAATGGAAAAAAATCTTACTAAAAGAGCAAGCAAATAAGATAAAATAATACAGAAAATGGGAAAATGCTGGCTGCTTTTCTGTTCTTTTGTATAGGAGTTCTCATAACATCTTTATGATTATGTTCTGAGAGCCTTTTTGTCATATGGTTGCTTTTCTTCCTTCATCTTCATTTTAGCAGATTCAAATTGTATGTGTTCATGGTAGTTTCATTCCTAATGTACTTAATTCCAGCTCAAGGCTGTGTGAATCCTCTGAACTTCCAGAAAGAACTATCCATTACAATTTAAATTTTACTCCTACTTTTATTTTGTTTTTAAATAGGAGACAAAAATGCTCTGAGGAATATTCTTCTTTATCACTTGATACAAGGAGTTTTCATTGGAAGTGGCTTTGAGCCTGGTGTGACAAACATTCTTAAAACCATCCAAGGAGGGAAACTCTACTTGAAAACAGTTAAGTGTTGAAAAAGAAGTCTCCTTGATACAGCCTCATAACAGGGATTTGACATTCTATGTCCATCCATGTTACAGGATGGGATGCATTTCTCTGAGCATTATATCAGGGTTTTGAGTTGTTTTTTTAATGTCTCTGATAACTTCTGTTCTCTTTTCATCCTTTACCAGGTGAATGATACTCTTCTGGTTAATGAACTGAAATCAAGAGAATCTGATCTCATGGCAACCAATGGTGTCATTCATGTTATTGATAAACTCCTATATCCAGCAGGTGAGTATTTGTTCTAGGAATTTATACATACTCTTCTGAATCTGTTTACATGTCATGTAGTTGCAATAATTTAAAGTTAATTCATTTGAAGAGACAATTCCTATGTGGATTAAGAAACAGAAAATGTACCTCACTACTCATTTTGTGGAAGAACCTTGCTTGAAGTCATGGCAACTCTGAAATTCTGTGAAATTCAAGTATGTGGAATACAAGATGCTGCAGGCTATATTTTCCACCAATATGGAAGAATGTATATGTAAAAGTACATGCTTGTGTGAGTGTTTGAGAGTGATTACACCTCCTGATCACTGTACATGAAAGTAAAATGAACATACATGTGTCTTTCCTCTTACATGCCTATTTCTTTTGTCAGATCTGCCTGTTGGAAATGATCAGTTGCTCACAATCCTGAAGAAATTGATTAAGTACATTCAAATTAAGGTACTCCTTAAATAATAATCCTTTTGTCTTTTTGGCAGGAACTGTGAGACCATGTATGTTGCTATTCATAAGCGATTCTCTGGTCCCTCCGTTTCTTCAGCAGACAACAAATTCAATAGCTCCCAGTTACCCAAATATAATAATAAATGATGCACTGCATTCAATAGTCAGAACTTATGTTTTTCAACACCAAATAGTGGTAGAATATTTATATTTGAATAACTCCAATGTGAACAGGCCCAAATCTGCTCTTTAGCTCAGGCACACCTTATAACTCCACCAAAATAAATCACTTCTGAATCCTTGAGGCAATCCCTCTTTTAAAGAAATATCGAGCGCCTAAACTGCTGTCACTAAGCCCACCAGCCTCAATAGCCTGTGAAAAAAATAGGCATTCTTATGTATCTCAGATATCCTCTTGAGATTACATTCTCCCTCAACAATAAATGCAAGAACCTAGGCAAATAGCATAGTCTAACTTCTAGATCAATAAAGTAGTCAATCCTACCCACACTCATTTGGAAACTAGAAATCCTCTTTCTTTCAAATTTTAAAATTACTTTTCTGTATTTATAGTTCATTCGTGACAGTACCTTCAAAGAGATTCCACTGACGTTTTACAGTAAGTTCATTTTAAATATTTCCAGATGGTTTTGCAATTGCTTTTTAAATGTTGCCAATTCTGATCTTGAATTGAAGATCTTTTTTCAATCAAAAAGAAAGTAATTTATGGGAAAGTAAGATGTGCCGATGAAGCACAGGAAGAGAAAGACTCAAAGTAGAATGTTTCTGACTGTTGTGCTACTGTATGTACTTCTTTCCCTCTCCAGATGTGTGACAGGAAACTCTGAAGTAAGCTGTTCAAACTCTTTGGGATAGGCAAGATACATATGGAAAAGATTGTTTTTCAGTTTTTAGCCAAGGTTCAGTGCTTGGTGCATAGTAGAGTTGTACTGATGTCATGTCCCGATTTCATGGGTTGAAAACTCAGATTCGCTGATTCACAGGTCAAGATTAAGGTGAAGTGACACCAGGGAATCTTCAGTTCACAAAACTCAATTTTTCATTCACTCACAGCAGATATTTGACATGAAACCTTGTCAGTAATATTTGCATTGTCTGCAATAGGCATTAAACTTACACCAACTAGTGGCAGATCTTACAACATACCCCGCTAAACCTTAAACATGCCCAAGCAAGCCTTGCCTTTTATGTGGACATACAGACTAAGAATGGGAGAGAAAATGGAGAGAGGAAGGAAGAGAAA
Organism: Athene cunicularia; assembly: GCF_003259725.1. Classification (NCBI taxonomy): domain Eukaryota; kingdom Metazoa; phylum Chordata; class Aves; order Strigiformes; family Strigidae; genus Athene; species Athene cunicularia. Next base: position 25,612,903 of record NW_020799091.1, on the reverse strand, counting down.
GACAAAAAGGAAGATTTCGCCAGTCCTGGTTCCATTGTTGTTCCAGCCAGCCTGGTTCCAGTTCTGGAGAGGCACAGCCACCCACGCTTTGACTTGTGTCCTTTTATAATTCCTTGCCCCTTCCTTGGGAGGTCATTTGGACTTGTGAGTCTAATTAGGCGTCATGCACAGTTTGCACTTCTAGAATTCTCCTTGCTTCTGGTACATGCACAGTTTGTACCTCCAGATTCTTCTGGAAATGAGTCAGTGGGCTTGGGAGTCTTTGGGGAGTCACACTCCTCCCTGCCGGTGTGAATATTGTTTGACCTTTCCTTTTGGCACATGCATCGTGAAAATGGCTTCTCTATTGGGTCCTAGAGTCTCTACTGGGTCTAAGAGTCACTTAAGATAGAGAGGTTCAGCCTCCAAAAAGTGTGGTCCCACCTCTGCAGGACAGCTTCTTCTTGCTGTGCCTCCCTGACATTACCTGCACAGCCCCAGTGTTTCCACAGAAATCATTTCCTTTGTGAAAGTTCTTTACCAGATGGTTGAGACATTAACTATGGTTTAATCGGACCATCACAACTGCCTCTCTCTTCAAGACATAGCACTATACTGTACTGACTCTTCAAGATGTAGCTTTTATGAAACTGAAATGAGATGCTTTCTTTTTCAAAAATACTTCCAGTGGGACAGAGTGTAACTGTTTCCCATATGTGGAAATATGAGGCTTGTATGGGAGGTAGTTGTTCTGACCATTTTCTCTTTAGGGAGCAGATGTAAAAAAGGAACATTTTTGTTGTTCTCTTGTAGTCTGTCTCAGGGTTTGCATTTAGTTTCTGCATATAAAGTAGAATCTGTTGAAGAAAACTGTTAGAAGACAAAGATCCTGATGAAGCTTTGGCTTGTGAGGGAATATGAATTTAGGCAGATAGTTAAATTTCTATAGGATTCTACCCACATTTCTCAGTAAAAATGGAGATCATCACATTAGGCTTTTGAAAACTGAGAATAGACACACTGAAGTTAAGACTCTTGGAACAAAAAATGGAATAGTTTATCTTGCTGGCAAGTTGAATATGCGTCAACAGTGTGCCTTGGCAGCCAAAAGGGTCAACTGCGCCCTGGGCTGCATCAAGCACAGCATAACTAGCCAGTCAAGGGAGGTGACTGTCCCACTCTACAGGGCACTGTTGCAGCCCCACCTCAAGTACTGTGTGCAGTTTTGGGTGCCTAAATATAAGAAGGACATCAAACTATTAGAGTGTGTCCAGGAGATTGTAACCAAGATGGTGAAAGGTCCCAAGGGCAAAACTTATTAGGAGCAGATGAGATCACTTGGTCTGTTCAGCTTAGAGGTTGAGGGTTGACCTCATCACAGTCTGCAACTTCCTTAAGGGGAATAGCAGAGGGGGAGGTGCTGATCTGAGTAAATTTCCTTGACAGAGGAAATGGTATGAAGCTGTGTCAGGGGATGTTCAGACTGTACATTAGGAAAAGGTTCTTCACTAAGTGGGTGGTTGGTCACTGGAACAGGTTCCTGAGGGAAGTGGCCATGGCTCCAAGCCTGTCAGAGTTCAAGGAGTGTCTAGGTGACACTTAGTCATATGGTTTAGTTTTAGGTAATCTGTGAGGAACAGAAAGTTGGACTAAGTTATCCTTATGGGTCCCTTCTAATTTGAGATATTCTATGATTCTACCTCCCACAGCCACTGAGAGTAGCATGAGAAGTAATGCTTGTGAACTGAAGCAAAGGAGGTCAATATCAGATATCAAGAAAGTTGTTATTGTTGACTTAGTTGAATATGGGAACTGGAAGGCTGGGACCTCTACCAGTGAAGGCTTCTTACCAGTGAATGGATATACATCAAATAGCTATCTGTCAGATATGTTCAGTGAATAATTGAACCTGTCTTAGGTGTAAAGGGACAGCTTGATCTCCCAAGGGCACTACAGTCATGCTCTTCATGACATTCTATCAAGTGTGAGATCAGTTCTGAATGTCAGAGAAGTTCCTCTGTTTAACAGGTCAGCTCCCTAATGATAAAGGCAAGATTTGAATTTAAATCTCTGAATTATTTCAGAGAATTGTCCAAATCTGCATGTGGGAATTGTGTGAGCCATTATTATTATGTACCTTACATTGTTAAGGGTTTCATGACCAGTGGGTTTCATGAGGCATGAACAAAGGCAAATAATATGCCAGCAGACTCCATCTGCAAGTGACCCATGTACACCATAATGTAGTAAGTGGAACCAAGATCCATACTCTAGATGCTTTTGAGTTACTTTTCCATCCATTAATATCTGTAATTTTATCCACATTCTTGGACCAGACCAAATCTAACTGATCATTACCATAAAGAAACTGTAAGAATGGAATGTGTTTTATATTCCATTTTCTATACTTTCAGAAATAAACATAATTGAAAGCAACGTCCAGCCCATCATCAAAAAGGAAGGTAAATGAGGCCCTTAGAATATATATTTCTGTATATGTTCATATACATATACAGTATATATATTGTATATATTTCTTTAACAGGGTGAATTTGTACATAAGTCCAGGTCGTTCAGCACTTTGCTAGAAAAGCAAAGATACAAATATTGCAATTAGAACTGACTGAAATGTATTAAGATTTCCCACAGTTCTTCTCCCCAAATGGATTTTCTCTTTTTTTCTATGAGCATTTAAAAAATATTTTTAAAATAATGTTTTTTAATTTCTTTTAAATTCCCCCAATATTGCTATACTTTCAATAAAACCATATTTTTTTGTTTAATTAAAACAGTTATTTTTAAAAATTATATATATTAGTATACTTTGAAGAAGAAAAAAATCAGTTCATTTTTCTATAATTTTCAATCAGTTCTAAATACCAATATCTGTCAGATGCCTGGAAAGGCATGTTAGACAAACTTTATTTTTCAATTTCTTGAGACAAAAGCATGACTTAAAAATTGGTGGTGGGACTAAAGAGAACAAAAAGTAGGCTGGAAATGTCAAAATCACTTGTGATTCATAACTAAAACACACATTGATTTCACTAGTCCAGGTACACTGTTAATGTGGTCCAGTTTCCTATTGAAATAAAAATGCTCAAAAGAAATCTGGTTGAGCTCAGCTGAGAAGAAAGGCAGTTAAAAATATCTTGAAAAAATTTTACCCAGACTGTTTAATCATTCTTTCTGGGATGACTTCCTCCCAGCAGAAATGACATGAGTCTGCTTTTCCAGCAGCTTGTCTGTGCTTCATCTCATTTAGGATTAGACACCATCTAGCATATATGCTGATCTCTGTTGCCTAGTCTCTATCATTAAATCAGATCCACAGAGCACTATAAATGGATAGATGATTCCATATATTAATTCATCCAAGATATTTTAAAAATCTTCCTATGATATATGTCAATCACTCTCTGAAAGTACCTGTTCTTCTATGTTAAATCTAGAGACAGGACAAATACATGTACATAACTTACATGACGTTTAGAAGTTGAAAGCTATCTGAAACAAAACCCTTTTTAAAAGAAAAAATGAAATGTCTGAGAACTTCTATAGTCAAATGAACAACTGTTATTCACCAGAGAGAAAAAATTTAAAGTTCATAAGTACTGAAGAGTTACTCCTTTCCATTGCCAGTACAGTGTTTCTGCTTTGGGACACCTTTGGCCAGTACAGCCTTTCTGCTGATGATTCAGAAATAAAGAAATCAAGCCAATTCTGGCCCTTCTGAGCTTGCTAGTAGTAACAGTGAGTGGCAGTTTTCATCAAAACCACATAAGCCCACAATGTTCTATAGAAAAAAGTTGGCAAAGCTGCATATTAATTTTCACAACATGTCAGGAAGTTCTAGCAGATCATGATGAAAAGGAGGTTTCAGTACGAAAAGAAAAACATCCACCACGCCCCCCAAGTTTAGGGGATGATGTCTACCCTTTCCTGTCTCAGTGTTTTCTACTTGAGTTGTTCTTCCATTGTCCATACACAGGCAAGTTAAAGGGATCTAAAGAATCAAAACTGTTTGAAACCCAAATCTTAGTGGATTAAATGTTCAAAGGATTGATCCTAGACTAGGCAGTATGGCAAACTATGGCATTATATTTTGTTTTGTGTACACCTGCTATAACAATCACATAGGAAGGTACAATAATTTAGAAATCTAAAAAAAACTTGAAGGATTTACAAACATTCATAAATACACCTCTGACATGTTTTCATTAATATTCATCACCTGTATCAATGTGTTTTGGTATTTAATGGATTCTCAACATGATGAAATGTGTCTAAATTTAAAACAGAAGCAAGTGAATGAATCTGTAAGATTGCTTCTTTAAAATATTTATAAATGTTTTTCAGCCAGACTTATTAGAAAATAAAAAAAGTAATGGATTATTTGGCTATTTAAAACTCAGAGTAGATTAATAGAGCTCTATAATAACTGGGCATCATTATGACCTTATCGTATCACCTCATCTGCAGCAAATAAATGAATTATTTAGTTCTGAAGTCTAACTTATACGGTCAGCTTCTGCTGCAAAAGCAAACCAAAACATGTGCTTGGATTTGTTACTACTGAAGGACTACTTAGCCTGAATTGCACTGTTTTCAGCAGTTAACACCGGGCGCACATATTAAAAATCTATTGATAAATCCTGATCAGTAATTAAAAAATAAATAAATAAAAAAAAAATCTATGCAGTATTGACTTCTACATAAATTCACATAAAGAAAGTTTCTTAAGGGATTTTTAAGGAAAGCGAGAGTAATGGACTTTATAAGTTTCTAACTCTGAACAGGGAATAAAGGAAGGGTGTGCTACAGCAACTTCTTAAGGAGAAGATGTTGCTGTAATACTTGTAACAGAAGAACAATGTTATTCCTGTTAACTGGCGGCATCAGTGGTATGTTCCTAATTTATTTATTATCTGTGCCTCCAGCCTGTCAGACAGAGATATATTTGGATCAGTGTACAGGGATTGCACGATTAAAGGTTTGTTTAGGCCATTGAAATCAAGATCATCTCTCCCATGTAACTCAATGAATGACAGATATCCTTACAGCCATTCCAGCTGATCTCTGAAGTTTATTTATTTTTTAATTTAAGCTGGGTGACTACTGGCCGGAAAGAAAACCAAGTAAGAAGCACCCAAAACACCAAATAAACAAGTTTCCGAAAACACCAAATAAATAAAATAAAATCCCAAATGACCAGGAAATTCTGATTAAAAGAATTAGTTTCCTCTTGGATATCTATACATTTGGTAGGAAAAAAACACCAAACTTTTCTCTATATAGTTATTTTCTAAAACTTCACACAATAGTTTGCATGCTGATCACTAGGAGAGCAATAGCTATAAGATTCCAGCATTGCCACAGGCTTCTTTCCAATATATAGAGAGGAAGACTTCCTTTCAGCTGCTGAGGATCTGTTTTTTTTTTTTTTCCTGAGACTTGTCAACAGATGTTAAAAAGATCAGATATATGAAATTTTTTAAAAAAACAATTGTACATAGGAAGTGTACAATAGGATCTAAATTTAAGATGGCATAGGAAGAATTGCAAGATTGTCCAGCATTGATGCAAATGGCTTCTCAGATTTAAAAAATCCTTCATTAGAGTCATCTGGTTTATTTAGGTTAGGGGGAATAATACTAGCTTCATCTTAGCTCCATGGAATTCTATAAATATTTTTATGACTATTTGTAACCTGTTGTTTTTTTCCTGTGTCACAGACCCATCTATCACACAGCTCACTAAATTAATTGAAGGGGAACCTGAGTTCAAAATAGTCAGGGAAGGGGAGACAATAACTAAAGTGATTCATGGAGGTTGGTATGCTTTCAGCAACTCAATTTGTATTAGTTAATTTGAAACATACACTATTCCCAATCAGCTTCTACTTAACGTATGTGATTCATGCCACATGTTAGACAACTGTTCTAACAAGACCCTCTGGAAGTGTTGGAATTTTATTGCATAATTTCATTTCACTTATGTATTTCAAAGAAAATGGGGGTTTTGCCTAGCTGTGACCCATATCTACAGTTAAGACAGTGTTAGAAATGCTCTGCATGCTGACATAATATCTGTCTCAGTTAAGAATTATTTGCTGGTTGTTGTACTGCAATCAAAAATGCAGTATGTGATTCTATGATAGAAAGGCAGTTTTATCAGACAGAGAGGTAAACTTTGCCTTCTGTTTTGCTAGGGGCATTGAGAAGGTCACATCTAGGGTGTTTTTAAAGGAAAAACAGCATGTGGCCATCGTAACTTTGGAGGAAGCTTTGGTCTCCTCTGAACATTTTTAATTTTTTGAAAATGTGCTATGGTATTTTCTTGTGTGCTTCAGTAAATTTCAGCATCCCCAGACCAGTACTTGTAACACTATTCATCACTTGATTGATATCTTGAATTTTAAAATCCTTGTAGAACCAATTATTAAAACATACACCAAAATTATTGATGGGCGACCTGTGGAAGTGACAGAGAAAAAAGTAACAGAAGAAAGAATTATTCAAGGTAAATTATGCTGAGCTATTCATACTTAGTAAAGTTTACCATTATGTACAACAGTAACACATCTTAAGTTCTGTCCTAATGTCTAAACTGCGTTTCCTGGAGAGAAATGGCTAAACTGTATATCCCGGAGAGATGATTTTTTCCCTAATGCTTCCCACTGACAATGTATGGTTCAAATTCTGGCTATGTGTGCTACACACACATACACAGAAATGCCAACAGTATTTTAACAGCATGGTAAACAACGAAAACTTTTTTTCTTTTTAATGTATTGCAAAGTGTCTTTTTTTTTTTTTTTTTTTTTTTTTTTAGACTGGTTTGCTTTAGAAAGAAAGACTTTATTATTATTATTATTATTCTTTTCCTTTAATTTTTGGGTTGTATATCTCCAGGTAGGTTGCATTTGACCAAAGATAGACCTTCATTGTGTACATACCTTCTTTTGCATGTCATCCCAGGCTCCCTTGACAATCATTTTAGAAAAAGAACTTCTCTGTTCCTCTGCAAGAGGGGACCTTGACTGATCCGACATCCACAAGTTAGACATTTGTATTCAGCTAATATAAGATAAAGTTAATGTGCATCTGTTTCCCTTGGTCTTCTACTACAGTAACTTTCAATTTCTTTGGCCAATTTCAATTATATTTGACCTACTACATACAGAAATATTTCTTTAAGAAAACTAGAAACTTCACAGAAATTGAATGTGGAGTACAGCATCACAAATTCTTTGCTAAAACATTTTGATCCCCTTGGTTAAATATCAGTTTAAATGCTGCCATTAAAATTCTGTCAGTCAGAGCAATTGTAAGGGAAAGACAGTGTTATAGGAGCATACTGACTTAGCTAAAAGTCTTAATATTTAGTTTATTTAGATAATCTTAAAAATCAATTTACAAAGTAATTCAAGCAAGAGAGAAATAGAGAACCAGACTTAAGCAAGTCTCATACAATTATTTACTGTAATGAAAATAACTGAATGAAAAACCTTGGTGGTTTCTGAATAAAACTGGGACTATTTTTCAACACAAATTTTCTGGGGAAAAAAGTAATACACCATTTTCTCATTTCTGAAATTCAGATTTCACTAATATCCCACTTAAAATGGTCAATGTAATGTAAACTGCCAGTATTTCAGACCTCATATTTCCTTCTCTTCCCTCTGTAGTAGAAACTGATAAAGAATCTCAAATGTTAAAATTATTCATAGCAGTAATAAAAGCAACAACTTCTATTTACAACAGTGGATCCAGACTCTTTTTGCACTTAGAAAATACCTGTTCCATGACCTAATACGACAAAGTGTTTAAAACTGTCTTACTTCAAGAATATGAGCAGATATTTACTGTAAGTATGTTAAATTTAAGTACTTTCCTGAATATCTCCAAATACTATTTGTAACCCTCTTTCAGTTTAGTTTGAGACACAGTAAGAGACAACATTATCATAAAAGCAGTTTAAAGCATGTTAACCATGGAACCATCCTAAGCATCAAACAGGAAGAAAAAAACCTTAAAATGCAATCCTGTTATATCCAATTAAAGTCACTGTTTTACACATCTTTTTTCCAGGTCCTGAAATAAAATATACCAGAATTACTGCAGGTGGAACAGACAATGAAGAAAAGTTAAAGAAATTACTTGAAGAAGGTTAGTATCCTTCTTTTCTTTCCTTACTTTAATAAAAACTAATCTAAAAATATATTACTGAAGTAATTACTGAATGGCTACTCCATGCTTTCAGCAAAAATGCTCATACTGCAAAATCATACCCAGATTAAAACTCAGAAGCTGAAAAATGTCCAAATCTAACATTGTGGTTTGATTTTCACATTTCAGTCGGCTCCAGAGTCGAGGCTGCTTGGATCTAATATGCCGTATGCTACGTTTATAATAAAATATTGTGTTTTCAGAGTTTACATGGAATTTAATAACATAACAGATTTTGTAATTCAACAAAATGCTATGACAGGATTAATTCAATAATATGCTGTTAAAGGCTTGTCAAATGTTTTCTGCAAATCAATTTTTTGCCATAACCTGTATCCTATCAGAGGTTACCAAGGTGACCAAATTTATTGAAGGTGATGGTCATTTACTTGAAGACGAAGAAATCAAAAGACTTCTGCAGGGAGGTAATTCAGTGTATTATAACTAACCTTTTTGCAACAGGTCATGATAACTGAAACCCCTCTCAGATATATTGATCTCAACATTTTAAAGACTGACATAGAGGAAGTATAATTACAATGGGAGAAAAAATAGAATGCCATATATGAAGTGCCAGATGTCTGTGAAATGGAAATAAGTACCAAAGTTTGATTAATCATTTTTTTATTATATTGATCATGGAAAAAAAAAAAAAAAGTTTTTTTCAGTCTTTAAAAAGTTGTCTAATTAAAACTCAGGGGAGCAATGAAGATTTATTCCACTAGTTGTGAGCTCTTCAGAAAATTTAAATCTGTGAAGAACACTTATGAAGCAGAAAGTATTGTAATAGGCCAAATTCATCTTACTTATCAGTTCTTCAGAAATGAATATTCATTGCCCTCAAGTTAATAATTAAAGGCATGTATAGCATCATTCTTTCAATGCTTACAGGTGATGGATATCAAAGCATTAACTTTAAATCTCCTCAAATGTAGCATTCCAATGAATGGTTTTCTTTCCTTCTTGCTCTCTTAATTCTAACAGTTTTGGCAATATATAACCAGTAGCTGTAGAAAACTGGTAAAAGAACTTGTGCTTATGAAATTAATCTGTCTGTGAATTTGGAATGTTCTCTGCTTAATGTAGATTAGAAAACCTATCTATAATAGCAATGGGGAATGAAAAAAGAGAATTCAAGTGTTGTGTTTTTACTAAATGTTTGTTAAACCTGAGACAGAAGCTCAAGAATATGTATGAATGTTTCTCTTGGCATAAATTAACTGAAGCCACTTCATTTTATGTTCACTTTTTAGTAAGTTACGAACATGAATACCAGTGAAGTAGCTTACAGCTAGCTGTGTGTTCAAAATCCTGTAGTCCTTCAAAAGCACTATTCTGTGCATGGGACTTAAACTTCAGATGAGTAAAAAAATTAGAGATGGCTAAACAGCTTTCCACCAAATAAAACCATGCTAGATGATAATACAGATAGTTTTAGAGAAAAGCCAAGATATGTCTATGCACTGTTGACTGTATTTCTTTTTTCCATTTTAAACATCTACATTTTAGTTTTACAAATCTAAGCCAGGATTTGCCTATAATCATTGGAGAGAAATAGGAACTTCCAGAGGGTTTTTCATCTTGTGTCCCAGCCATGTGAAAAGAGTTGCTCTCTGGAGATGCTTGTTTCAGTGTTGAATATTTGAAAAGACAGTTGAGAATTGAAGAAATTACAGCAAGAAAATCCCTCCCTATACTGGACTATGTTATACTGGTGTCAGCCAGGCAATAAAGAGCAGGATCAAACTTTATCTGTGGAACTGTTCAAAATTCTTGTGACAGGTCTGATGCCAGAATCCAACAATTACTATTGTAATTGTAATCATAATCATCTTCAGTTACAATAATATACAATTAAATAGGCATAATCTGTAGGGATACATCTTACAGTAACATTATAACTGTATGGAAAAGAGCTAAATAATTTCTCTGTAGTAAATGTGTAATTCTCTTGAATTCTTACTATTTTCCCTTGCTATTATATGTTAGTTTGCATAAGCATCCTGCTTTACGGAATGGACCAAATAGACAGATTTTCTGTTGTTTTAATTTGATTTTCTCTATCTTTTCCATGATTTATCTAGTCAGCTACCCTTGGCTGCCATGATAATACCTTACCATATGTTTAGCCAATAAAAACACATGTAGCTTTATGGCTGTTGGTGATAATGGTGATAATGCTTTATGGCCCTCTTGTCTACATCAAATTATTTCTGTTTTATTGAAAATTTCCTAAACATTTAAATCCAAGTCCAGTCACAAATGAATGTATTACCACTGTCTAAAGTAAAACAATTATTTTGTATGGGTTATAATTCTACTTGTACAATATCCAGCACTGCTTATTACAATTGGCAGTCTTTGCTGAAACAACACTTCAAGCCAAGATTGCAATGAATGTCCCTCAGCTGTACAAAAGGAATCACCTGTGGCAGGGCCAAGGAAATCAGCAGGACCTTACGGCATGAATAACATGGTGGTCTGCATACACCTACACTCCCAAAATTATGTTGTTTCTACTGAAGGCTCCTAGCATATGGAAAAATGCTATACCAGATTTAACTCATTTGTTTTTGATGCTTACCATAGCTGGAACTGAGTACACCAAGGTTACTAAAGTAATTGAGGGAGAGCCACAGATTATCGAGAGAGAAATCAAGAAAGCCCATCTGGAAGGTTAGTTTGTCTAAAATTCCAGTATCACTAGGACTTGCTTTGTCTGAAGTGATCATTCCAGGTGGGGTTTTGTAGTATTTATTCACAAAAATTACTTAGGTCTGAAGCCAGTACTTTAACAAGAAAAAATTTAAAATTAGTTAGGAAAACAATTCTGTCGGGGACAATACAGAGAATAATGTTGAGGCTTATCTTGTAGATAAAATAACTAAAAGATTTGGCAAACATAGTAGACAAGAGGAAATGTTTAACCACAAAGCCTAGGTTAAAACATTTGAAGGAACACGCACCATAAGAATTGCCTTTTCCTTAAGCAGCACATCCCGAAGAAGACCACGTGAGTTATTTTTAACTTGAGTTATTTCTTGTCAGTGTTAATATGATCTGTTGATATGAGGGGTTCTCAGCCTGGTGAAGGGGGTGTAGGGTGGAGGGAGTATAACCCCGTGGTTGAGTAAATATCTCAGAGGGTCTTGGAATTTCTTTACCCTTATCCTATTGTTAAATGAAGGAAACACTTGGGTTTGAAAGAGCTGAATGGCATTGAGGTCTGAAATGAGTCTCTTAAGGAAGCCAAATACAATTCACCCTGACTTTATACCAGGAATTTTTTCTTCAGGTTTAACAATTATTTTTTAATTATTTTCATATGAATTTAAGTAGCTTGTTTAGGGTTTCTTTTGTATTTGTAGTATGTCCTTTTCCAATTCTAATTCTAGTAATGCAGAATAAGTTATTCTGCTAGCCTTTGAGCTACATTCATAGGAAAAATTATTATGGCTTGTGGAGAATGAAGTTAAATAAATATATTTCTACTTTTTAAATTTTGAAGTTTATGCTACGTACTGAACGTATACCATAGTGTTTGTATTACTTCAATGTTGGGTAGTACGAGGCATGCAGGGAAGTCAACTATTGCCTGAAAATGACAGGTGTGATCTTCGACCATGAGGTTTGCCTGAAAGCGTAGGTGTATGGACAGCATATAACTATGGAAAGCATACTTTGCATGGACCAATGTCTGTCCTTGTCAGTGCAGTGCAGATCTTGAAATTTTCTATCACCACACTGGTGCAGATAGCCAGTGTTTAACCTCAGCTGTAATGAGGTGAAGCCTGTACCTCAGGGCTATGCATTCGTATACTCTGTACCTCAGGATGAAAAGACAACTGACTGCATCTGATTAAGCAAAGATGTAAAAAAGGAAAAAATACCACAATAACATTTCTGTGACAGTGACAGAAGAATTATTTCTTATGCTCGTGGAATGTTTTTCTTTCCAATGAGGAGACATCTGGTTTTAAAAATGTCTCAAGGTTTGATGAGAAAGAGGAAAACATGTCCATAGTTTCACTGAGTAGGTATTTTGGAAAACAGATATATCTGCTAATGAGAGTGGTACCTATCAATAGTCCTTGCTCTACTCTACACTTTAAAACAGAAGTCTCTGAGAAAATTAACTGAACTCTAAATGTGGAATCATATTGTGGACTCACAATTCAGTTATACATCAAGACCCAAACACAGCTGGAAATGTGGCCAACATCTTGTGATGTTTGAGTTTCAAGAACATAATTTATAAATGATTCCTGAAGTAATAATGTCTGTGTAGCAGACCTGGACATCCTCTGCCAATAGCTGAGACTGAGACACAGTCTGGACATTAACCTGAGCTTGTACATTGCTGACAGTGTCAGATGGTGTTTGCTGAATGAAGAGCATGGGCAAAACATCCTGGCACCTGCCTACATCACGTATCATTTGTAAGAGATCAGTGTGAATAATAGATTAATACACACTGTTAAAGTGTAAAAGTACTTTTGAAATGTTTGTAAGAGTTGATGGATGACTGCACATAACAGAAGTGGGTGAATTGTATTATAAGCATTCATGTTTCAGGTGATTAAATCAACATGCTAATAGCACAAAATTCTTAATTTACCAAAAAACTTAAAGAACAAACTTCACAAGTCAGCAATGGGTTTTCAGCATTTCTAATGAGTTTTAATTCAAAGGCTCTTACGAATCACTTCTGATAGCAACATTTTTGTTTTCTAGAAGCACCTGTACGGAAAGTACAACCAACCAGGAGAACACAAGGTAAAAGCAAAACATATGTTTAAACATTTTAACATGCATCAAATATTATGTTAAAAGTCAGGAGGGGAAAAAAATACCCTTAAGAAAACTAAGTTCAAAAGGAGAGTTGCATTGATGCTTTATAAAAAAAAAAAAAAAACAAAAAAAACAGCAAGCTTGGTGTTGTTAATTACTAGGTTTCTAGATTTTTTCCTTATATATATTTCTACCTGAATATGACAGATTAGATGTGTTGGTCAAACAGTGTTTTAGATTAGAATAACGCCATCAAAGTGAGATATGAATCTGGAATCTAACATTGTGAAAATGGCACTGTGGGATTGCCCACCGTAGGATTTGTGACTCACTGATTCTACGTTATTTTGATCCATTAAGAAGCTGAGAGATCATTGTAATTTCCTATCTGCCAGCACAAGAGTGAAAGATTAAGCACCAGCTTTCACCTTTCTTCACATATCTGTTTCACAAGTACACACAGTATATAGTGTGACTACATTATATATAATTATAGGTAATAATTATGGTTCTTTTTCCATTTTTTCAGGGGGAACAGCAAGAAGGAGGACAAGACTGGCTTATCCCTAAAAGCTTTCCAAGACAGAAATTCCACAGAATTACAAATTAACAGCATGGTCTTTGAGAGGAAGATAAACCAGTTTTTAAAAAGATGAGAACATTAGAAAATGACATTGTTTTGATAACATAATGTAAACTGAACCATGAATCCACAAAAAAATGTGAAGCAGCAGATGCTCACTGCTAGCACAGTGCTCACCCGGAGGAGTAGTCTATTGGGGGTGCTTTAACTGCTCTTGATGGTAAGCACTATGCAGGGTGGGATCCTGGAACTGCTGCAGAACATCTGTAGAACCAAGATTCCTTCTTATGATGGATAGTAAGTGTTTGCAGGATTGGATTCAAAAAGAGCAGGGAACATTACAGAGTGTATTTTTTTATTATTATTATTTCCAATAAATAAGAAATATAAATAAAATTAGAACATTTCTAGAAAAAAAAAAATTACTTCAGGTGACTTTTAGAGTAATCTAAGGAAATATGAGATGTTGACATAGCACTTTTGGTTCAGTAGTATTGTATGCTTTTTATAAGTCAAAAATTCATTACATGTTTAGTGTCATAATGACATCAGTAATATTACCCTTTCTAAACAAATATGCCTTATATTAAATGTATCCTTTTTTTTTTGTTCTACATTGCATATCCAAATGCCTTTTAGTAACGTGGCTCATAGAAGTTCTTAAAAAGAAAAAAGCAAACGTGAACAAATTGAACTGTATTTGAGATCATGTTGACTTCTTTATTTATAAGAAAAATCATTCCCATTAAAAAACTATTATACCAATACGTATACTGTGATTCTAAAGTGTTTTCCCACTTTTCCCTAAATGTGTCTTTTGATTATTAAAGTGGATTATAAAAGGGATAAATAAAATCTATGTAAACAGTTAACATCATGGAAGAATGTTTTACAAAAATGAGGCTAAGTCTGAAAACTTTTTTATCAAAACATGCTTTGTTAATGACCAGTACTAATGTGGAGTTTTCTGTAAATTATGTTAATTTTATAACTCTAGTTTTGTACTCATAAAAGTTGTTTACCTTTAACAAAAGTTGGATAACAATTACTCATGAAATAGAAAAAATGTCTTCAAAGTGCCTTGATTCTGCAGACCAAAGTTTCAGAGGAGTTATCTAATGTGCTTTTATACTTCTCTTTTGAAACAAATAATAAAGGATTTGGATGAACTGTGCTTGCTTTCATTATTAAATAGTTCGTGAATAGTAAAGTAAATTTTAAATATTCTTAAGCATTTAGTGTAGTTTTTAGGTAAAAAATATGCTTTCACAAAAACAAACTGATGCTTCTCTTTCTCACTTAGCACTTTCTCCTGGCAAAAGTGACTGCATGTGGCTTGGATGGGCACATGCTTTGCTGGGTAAAAAACTGTCTGGATGGCCAGGCCCAAAGAGTTGTGGTGAAAAGAGTTCAATCCAGTTGGCAGCCGATCACGAGTGGTGTCCCCCAGGGCTCTGTTTTGGGGCCACTCCTGTTTAACATCTTTATTGATGATCTAGACGAGGGGATCGAGTGCACCCTCAGTCAGTTTGCAGATGACCCCAAGTTGGGTGGGAGTGTTGATCTGCTCGAGGGTAGGGAGGCTCTGCAGAGAGACCTGGACAGGCTGGAGCCATGGGCTGAGGCCAACTGGGGGAGTTTCCATAAGGCCAAATGCCGGGGGCTGCCCTTGGGCCACAACAACCCCCAGCAGCGCTACAGGCTTGGGGAGGAGTGGCTGGAGAGCTGCCAGTCAGAGAGGGACCTGGGGGTGTTGATTGACAGCCGGCTGAACAGGAGCCAGCAGTGTGCCCAGGTGGCCAAGAAGGCCAATGGCATCCTGGCTTGTGTCAGCAATAGCGTGGCCAGCAGGGACAGGGAAGGGATCTGACCCCTGTACTCGGCACTGGTGAGGCCGCCCCTCGATTCCTGTGTTCAGTTTTGGGCCCCTCACTACAAAAAGGACATTGAATGACTCGAGCGTGTCCAGAGAAGGGCAACGGAGCTGGTGCAGGGTCTGGAGCACAGGTCGTACGGGGAGCGGCTGAGGGAACTGGGGGTGTTTAGTCTGGAGAAGAGGAGGCTGAGGGGAGACCTCATCGCCCTCTACAGCTCCCTGAAAGGAGGTTGAAGAGAGCTGGGGATGAGCCTCTTTATAACCAAGTAACAAGCAATAGGACAAGAGGGAATGGCCTCAAGTTGCACCAGGGAAGATTTAGACTGGATATTAGGAAGCATTTATTTCCAGAAGGGGTTGTTAGGTGTTGGAATGGGCTGCCCAGGGAGGTGGTGGAGTCCCCATCCTTGGAGGGGTTTAAGAGTTGGGTTGACATAGTGCTGAGGGACATGGTGTATTTGGGAACTGTCAATGTTGGGTTGATGGGTAGACTGAATAGAATAGAATCATTTAGGTGGGAAAGGACCCTGGAGATCATCTAGTCCAACCATTCACCTAGCGCATTTCCCACCTACAGCATATCCTTAAGCTCTAAATCGACCCTACTTCTTGACTGGATGATCTTCAAGGTCTTTTCCAACCTTGATGATTCTGTGATATATTAGTGCATTTAAACTGTAACACTCTCCTTAAGCACAGATAAAACCTTCCCTAACTCCCTAATCACATACCACAAGCACTAGTCCCTGAATGGTAAACATCTCTGATCATTGGAATGATATGTTGTGCAGCTTTACTGGGATGTTACTGTCTCAGTAATGTGACCTCAATACCTACTATCATAGTACTTCGGAAGAAAGTCAGCTCTTAACCCTGCTGAGAGCTTTTAGGGAAGAACGAGAGCTCTAGTACTCCCTAGAGGGTGAACTGAAGCTGTCACCTTTGTCTGGGGCCTTTGACTGTTGTTAAATTATCTTCAATCTACTTTCTTCACTGCTGTGCCACTATGAACTGTCAGTCAAGAACGATTTTAAAGGACAGTAATTATGTTAGGGGAGGAATGTGTCTGTGCTTCCCTCTCCCAAAAAAGAGTAGGAGATGGGGAAGAAAATGGGATGGAACTGACAGATAAAGTATGTACAGGAACTAGGGAGGAAGCGTGAGGAGGCAAGAAAATGGATTAAAACCTACTCTGTGGTAGTACATTTTTACCTTTTCAAGTGGGAATAAATTTGTAACATACTAATTTTGGTATATTTTCTGATTTGATAACATTTCAAAGCCTCTGGTAGTCACTAAAATACCCTTCTGTACTTCACCCTTCCTGAATATAATCCAGGTGAAATGCAAGAATATATGAAGGACACTCCTCCATGAACAGTTGTTTCCCTGACACACTCCATCTCTCTGAGTCCAGCTGCACTGTACATTAACAACTCTTTTTATGGAGTGACTTTTTCTATTTATCTGAACAATCCTCCCACAACTCAATGTAGAAAGAAAATCAACATGTTCTTTTAAATGCTTTTCATATATTTAGTAATTTCTGTCTCAGCACAGACAATCTTTTATTAAAGAGCAGATCTGGAGAACTGTTGTGACTACAAATCCTCCTGCCCCGTTACCTATTTCCCCTCACCTTATAGTAACATAAACTAATATAATGTGATTAAATAAGGGATTAGCATATGACTGAGTCAGAATGTTTACTAATAACAGAGAACTCTTTTCTTTGGTGTTTACTTATAATCTCTTGGGGATTTATAAGCAGGAATGCCCAGCTGAGTTGGTGATGGAATTCTTAAAAGGCTTCCTTCGGTGTCCTGTATGAAAAACTGATGCCAAAGAATTTGTAACCAGCAGTGCTCACATATCTGTCAATTTTGACAACAGTAGGTGCACATAAGTGATCTATAAGATCACTATATAGTCTTTAAAAATATATAGTCCTTTAAAAATAAAGACATTCTAGAATTACACATTAAATTGTTACCTTGTAATTTTCTGGAAACTAGGATTTGTATCTACATATTTTCTTTGTGATGTAGGAAGGTGAATATTCATAAATATTCATAATTTGACAAGTATTCAACAGAGAATACCATGATGAATGTTTTTCATATATTGGGTGAGGCGATAAAAAGTGGAAGCTACAAGACAGACATTTTAGGTGCATGACAAAATGGCCCTGGAACAAAAAAGAAAAAATTACTAGTTTCAGACATCCTTTTATCAACTGTCATGCCACTTTTTTTTTTTTTTTAATTTCCAATAATAACTCACCTCTGGAAAAAAATGTGTGAGATTCACCTTGTGAAAGATAATCACTTTTATCTGCAAATCACATTATTTAGGTTATTTGTAGAAAAAAAAAATATATAATCTTTACACTTTCCCTGGACATCACAGAATCACAGAATGGTTGAAGCTTGGAGGCATCTCTGGAGATCATCAAGTTCAACCTTCCTGCCTTAGCAAGTGCAGCTAAGGCAAGTTGCTTGGTTCTCTGTCCAGTCAGTTGTTAAGTATCTTCAAGGATGGAGACTCCACAATCTCTCTGGACAACCTATGCTAGTGATTGACCACCTTCATAATAAATATCTTTTTCTTATGTTTAAATGGCATTTTTTGTATTTCAGTTTTTGCCCATTGCCTCTCTGTCCTTGTTAGCCTCTGAGAAGAGCATGGCTCCCTCTTTTTTATACCTTTCCTTCAGGTATTTATGCACTTTCCTAGATCCCTCTGAGTCTTCTCCAGGCTGAATAGCCCCAGCTCTCTCAGCCTCTCCTCATTTGCCAGATGCTCATCATCTTAGTGGCCATTAGCTATACTCACTCCAGTAGCTCCATTTCTCTCTTGTATTGGGGAGCCCAAAACTGAACACAGTTCATCAGGTGTGGCCTAACCAGTTGTACTGGGTCTGGCTGAACTGGAATTGGTTTCCCCCTATAGGAGCCCTCACGGTGCTGTGTTTATGCTGGGAGCTGGCAGGGTGTTGGTAGCACCCTGGTGTTGTGGCTGCTGCTGAGTGGTGCTTACACAGCACCAAGGCTCTCTCTGACATTTCCCCCCTCCCAGTGGGACGGGGTGGGCAAGATCTTGGGAGGGGACACAGCCAGGACAGCTGCCCCGAATGGACCAAAGGGATATTCCAGACCACATGACATCTGCTAAGTATAAAGCTGGGAGAAAAGAGGAAGGGAGTGGGGTCACATTGGGTCCTCCGAGGCAACCACTACCTGTATGGGAGCCCTGATCCTGAGAAGGCCCCACATCGCCTCTTCATGGCAAGTAGAGAATAAATCTGTTTTCTTATTTTTGCTTCTGCGTGTGGATCTTTGCTTCACTTTTCTTATATTAGAACTGCTTTTGTTTTACCCACAAGGGTTGGTCTATCTTATTTTCTTTCCCCTCTTTTCCCTGTTGAGAAAACAAGGGGAAAAGGGGGGAGTGATAGAGTGACTTGGTGGATACCTGGCATTTAGCCAAAGTCAAACCATCACACCAATGCTGAGTAGAGGGGAAGGATCAGCTCCCTTGATATGCCGACAGTGTTTTTCCTAATGGAAAACCTTCTCCTAGCAGGCTGTTGGCCTGCTCTTCCATGAGGGCACATGCTGACCCATAATCAACGTGTTGTCCAATAGGACCCATTGTCCTCCTCTGCAGATCTGCTTTCCAGTCTGTTAACCCACAGCCTGTACTAATGCCTGGGATTATTCCTCCCCAGGGGCAAGGCTTGGCTTTTGCCTTTGTTGAACTTCATGAGATCCCTGTCATCCAATTTCTCCAGCCTGTCTTCTGAATGGCACAACAGCCATCTGGTATATCAATCATGCCGCCTCGTTTTGTAGTCCATGCAAACTTGCTGCGGGTACACTCTGTCCCATTGCCCAAGTCATTAATGTAGATGTTAACCCATACTGAACGCAGTACTGACCTCTGGGATATGCCACTATGAGATGAAAGATGGTGCTGGTCACAGTATGTTGGATGTTTAAGCTATGAGCAGTGCTGCTTACTGCATGCCTGCTTTATAATAATTCATTTCATGTAACTCCTGCTGATACTTTTCAGGGTTGTTTTAATCATGTCTGGGTTGAATCACAGGCATTTATCCCTATAATTGCTAGTCCAATTACCTTTTAATTTTTTTCTCACCAAAATATTTAACAGTTTCTTCAACAGCTGTATTTCCCACAATGGAATATGTGGCCTGTATCAGGGCCACATTGAAGCCATGTGATGTGCATGTGATGTTAAACAGAACTAAAACAGCATGTTTATTAACTGAGAAAAATATATCAATGCAAAATCTACTGGCAAGAGATGGGGATATTTTCAGGGGCATAGACAGGTGTGCCTTGGGGCATGATTTGTAGATGTTTACCACAGGCTCTTCAGGCTGTTGACTATATTGCAAATGAGGTCTAAGAAACCTCTTAAGGTTGTCAGTGTCCCTGCAATCCTCCACATCTCAGGTGCCTGCCTGTCACTGTCAGTCACCATGATCTATAACAAATCCAGACCCCACAGCTCTCAATGGCAAGTGCAGATCCATCTGTCTACAGACACCTAGATCCATTTGTCTGGAGGATTTAGCAGGGCTTGTTTCTGTCTTTCAAGTAGACCTTGATTACAGGGTACCCATACAGTAGTGGAAGATATAGATGGAGTGGTGAGTGAGTCTGCTGAGACGCCTTGTTCCATCTCTAGAAAAAAACAGCTATGATTTAATTGGTAAAGACTGTTCTTTCCAGGGAAGGCAGAAGGATAACTCATTTCTGGATCCCAGCTGGTCAGAGACAGGAAATACAGTAAGCACAATTTTTAAAGAGGAATCCTGGCGAAGACCTTTTTAAAAGAAGATATATATTGCTGCCTTTTTTTTTTTTTTTTTTTTTTTTTTTTTTTTTAAAACGGGTATGGATGAGGTTGTCTTTGGAAAGGCTTATTCTGTAGTGTCAAGACCTTGGCAAAAGTGCCTGTGACCACTCCAAGGCACACACCTCCTGTACAAGTCTGCAGAAGCCTCAGGAGCATTTCCAAGATAGTGAATCTTCATGTATATCCCAAATATGCCCTAGGTCTATTGGGACAACACCTGAATGCGTACTCTATTCCCTCTCCAGTCACCAGAAAGGACTCTGACATGACCTGGGGAGATGTCATGCCACAATCCAAACAGAAGCAAGTCTGGAACAAAATAGCTGTACATCAACTATGTATTTATTATTTCTCCAGCTGCAGATCAGAGATATTACATATGGAAAAATCTTATTAGATCATGTTATCAATCTCCTTGCCAAGGTTGGATTGTTCCCCACTGTTAGAGTCTATAATGCTTTGACCAGGCGAGTGGTACCTTCCCACAGTCATTCTCTCAAATCCTCCTCAGAGCCACTTTCCCATATTTTGATCCCCTTTCTGGCTTACCCACCATCAGACTAGGCAGACATATTCTATCAAGTAGTCTTGCAGCAGAAAAGGCAGATGTTTTAGCTATAACAAGGATGAAAACCCTGTTAATGTGACAGTAATGGATTTGCCCATATTTTCCTGAACTATCTGTACAATTGGAGATCTATTTTGGTGTTGAACAAACTATTGACTTTGATTTAGTTTGTGGATTGCCTCGTAGGTCTGCCACTAGTTTATTGCCTTCTTAATGATGCCATATTAGTTCAGGATATGTGGTTCATGAAATCACAGAAGCACAGAATGTTTAAGGTTAGAAGTGACCTCTGGAGGTCACCTGGTCCAACCCCCCTCCTCCAGCAGGGTCAATGAGAGTTCTGAAAAATACTTAAAGACTCAGTTGTAGTCTTATGAGCTAGAAATGTATCTATGTATTTCGCCCATTGTCCAAAATCAAATGCATTTTTCAAACACCAGTGTAATGAGAACCTATTTCATGTTTGTACTCTTCATGAATTGAGTAGTTACATCAGTAGAATTGTGGCAGAGGTTGACTCTAAGATTCAGCACTCTTTTCAGTTTCATTGTTGAAAAGCTTACTGGTCAAAAAGTCTTTACACCCTGGCAGCCAGGACACCAGAGCTGCCCAGAAGAATCAGGCAGCAGAAAACCATGTCAAGTCATTTGCATCTTGGCAGCTAGACCCTGAGAATCAAAGTTCAGAAAGCCTCCGCGCTTCTGGTTTTACAGATAGAATTGCTTGCAAGTAGGAGCACAGATGACTGAAATACCAAGAGAAAATGAGGCTGTATTAGTTGATCATAAAGAATAAGTCATATGTGCAAAGTATATGCATCTGCAGTGTGTTCACTGGGAAACTAGATTGTATCAGCCTCTTCTATCTATACAGAACCTATACACAGTCATGATGAGTTTACCATGTGGATAGTTTTGTAAACTTTGTAACTGTGCACTCAACTACAAATGTCAAAATTTTCAGCTCAGTTCTGTAGGATAATTCACAGAATCACAGAATCGTCTAGGTTGGAAAAGACCTTGAGGATCTTCCAGTCCAACCATCAAACTAACACTGCCC
>NW_020799091.1:25556934-25590879 GCF_003259725.1 Athene cunicularia | reverse complement strand
TCAGTCTCAGCTATTGGCAGAGGATGTCCAGGTCTGCTACACAGACATTATTACTTCAGGAATCATTTATAAATTATGTTCTTGAAACTCAAACATCACAAGATGTTGGCCACATTTCCAGCTGTGTTTGGGTCTTGATGTATAACTGAATTGTGAGTCCACAATATGATTCCACATTTAGAGTTCAGTTAATTTTCTCAGAGACTTCTGTTTTAAAGTGTAGAGTAGAGCAAGGACTATTGATAGGTACCACTCTCATTAGCAGATATATCTGTTTTCCAAAATACCTACTCAGTGAAACTATGGACATGTTTTCCTCTTTCTCATCAAACCTTGAGACATTTTTAAAACCAGATGTCTCCTCATTGGAAAGAAAAACATTCCACGAGCATAAGAAATAATTCTTCTGTCACTGTCACAGAAATGTTATTGTGGTATTTTTTCCTTTTTTACATCTTTGCTTAATCAGATGCAGTCAGTTGTCTTTTCATCCTGAGGTACAGAGTATACGAATGCATAGCCCTGAGGTACAGGCTTCACCTCATTACAGCTGAGGTTAAACACTGGCTATCTGCACCAGTGTGGTGATAGAAAATTTCAAGATCTGCACTGCACTGACAAGGACAGACATTGGTCCATGCAAAGTATGCTTTCCATAGTTATATGCTGTCCATACACCTACGCTTTCAGGCAAACCTCATGGTCGAAGATCACACCTGTCATTTTCAGGCAATAGTTGACTTCCCTGCATGCCTCGTACTACCCAACATTGAAGTAATACAAACACTATGGTATACGTTCAGTACGTAGCATAAACTTCAAAATTTAAAAAGTAGAAATATATTTATTTAACTTCATTCTCCACAAGCCATAATAATTTTTCCTATGAATGTAGCTCAAAGGCTAGCAGAATAACTTATTCTGCATTACTAGAATTAGAATTGGAAAAGGACATACTACAAATACAAAAGAAACCCTAAACAAGCTACTTAAATTCATATGAAAATAATTAAAAAATAATTGTTAAACCTGAAGAAAAAATTCCTGGTATAAAGTCAGGGTGAATTGTATTTGGCTTCCTTAAGAGACTCATCCCCAGCTCTCTGCACCCTCCTTTCAGGGAGCTGTAGAGGGCGATGAGGTCTCCCCTCAGCCTCCTCTTCTCCAGACTAAACACCCCCAGTTCCCTCAGCCACTCCTCGTACGACCTGTGCTCCAGACCCTGCACCAGCTCCGTTGCCCTTCTCTGGACACACTCGAGTCATTCAATGTCCTTTTTGTAGTGAGGGGCCCAAAACTGAACACAGGAATCGAGGGGCGGCCTCACCAGTGCCGAGGACAGGGGTCAGATCCCTTCCCTGTCCCTGCTGGCCACGCTATTGCTGACACAAGCCAGGATGCCATTGGCCTTCTTGGCCCCCTGGGCACACTGCTGGCTCCTGTTCAGTCAGCTGTCAATCAAAACCCCAGGTCCCTCTCTGACTGGCAGCTCTCCAGCCACTCCTCCCCAAGCCTGTAGCGCTGCTGGGGGTTGTCGTGGCCCAAGGGCAGCCCCCGGCATTTGCCCTTATGGAAACTCCTCCAGTTGGCCTCAGCCCATGGCTCCAGCCTGTCCAGGTCTCTCTGCAGAGCCTCCTTACCCTCGAGCAGATCAACACTCCCACCCAACTTGGGGTCATCTGCAAACTGACTGAGGGTGCACTCGATCCCCTCATCCAGATCATCAATAAAGATGTTAAACAGGAGTGGCCCCAAAACAGAGCCCTGGGGGACACCACTCGTGACCGGCCACCAACTGGATTTAACTCTGTTCACCACAACTCTTTGGGCCTGGCCATCCAGACAGTTTTTTTACCCAGCAAACTGTGTGTCCATCCAAGCCACAAGCAGCCAGTCTTGCCAGGAGAATGCTGTGGGAAACGGTGTCAAAGCCCTTAGGACAGAACCATTCAGTCTGAAATGCTAAGTGAAAAAGTCTCTAAATTTTATATAAGCAACCAGAGACAGATGCTACCTATGTGTCTGTGGCTTAGAAATGCTAAAGAACCAAACCAAGTACTGATCAGGGACTGGCTTCCTTCTGCTCAAGGATAGTTCAATGGTGGATTCTGTTTTAATCATTAAAACACATGACACCAACAATGATTCATGACACCTTCAGCACTAAAATCCCAGGACCAGTGCTAAACAGCTGGTTTGGATCCTTTGTTTTCTCCATATCCAAAATTCCAGGTCAACAAGGATCATGACAGGGATCAGTTGGTGACATTTATGACTCACCTTCTACTATTGCTGACATACTGTCATCTAATCAGATTGTAAGGTTATGATCTTTCTGTGGTTTCTGTGTGAATGCCTTTAAAAATATTTTTGCAGTGGAAAGTTGCCACGTAAGGAGTAACAATTTTTGAAGAGACAAACCAGACTTTTTGTATGTTTTCTATTCCTGGATGCTCTATTTTTCATTCACGAGTGATGAGGCAGTATCATAAGCTGATCTGGCTCCACTATCCCCCTTGGTCACCATGTTGCCCTCAGGGAAACCAGAGTGTGGGGTGGAAATCCCTCTATGACACAAGCTGACATAAACATAAGAGCGATGGCATGACATACACAAGCCCAGCACTTTAGAAGTACTCAGGTCACAGAATAACATTATGATCAGGTTAATGAACCTCCTCCATAGTACATGGCAGAGATTCCCATACATAAATTTCTCTGCACTCTTCAGCATGGTAAACCTTTACTTATGTAATTTAATTATTTATCTTTGCTGTTATGACACCATTATTGGTTTTTTAATTCTCTTTGTCACTTTCACCAATCTGCAGGAAAGCGAGATATTTTTCTTTGGGCAATGGCTACAGCTGCAGGTAACAGACAAGCTTCCAGGTACACAGGCCCTTCATCAGGGCTGAAGTGGAACCGTTCATTAACCGACTCACACAAGTACCAGCAAAATAGGTAATTTCATAAGCTTAACTTGGGAGATGCAAAAAGTATGGCTGGGACAAAGATTTTAGCAGCTGTTTGACTAGAGACAGTAGGTGGATATTATCTGGGAGGAGCCATCCTACCCCTGCAGACACTGGTGGGAGTTCTGTCATTAATTTTAGTGGAGGCGGGATTATATCATAGACCTTTTCCCTTTAATACTGTCTCTCCAAACTTAATTTATTATATTACCTGAAGAGGAGGAACTGTGACTCTGAATCTGAATACAACTTTTAAACATATGGTGTCAGTGGGTTGATATATCAGATAGCCTTGCTCCCAGCACATGCGAACTACAACAAAGGGAGCTGTGGGTGGGAGGTCCTGACAGGTGGGTGGTTTGGATCTATATCACTCTCCTCTTGGACTTAGAAATGGAGGTAGATGCCCAAGTCTGTTATCTGCTCTACAGATATGAGACAGATTATGGCTCTTAGCCTTTACAGTAGCCAGGAAGAATTGTCTGCAATTAAGACTATGTCCTTGTTTCATCTGGGATAGAGCTAACTGGATTTTTTTTTTTTTTTTGCTTCCTTCTTAGTAGCTTGAATAGTGTTGTGGTTTTGTTTTAGTATGGGATTTGATATGAGAAGAATGTTGCTAATGTATTAATGCTTTTAGTTGTAGCTAAGAAATCAAGGACTTTTCAACTTCTCATGTTCTGTTAGTGCACAGGTACACAAGAAGCTGGGGGGGAGCATAGAAAAAACAATGGACCCAAATCAGCCAGTGGAATATTCCATATCATCTAACATCATGCTCAGTAAGGGTTGACTGGGAAGCTGCACTGGGTTTTTTGGGATGGTGGTTTCAGGCTTCTTTCTTCTCTGAGATCACTAGCTGGGTTTAAACCATGACAGACTGTCATCTATACAAAGTGACTGGCTTTCAAATACCAGTGTGAGAAATGGAACATTTGGGTTATGGTCTAAGATGTGGTTAGTTAAAAAGTTCAGATTTTTTTACTGAAACAGCAGTGTAACTGGGGAATCTGATTTACTGAGGTTACTCTGTTTTGGATAATGGTGTTCCAGCTAATACAATTTTAGGACTTTTTTTTCCTCCTGACCCAGCTATCCTTTTCATCACATCAGATATCCTTAGCAGCTTGTCAGAACGTCACTTCTATGTTTTAAAAAATACTTGTATAACATTACGGTGAATATATCAGATTTAAGTCAGGTGAGAGACATGGAACTGTAACAATTTATGAGTACTGGATGTAAATTCATTATGGGAATTTTTATGGTGGGATTATGTATGTTGAATGAATGGTGTTACTGAAAAAAAGAGAAAGCAAACAATACTTAAGGATAAGGCATGCTTGAGCAAACATATAAGGATCATTACAGGACAACTGGAGACCCACAAGTAAGCAGTCTATGGGCTGATTCTTCTGTATTTCTATGCAATCAGAAACTTATCTCAGCAGGTCTCTCTGAGTTTCCTGATTGTCCATTGCGTAGAAGTGTTAGTCTACTCCTACAGCATCTTTGGGGCTCCCTCTTAGACAAAAATTGGCTGTCACTGATAGTTCCCTCTGGGTCCTGAGTCCATAGGCACTACTGGGCTGGCAAGGTGTGCTCCCTCTGCCCTATGTGCAGACGTCCAGTGGGCTTTCCATCCTCATTCCCTCCTACACGATCATACTAGGTGCCAAGAAATTCAGCACCTGCCTTAAGTTTCATGACACATGTTTCTGCTGGGTTGAACACAGACTTCATATTGGTTTTGACACTCTGGACTGAAAGGCACAGACCAAAGTATTGCAAGGTTTAGAGAGAGCTTGGATTCATGCTCTGTGTGGATGAGCCAATTCACAGTAAAGGAAGCTGTCTCTGAACAACATGGATATAACCACTGTCCTCATATGACACAGTGTCCTTGGAGCAGATTTATTCACTTGTGTATAGTTACTAGCTAACTGCATAGTCAGAAAGCCTATGGGCTGAGAAAATACAGGTGCTCAAACTTGATAAGAAAGCAGCACAGGACTGTTCAGGCAACCACACAAAGCCACACAGAGCTTTCTGTGGAGACCTGCCTGGTTAAACACTACTATCTACTACAGCTTTCAACACAATAGATGCTTGTCCAGCTATTTTTTAACATTTTTCTCTTACACTAGATTTTCCTTCTGCTATTAAAATTAAGCAACGCTTTGATTTGGAAAACTTCATATATATACCTGGAGAACCTAGGAGACCTTTCTCTTTTCAGACCTGAGAGCACATTTGTGACACTGTTACTGAAATTGGGACAAAACCTGAATATACAGCATCATCTCACAAGCCTACATTTTCCAGTAGAAGGAAACCCAAATACATGTGCATAAGAACAGTGATGTGCTGTATCAGGCAACCTGGTGTGGACAAGCAGGCAACGAAAATTTTGAGAAGACCACAGATCCCACCCACACGGTTAAAACACATATCTACCCATAAAAGCAGAAAAGAAAAGATATCAGGGCAAAACGCAGCTGGTGACTTTAGGTGAGCAGAGCCTGACAGAAGACATGAAGACACGATGTTTGCTTGATTACAGGGCTACTTTGAGGCATACCATAACGTAGTCAGCCAGACATGTTGTAAAGAGTCCAAACATCCCAAATCATCCAGTGCAATCTTCATATGCAGGGATAGTTCCAATGTACTGACAGAAATCTCTGGGATAATATTTTGCTCTGGGTTTTTTGGCCAGGATAGATATTTAATAATGCAGCAAAAGAGAAGGAGGCAGAAACCATGGCCCTGATCTCATCCCTCATGGCAAGTTATATTGTGTAATGTATATATATCCCCATCACTAAAGTCATATCTTCTTCCCCAGGCTTCACTTGGGAAAGATTTCTGTTCCCTCTAATTCATCTCAATCTCAATATTGTTAGATTGCTTGTATCACTATATTTTTTGTTAGTAGTGATACAAGAAAATGATCACCTGCTTTGCAACTTATTTACTTATAGCAAACGATAATGATTTCTGATTATTGCTTAATAATCCTGCTTGCCCTGGCTGTTCTGTGGAAACTTACTAAGGACTACTGTGTTCATCAAAACAAAGCAGTTTGCTGTGGAAACTTGCCGAGAACTGCTATGTTCAGCAAAAATAAGAGGCATGTCCTTGGAAAGCAGATGTGTTCTAACAAGTTGAGTCTATATGGACAGTAGAAACTAATAAGCTAGTGCTTTTATATAAGATAGAGGTGGTAAACTGGCTGGAACCACTCTTGTTCAAGAAACTGGCTAAGAGAATCTGCGTATGCTCTGAGGAAAAGTACAAGATGAAGAAGATTGTAAACCTTCCTCCAAAAGACCCCCGAAGATGACCATCAGGAGGCAATGCACAGGCGCAAAGATTACATAAACTGCTGACACCAGCCTTTTGAACCAACCCAGACTTACTTATGCATATATATCTGTATTATGTAATCCAATGAATATGTATGTCCACACTCTATAAGTTTCTGGTAAAATGTGCTGTTGGTGTGCAAGCTTTGTGGAGAAATCCCCTTGCACCCCAGTGCCGAAATAAATATATCTCCTTTATAAGCCTCCCCAAGTTGTAGACTATGTTTCCATGCATCGGTAGTTTGGTTAGACTCAATGCACAAGCTGGTCTCAGATGAAAATGCACCATACGTGGTTCTAGCCAAAATGGCAGTTTTGAGTGATTTGCAAACCAACATGAATGTGCTCATGTAATCACTCTTCAACACTTTCTGTCTATTTCCACAAACCAGTGGAAGTGCAGCTGCTGGTGTGATCACCCTGTGTACACTCTGCCTGCAGATACAGACACCCCAGGCCACTGGAAATCCTCTGACACACTAAACTTTGGTAATAATGCTTTCTGCTGTGAGCAAATCTGTGCAAGAGTGAAGCGCTCTATAGTGAATTCATTCTCCTTTTCAGTAAGCAATTGTCCTGACCTAATGTCAGGGAAGGTTTTGATATGATCCCAGGAGCAAGATTAAGACACAAATCAGGTCAAATGCCATACACCCAAAACAGATTTTATGATTAAAAGTGAAGAGTGGTAGCCATTGCACAGAATGGAAGGAAAAGACAGAAATCAAGCAAGTATCCAGAATAGAGTCACAAGAATAGTCACCACCATGGATCCAGCAACATCCCATTGGTCCTCAGTCTTCAGTTCTTTGGTGGTGGGTTTAAAGCTCTCAGTCAACTTTTAAGCTCATTTTATCAGCTGATTTGTATACTAGACAAAGGGAGGCAGGTATTCCATGAACTCATTTCCATGACAGATGAGGAAAAACGTGGAGCGTGGGTTCTGAGCATACATTGAGGGGGAATGGGGTGCACTACACATTGTACAATTGAATCAGTGGTCATGCTCACCCTGCCCACCTTTGGTTTTGCCTCAGTTCACACAGTTCTGCTGACTTCATGCTTCTTGAGAAATCATCTGGCTTCTGGTGCAAAAGTGATCACCTCTTATCACCTCCACACTGGTGAAATCACAACGTTTCAAGGCATGCATGGCATCTGGCATACACAATAGAGCCACGAAGCATCGAGCTTACACAATGGAACCAGTGATCAGCGGTCCTTGTGCTTGGTGAGAAACACCTGGATTCACTCAATCCATGTTTCCCCCTCTTTGAGGCTTATCTAAGGGATTTGTCAATACAACTGCAAGGGGGTGGGAGGGTGCATCCTTCCATACAATCATACTTCCTTGGGTGACATTCCTTAGACTAATTACGAAGGCCACAGCTGGTTCTTGATGAATGTTTGAGGCATTACTTATGCTACCCCATGACTCAAAGCACACACACAAGCAAGCTTTGACACAATCTTTTGACATTTCAGTCTCTCACAGTAACAAAAACACTTGAGTTATGCAGGGGATATTTCATGTTTCTAAATTGGGAATTTGCTTGTCTCACTTAGCCTGAGTGAGTGTTCTTCACCCAAAAAAGGAAGACACGTTGTAATGAACGTAAGCCTGATGCACAGAGTGCATGGTATTCAGCTATCTTCATTAAAGTCTTTTAAGGTATCCAGTGTCAAAATTAATCTTTAGTATTTAGACTTTATTGCCAAAACATTTAGGCAGACTGAATTTTTCATTAGCTGTAAAAATGTAAAAAAGTTTGAGGGCGTGTTTATAATTTGAAATTGTATGAAGAAAGGTAGCCAACAAGTCCTATACACATAATTAATAAAAATAAGAAAGCATTGTTTCTGTTGTTTCTGGTAAAGAGTATCATCATCAGTGTATTAATAATAATAATAAATCTTCATGGCCTCAAAAAATGCTTAGAGGTTACTGATACAATGACTTTATATACAAATTACAAGTGCAAAAATTATGACTATGTCTGGTTCAGGCATCGTCCTATCTCATTAAAGAGGAAATCTATAAAAGATACTGCTTGACTTCTTTTTTAAACAAAATGTTGAACTGTTCATAATATATGTGCTCTTCATATTGAGTAGAGAGTACGTGCCACATGCAAAGATTAAGGACAAAACAAAATCTCTGTTGAAAGGAGAGAGAGGTCAGGAAATTTCCACTGTATTTTTTTAATTGCCATCTCTGCTATAAGGAATATTAGCTTCACAGAATCATAGGAAGATCTGGGTTGGAAGGGACCTTAAAAATCATCTAGTTCCAACCCCCCTGCCATGGGCAGGGACACCTTCCACTAGCCCAGGTTGCTCAAAGCCCCGTCCAACCTGGCCTTGAAAACTGCCAGGGAGGGGGCAGCCACAGCTTCTCTGGGCAACCTGTGCCAGTGTCTCACCACACTCATAGTAAATAATTTCTTCTTTATATCTAATCGACATCTAACCTCTCAGTTTAAAGTCATTGCCCCTTGTCTCATCACTACATGCCCTTGTATAAAATCCCTCTCCACCTTTCCTGTAAGACTGCTTTAAGTACTGGAAGGCTGATAATAAGATCTCCCTGGAGCCTTCTCTTCTCCAGGCTGAACATCTTCAACTCTCTCAGCCAGTCCTTATAGGAGAGGTGTTCCAGTCCTCTGATTACCTTTGTGACCCTCCTTTGGACCCACTCAAGCAGGTCCATGTCCTTCCGTTGGGGGCCCTAGAGATGGGCCCAGTACTCAAGGTGGGGTCTCACAAGAGTGAAGTAGAGGGGGAGAACCACATCTTTCAACCTGCTGGCCATACTTTTCTTGATGCAGCCCAGGATGCAATTGGCTTTCTGGGCTGCAAACACACATTGCTAGGTCATGTTGAACTTCTTGTCAATCAACAACCCCTATTCCTTCTCCTCAGGGCTGCTCTCAATCTACTCATCACCCAGCCTGTATTTGTGCTTGGGATTGTCCTGACCCCATGTGCGGAACCTTGCACTTGGCCTTGTTAAACTTCATGAGGTTTGCACAGGCCTACCTCTCCAGCCTGTCACTCTGGTTGACATCCCATCCCTCCAGCATGTGGACTGCACCACACAACTTGGTGTCATCAGCAAACTTGCTGAGGGTGCACTCAATCCTACTGCCCATGTTGCTGACAAAGATGTTAAAGTCTCTACAAAGATGTGGAAAAAAAGATAAGACTTATATAGAAACTTTAGTCTAAAGCAGATTTCATAATTGACCAGTTTAGGAAATGTGCCATATTGGTACTTTTCACAATATTATTTATGGATATCAGCATTTTCAAAAAAAAGGAAAATCTATTCATAGAGAATTTCCTAAATTATCCTCATGACCACAGGATTGCAGTGAATCTAAAAGGAAGATTCTGACATTTGGCATTTCAGGATATATGTTTTGAAGAAGTACAGAATATTTAGGCACATAGCTCTCACTGACTTTTGAATGACAGTCAGGTTCCAAGAGCTGTTTGTGTCTTTAAGGATAAACAAAGGAAGGAAAAGACTGTAAAGAACAAGCTTAGATTTAGTTAAGATAAAAATATATCATATATTTCCTTCAAGTAAAAGTTCTAAGTACTGCCATATGCAGACAGAAAAAACAATAGGCTCTCTCTGATGGGACCTTCTTTGCCAAATTTGACAATTGGTCAGTTTATGTATGATAGGTATATCTGACTCTTTCACCAGAAAATCTCTCCCCTCTCTCAGCTCCTCACGTCCTCTGGTCTTCACCTCAAGTGCCACAATGTCCCACCAGTGGAGCCTGATTCCTGATTGTGAGAGAAAATAAAGGAAATTTTTTTCTTGAGCAACCCGACAATTCATCTTAAAATAGCTGCAATGATAGTCAATAGAGAGATTACACTTCACTATTCAGGGGTTCTTCTAGTGTGAAGGATTTTAGACATAGCCCTAATTAATTGGATAATACTCAATTCACAGACTTCAACAAAAATACAGACACCTGCAGTGTTTTGGTCATACTAGTTTCCACTATTATCAATCTTTCTGTAAAGAAAAATCTGCTATAAAAGATTCCATTTAATTCACATGTTGTATAATTTTGATTTGCATATTTTACCAGTTGTTCAAGATTTTAACCTACGTAATAATAGCAGGAAGCTTCAAAATAAGTCGCAATGACTTCCGTGGACTAAAACTGGGTATAAAAATACCAGAGCTGATATGTTCATAAAACAAGTCTGAATGTTTCTGTTTCAGTATAAAGGCTGTCATTTTAAATTCGGTTACTATTAAGTGTTTTATTCATTTAAATAACTGGTGATCATTTCTAAACTTTCACCTTCAGGCAGATATCCTCCCTTTTCTTTCAAGTGCACCTTTTGTTACAAATTGCTTTCATTTCCTGCATGACATCGAAGACATTTGTCCAACACGGGGCAATCATGCTGAACAGGTGATCTGTCTACATTTTAATGTTAACAGACCGCTCTTTAGCCTCTATTGTGCATTACATTGTTATAGTTCTCATTTACAATCACCAATTCTGTCTGTCCTGAGAAAATACCTCTTTAAACTTAATTGGCCTCTCCAAGACTTTGCAATGTCTCAAAAGTGTTTGGTAATGGAAAAGGACCTGCATTAACCCTCATCCAAGAAAGTTCTTACCATGTTTATATAGAAAGCAAGGTATTTTTTCCTCTTTTATCAGATCATATTCTTTAAATAAGTTCTTTTTTTTTTTTTTTTAATCCTGAAGAGATCAATTCTATTTAATTACATTTTTTTCTTACATAAACTGTAAATATTTAGCAACCAAATTAAAATTTCTTTACAAAATCACAAGGTAAAACTGAATAACGATAATAATAATAACTAAAAAAACTCTTAGAAAAGATAACAGTCAGCTGGGATACCAGGATCTTCATGGAGTCATTCAGCAGCTTGGAGTGTTTTGTTTCTGTATTTTTCCACAACGGTCCATTATCTTACCCCTAAGATGTGCAAAAAAATGTGGTCCTCCAGGACTATTTTCCCTTGTCAGTGTAGAAGACAGTAAACCCTACAGCAGGCAACAACATTAATTATAGATGACCATACACAGTCTCCCCATAAAAGTAAATTGCCCAGTAAAGGAGTCACCAAGCAGTGGTCAAAAACTGCTGATGGAAATGGGTTTTGTAGCAAAGTTTCATGGGTAGTACGACTTTATTTTCCTGACTTTGGCTCAGGAGGACAGTTTTGTGAGGTATCTATACTCAGTTTCCAGCAGAGATCACCATGGGAGTTTCTCAGCCAACATATTTTGTGCTTGTGCAGAATAATTCAATTTTTCCCCCAAAGAAACTGAAACTTTCTATGAGAAAATGTGTTTATGCAGTTTTATTTTTGCCCAGCATTTTAGACAAACAGATTGTCACCACATGTGTTGCAATTTTACTCTTCCAATTTTATAAAACTTTTCCGTGTAATACATCTCTAGGGACCTTCGAGAAATCAACAACCTTGTTTTCTGATTTTACATGCCACAGATACAATTTCAATGCAATGATTTGTAGTTTCACACTTGAAATCAGTAAAATACTTTATAAAACACTTCATCAAACTGCACTGAACACTTTTCTGGAATTATTTATATATTGCCAAAGAACACATCAGACTGAAAATATCTGGTTAAACATTTCTCTCTCAAAATTTGGGATTCATCAAGTCCTTATGAGCTGTATATTTGTTCTACTGTGATTTATTAAAAAAAAAAAAAAAAAATTTATATGGATTTTAGTGCCTGAAATTGAATGATGCAGTTCCAGGAAATACACAGAAATCTGTCAGTGCCCTATAAAATGCTTAGTGCTTCAAATTCTTCATTTCTTATTTAGTACTTTTACCTAAATCAATCAAGTCTTCCTCCATCAGACTTCTCACCACAGGAGCTCAAAGGGATAAAAGAACATGTCTTAACTATTTTAACCATAAAGGTATATGATTAAAAATACCCACCTTACTTCTCCAGGCACTCTTAAACCAAAGTGATTCCTCTATAATTAATTCAAATATTTCATTGTACAGATAGAAAGAACACAGGAGAAAGTCACAAGCATCAGGACTCATAGGTCATACATTCATGGTACTCTTTGTTTACCTCTACATTTATAAGTGCACGCTTCTGTTGTCCAGTGTGATGGGTACTTTCAGCTGCTGTTGAAACACCACACTGTCATCTTTCAGCTTCTTGAACAGTCACATCTGGCAGTTTTCACCAGTTTTTGGTTTACACTATGTGTGTATTTGCTGGCTTAAAGATACAGCATAAATATGTTATAATAGATAACAACAGTGTAATTAAATGCTTTGTTGTATTTGTTCTCCAGTTTTGGGTTGTACAATTCACTAAGTCAGAACTATTGCTTACTGAGGAATACTGGGTTCATATCCATTCTTTGCATTTAATCTCATTTTCCCTGTTTGTTGCCATATTTCATTATTTCATATCAATAAAATCCTTCACTGTTTAAGAATTTCATTTTTACTCCTAAAATGTTTATCAATAGGGGTTTTTACCTCTTGGGTTTATATTCTCTTCTCAAATTAAGCGATATTTCAATAGACCATATAAACTTCAGGTCTAAGTTTATTAACTGGAGAGCAATGACTTTGCTCTCATCATTTGGTTAGTGACAAGTTAAAGTATTGATAAATGAAATATAAAAGTGTAAAAAATAAGTTAAAGGAGCTGGCATTTCCACAGAGTAAAATAAAGGGAACAACAGATGTACAGATTGTGCCTAAGCTTAAAAAAATAGAAAATGCTGTAAGACAGTAACTTGACTTGGATATAAATTCTTCACTCCCCTTCAGCATAAGCAGTAAACACACAGGCAGTGGAAATAAAATGAAAGTATTAACAAGTACTAAAAAATAATCCAATAATTCAGAGTGAATATCAGAAAAGGCAAGGCAAAAATCTATATTAGAGTAACACCATGAAAGCACCAGGATGTAATTTCTGAGTTCCTAAGCGGCAGACAGAGTGATGGAAATGTTGGTCTACAGTCACACTGAAGGGGGAAGCTGCCAGCCAACCTGATGTTTTTTGCAATCCTTTGCAATAATGCTTCCTGTGTAGGTCAGACTTGTTGCTATCAAAATTAACTCCAGTCACAAAGAGCAAAGGTCGTTCTCCAGAGCAGAACAAAAAAGTACTTTGGGAACCAAATGTCTTCAAATTGGTTGGACCTGATGAATTTCATTCTAGGAGATAAAAGAAACTAGCATAATCTCAGAAGGAAAAGAGATTATCTTGAAGAGTATTTGGAGAAGAGTGAAGTACTGGAACACTGGGAGAAGTGTTTCTAAAATGGGAGAAAACAGAAAATATGACTTTTCATTCCTATTGATTGGATAGAATTCAGTCTGATCCTGAGAAAATACTTCAATCCTGGAGGACTTCTGGAAGAAGCAGTCTTTTAGTATGTAGTAAATAACAAAGAGAATCATAAATGAGAACATGGCCAATTACAATTCATGTCAAAAAAATGTTGGGTTTTTTTCTATACAGACTTTCTGTATACAAGAAGAGGGCCATATTAAAAATAACATTGCCACTAGTCATTTGCAAAATCTCGAAATGTTCCTAAAACAATTTGCTTATGTTACATGCACACTCTACAAAAAAAAAAAATTAAGATGGTGTGTTGCATAGGAAAAGTTTTATTGACATGCCTTTGAAATAATCTGCACAGATCCAGTCTCAAATTTACTGTTTTCCTTCTGAAATTAGGTATTTTATGGGCAGTTTATGAACCATTTGAAAATAGATTCATTTTATCAAAGACTAGTCCTAACACACATCCTTTAGATCACACACATCCCGCCTACAGGCCAAATATTTTATTCTAAAACAAAAGCTCATCCAAATGTTATATTTATCCAAGTGTTTATGAGTTTACAGAAGCAGGTTGTAAATTTCATCAAGTACAATATTTCTTACATGTTTTCTGGCACTTCTATTGTCAGCTGGGAAAAAACTAAATAGAGCACCTCGTGGTAGTCAAGTATTTCTTCTTTTGGCTTCAATCCAAAATTCAGAGGTGAAAAATAAAAATTTGAGCCCCAAAACCACTGAAGTATTTTC
The DNA here is from genome assembly GCF_003259725.1 of Athene cunicularia. Classification (NCBI taxonomy): domain Eukaryota; kingdom Metazoa; phylum Chordata; class Aves; order Strigiformes; family Strigidae; genus Athene; species Athene cunicularia. Next base: position 25,576,413 of record NW_020799091.1, on the reverse strand, counting down.
GGTTTAAGTTTGCCACCGACAAGAGAATGAGCTCTTGATGTTTTTCTGGCATTATGGCCCAGAAACTGATGGTGGTTGGCAGGAGAGAAACGTATTCCACACTGTGAAGGGGAATGATCTTCCTTAAGGAGAGGTCAGCTGGACATTAATGGTGGACATTTCTGCCAGGTAAGTTTTGATTTTTTTTATTTTAGCTTTTTTAAATGAGGTCGCTTTGCTAGCAGTTAACTGGAGCTCTGGTGGCTCTGTTTATACAAATTCTGGTAATTCCTCAGGAACCAACTGAAGCCGGGACAGTCCTCCTCTGTGGCCAGAGAGCCTGGTGCTATTTCAGTCACGCTCTCCACACAGCTGTTATTCAGTCGTTCAGCAATTTGGCATTGACACAGATGTGGTCAAGAAAAGCTGACGCAAGTTATTATACAAACAGTGTCATTGTTGCATTTAGCTGCAGCAGAAGATTTATAGCTTCACATAACCTCATAAATCATTCAAAGAGCCTGGAGTTTCTCAAATACAAGGAAGAGATTTCAACCGCGGTACTTGCAGAACCATAGGAGACCTGGTGAGTAAGGTGGCAGGTGCTTTCTTCTCAGAGCCCTCCCTCCAGCCTCCAGTGGTCATCTGCTTTCTCCCACTGGGCCATAGAAGTTTAAAGGGACCAACTCAAAGGCTGGACTAGCAGTGTCTTCCAGAGTGCTTAGTTTGTTGACCCAGCACCCAACAATCCTGTGTCCAGCTCAAAACACAGGTTATGTGTTAGGTCTCTCACAGGGTAGACAGGAAACCAGTCTGAGTCCTCCTGGTCCAGATGGAGTGCTCCTTCCGCCATAGGAGCCAGCATCATAACTTCTCATCCCAGAGCCAGGAACCAGACTTTCAGGCATTGCAGCATTGAGTGCAATAGCAATTTTCCCAGTTTTTGGCTACTAATATATTTCTCAAATCACTTGACAGTTCGTTGGATGAAGAGAAAGGAAATGTTTTAAAAGACAATATCCGGTTTATAGAATGAAGTTTAAGTGATATGCTCCCAGATCATATCGTTGAGGAAAATGAAAGCAGGAAAGCAAATAAATAAATAAATAGGTAACAAATTTATTTGGTACTAATATAGATATTTTCTATGTCATGTGGAGGGCCCATCAAGCTAAACTTTCTTAACTTAAACTATAGAAATTATAAAGAAAGCACAAAGTGCAGTAAGGATGCAAAAAAAAAAAACTTTGAGAAAAAGCCTTCCAAAAAAATGCCAGAAATCTCAGGTGATCCATTTTAACGGTCAGACCAGTATCTCTGTCTCATTAATTCCGTACAAGAGTGTGTTGAGATACAAAAAGCTTCATCAGTCATTTGTCATACCTCTGCAGATTCTTGAAGAACCTTGTAATCTCTTGTCTCCATGTATTTGTAGTCACATCAGCTAATTTCAAAGGAACAAAATTAATGAAGCTAAAATGGTACTTAATGAAAGGGGGAGATGTGTACAGATGAATAACAAATATAGTAAACCAAGTCCTGTTATTTTATTTTGATTAATCCTCAATATAGATCAATATCAAGCTCACACAATAATTTTGATTTAAAGTGGAAGAAATGTATATTTCAGCATTTTTAGATTTTTCAGATTGTGTTTTAAAAAGACATTTCATAACAAAAATTGACAAAATTTCATTAAAAAACAGCTGAAAATAACAAAGGGTTTTCTTATAGATTTTTTTTTTATGAACCTGGAGATACTATTTTTAGTTTTTCTTTTGGCAAGGAAAACAAAAGGAGCTCCATTTTATGTTGATTCATACTTTAATAATTTTTTCAGCACAGCTTATTAGCCAGAAGTTAATAATTAGCACAGCCTTAATTGCATTTTCATAGTACCATGTGAAAAAACACACGGTTATACAAACTGATAGATGACCTGCCTGCTATAATAATATATTATAATGACTTTTTATCTAATAGTTTTTTGGGAAAAAAAAAAAAAAAAAGGTCATAATATGACTGCAAGTACTGTTTTATGTATTTTAGTCACTCAATCACTCGCACACCAAGAATTCACTGGTGGTCCCATTGTAGTCTAATTAGACACTTCACCTACAGAATGAGCAAATTTCTGGACACAGAACTGTGTAAACACATTTTAAGTACATTGGCCTCAGCTCAGCACCAGAGGTTTCAGAGGTCTTTTAAAAATCTCACACAAAGTTTACAAAGTTGGCAAAGATAATGTTTCACTGTCATTTCACCAAAGGACACAACCTTTTTTATTTTGAAATGATCTGCAAAAATTATTTAATTAATGATTAATAAAATCTCATGGTTGAATGTTCCAGAAGCCTTAATAAATCGAGATTTGTAATTCAAGATATATGTCTAGATTGAAAAATTCAGTTACAAAGGTAGATAAATATTCTAACCTTTCATAAGATAATATTTTTACAAATAGTATTACATTCCCTGTGCCTTAGTAGAAAGGAAATCAAAACCTTTCCCATTTAAAGAGGGGTAAAAATAGCAATTACCCTTTTCCAAACACCATCAAAAGAAGATGAACTAATGACACTGTAATGAACAACAACTGCATTACTGGCACGTTCTGCCAGGCTTTTCTAAAACATTAGTAATGTAACTCAGAAATCTCTATGCCTGCTGACAGTTCACCAGTATCACTGAATTTGTGATCAGCAACCAGGTTTTACATAGGTGTTCACTTCTGTAAAACAGTACTTGAGCAGAAATTATGCCCCCACATCCAGAGTTATCATTCCTACCTTCATCCTAAATTCCTGATAAATATTGAAAGCTGCTAAACTGCACAGCAATTTTTTACTTTACAATTGACTATTGCCCTAGCATGTGAAACTCTGAGTAGGTCAGAAGATACCTCAGTCTTGGCAAGGGAAATGTCCCACAGCTGACTCTGCCTGAGAGAATGACATCTTCCTTCTAAACACCCAAAAAGCCAAACACATCTGAGATGATGTGACACATCAGACTGAATTCCTCCCAAAATACCCTGGCAACTGCAGCTTTTATTTAGCAATAGGCATCACCAGAAGGTCAAAGGAGGTGATCTTTCTCTACTCAGCACTTGTGAGACAAATATGAAGTACTGGGTGCAGTGCTGGGTTCTCCAGTACTAAAAAGACATAAACATACCAGAGATAGTCCAGCGAAGGGTCATGAAGATGATTAAGGGACAGGAGCATCTCTCCTATGAGGAAAGGCTGAGAGATCTGGGACTGTTCAGCCTGGAGAAGAGAAGGCTTCCTACTATAAAGGAAGGTTGATCCTGTTTATTCTGGGTGTCTTACCCTGGCAACTTCAGAAAATAAAAGACAGGTACATTTGGAGATAGTTAAGATGTCTCAAGGTGTCACACATTGAGCTGTGCCAGTTTACCAGGATTGCCAGGCCATTGCAAACTGCTGCTTAACTATGGATGATAAAAGCATTCATTTAATCTTTCCATCTGACAAAGGCACTGATAATCTTCACCAAGTCTAGCAAAGCAGCAGGCTAGCGACACAGCCAGCTTTTTACCTTTTTTCCTGACTATCACCCATAATTCTCTCAGTCACGTTTGACAAGTTCACCAACTGGGAACTGTAATTCTAGTTTACCTCCATATAAGAATGACATCAGATGCTATTTCTACCGACATTCTTTTTAGAACAATCTCCAGACAACCCATTGCATAGAAAGGAGCTCTGTGCTTTCTCAGAAATCAAACAACTTAAACACAGTTTCTTTACAAAGCTGTGCACAGGGCTACCATTTCTTGGTGCATCACCGAAAGCATACTCAGAGTTTGTATCTGGCAGATCACTGACATATACAGGCATCAGAGCCATGCAAACACAGCATGCTGGGACTGGCTTTAGATACTAACAAGCTTTTTCCTCCCCATTATAGCTTTCTTATAGTCTCAGGAAATAATCTATTAACATTTTCTTTAAAAATGAATATACATCATTAGAATATAGTAATGAGCTCTTCTCTTGCCATTTACGAAAGAATGGTTATAAATAAACTTGTTAAAGAAAATACTTAACTTGGGGGGGGAGGGGTGGAGCAGGAATTTGGTCCTAGAGACATCAGTGTAAATGTAAAACAGCTTCAGGAGGTTAAAGTGAACTTTTCTGTGAAACTAAGAAACTAAGAGAACTTGGCATACTTATTCTGCTTTACAGGATGCTGATAATTTTCACACCGTAAGATACCCATTAAACCACTAGGCCAAATAGCTTCCTAGCCTGGAGTCTGGCTGAAATCCAGGAAAAGGCTTATGTATCTGACATGACACTACAATGGAATTTAGCTTCATGATCCTAAACTGTGATGGAGAAAATGCTGTTTCAATGGTCAGACTGCCTAAAGCTAAAAGCATGCAGGCTCTGCAGGTAATTTACTATTTAATTTTGAAGCGCTCCAGGTATCTGGGTTCATATTCCCAGAAACAGTTCAGAGCTGAGTAAACTGACACCTACCTTATCATCTATTTGAAATCCAGTTCATCTGCCTAAGCTGCCTGACAGATCTGATCTGTTAGGTCTGATAAGTATGAATGTGTTTTGGCTAGAACATGTTAAGGTGGAATAGTGACATTTTTTAAAAACTGTAGGAGGAGGCAAGGAAGTCTATGCCAGTGGCAGCCATCTAACCTAGCAACCTGCCCTCATCAAGGACAGAGAAGACCTGGATTTCACATCAGTCTGAAGAGCTTTATATCAGTATCTATCTACTATGAGACTTGCTATGCTAGAGTGAGGTACTCCGCACCTCTCCTTCTGAAGTTTTTACCACTGCAGAGTAAAGCACACAGGGTACTGGAAAGAGAGCAAGCAAGAGAGAATACTCTGGGTCAGTCAATGGGAGGATCACCCCACTGGGAGAAGGGAGTCCTGTACACAGGTCCCTGCTATCAAAAACATTTTATACGTATTTCATACATATTCAGCAAAGCTTGGGCAGAATAAAGAGTGATTCTAGAAAGTCTTCCCTTCCCAGCTGAATGCGGTACTGATCTATACAGCCTTGCTCCTCCTCAAACTCGCCATCTAACACAGTGGTTCATCAAGCTTTTGCTGCTAAATATCAAGTTTTTAAAAGTGGGGGAGTGAATAATGAGTCATTACACAGAATAATCTGTACTCTGGTGCATAAGACCTCTGTTTAGAAAAGTAAGCATGGGTTTGTGTATTTGCATGATCCGCCCTGCAGCGGTGATCCCTGGAAACACTGGAGACAAAGCCAGACAGAAAACTAATGAGTGCTCTCTAAGTCACTGGGCCTGAACTCAGAAAGAGTCCTTTCTTGGATTCAGTCCAGTATGTTAATTTATGAACTGAAAAAGGTCTGCAAATACACTGCATAAATCCCAAACTACTAGTAGAATATGCTTATGTAAAAGTTATACACATAACAAACTTTAAAAATTAAGTACATGAAAATCAGTTTATTTCATATACAAAATTCAGACAGCACGATAGTTTCATTAATCCCATGTGGTTTTCTCATACCCAGCCATGGGGATTTCCCTTTTACTTGAATTCAGTGGTAGGCATGTGTCCTTGCTGTTTCCCCATTCCTGACCTGTCTCCACTGCTACAGACATGCTTAGACCACCAAAGAAGCTAAGCGTCAATCACCTCTTCCACATTCAATAAAGTAGAGATGTATGTTGTCTTCCCACCCTACCCATGCCCCAGAAGTAGTTGCTGTACTCAGCATAGGTAATTTTCCTTAGCATTACAACTGATGATGTTCAGCACTTTGTGAGACAGAGATGGCAGGGGCAAGTATCCTCAGTTTCCCTGCCAACATTTTTTCATCTTGTTTCTTTCACTATGTTATCCAGCCTCTAGAAGATGTCAGGTCACCTCACAACACCCCAGAAGGTTATTGATTTTAAAAATCTGTGGAAGCTTGGATGATTTCCGGAAAATAAAATGGAATATGTTGTACTTCTTCAGATGTACGTCACAATTCATAGGCTAATCTGGTCTATAAATACCCTTAACGATATTTAATAAATCATAAAATTAGATAACTAGGTGTCACAAACAAGAAAACAGAGTGCACTGCCATTGCTTAACTGCAGGAACAGCACAGCAGAACGGAACGTAAGCAGAAACCTTGTACAAAAATAAACCTCTGTTGAATATGATATAGAATGACAGTTCCCTTCTGCCAGCAGCCTGATCTGTTGATGCAGTATCTGGACATCTAAAGGTTTGAAATTATTACTTGTACATATGTATATAAAAAGGGTCCATCTCTGCATGCAGTTAGTTTTGGACTCAGAAAGATCAACATCACAGGCCTCCTGGAGAAGAAAGACGAGTACATCTGAAACAGTGCCTAGTAAAAGCAACAGTAACAGAAAGCAGTGACCTAGTAACTGGTAGGACTTAAGTACAGTAATTAAATACTATGAAACATTTTTAATGGGTGTTGGAGAAGTTGATTTTTGTGTGTGTGAAAAGTGAAAAAAGCAGAAGAAAACGAAGAAGCCCTGGAGATTTAATGCTGTGCTTGCTGATAGTTATTTTTGTAAAAAATTATATGAAACATAAGTCTAATGTGCGGCTACAGTTAAAGGGAAATAAACTACTGGAATATATCAAGGACAGAAAAATGCAATGACACACAATATTTGCCGTACAAAGCAAAACCTGATTGCAGGCTGTACTTGGGTTGGATTTTTTTTGTGTTTTCTGTTGGAAGACTTTCCTTGCTTTGGTAACAATGTACCAGTGAGAAATCAGAGGGAGTTTGGAATTTATACATAATAAAGGTAGGCTAAGAAATGTTCAACTTATTTTTCAATAGAAAAGCATTCCTAGTAGCCTTATAGGGGCAAAATTTTTAAAATAAATTCCAAACCACTTTATGAAAGATAGAATTTATAGGAGATTTATGCTGTTCATGTTTCTGGGAGGAATTACATTCCAGAAGAATATTCTTCATAAGATTGTTGAGTAAATGAAGAATGATTTCCCTGTGAATACAGCAAGTGGGTGGAACCAGTAGGATTATCAAAATAGACATTTTATATTAAGCAGAATCAAGGTTCATGGCCTTGGATACTGAACCATATTCAGGTCTTAATTGGTCTTATATCTAACAGCAGTGCATTTGCTTCCCAAATCTTATTTACAGAAGTATTTCAAATTACGTCTATTGGGATTTAAAAATGGCCTGTAGCATTCACATTTGTAGCTAATTGGAAACAGAGGACATTCAGTGTGGATTAAACTGAACTGCACCAGCGCCTTGTTGCACCCCAGCTGACATGCCAGGCTGAGGCACATCTCTGGTCAGAGGCAGGGTGTGTTTGCTCAGTCACAGCCCTTCATGCCATACAGGTTTCAGGGCGGGGCTGGCTTTCATTTTGCAAGTTCAGAGTATCCTGCCTTTATTTGCACCTGCAGGTATGCCCTAAGCACCCAGAGATGCAGCCAAGCATGCACAAGGATTTGGAGAGTGCAGAGACTGTGCTGCTGCTGAATAGAGATTAGGTGAAAGGCACTCTGGAAAATGCCGCTCCATGCTTATCTGCAAGTTCAAGAGTCTAAAAATCCTAGCAGTCTGGGTCTTCAGACTATATTCAAAGGGGTTGCCTTTGTTGCTTTTCAGAAACTGATGGTGAATGGGTAAGAGAGGCTGTTGCTCCAAGGCATCCCTGTGGGGAGTCTGTCTCCCTGCTCTTGGACAAGGGATGCAGCAGGACAACAGGACTGAAAGCCTGGAGCACTTGCTCTGGACCTGTTTTCTATTTCATGCTCCATTCTGAAATCCTGTAAAGCATGATGCTACTTTCCATACTGATAATGATATCTGCCATTGTATTTTATTGTCTTTGGAGTCACAGTCATTAAATAGCATTCTTTTCCTTAATTATTATGACTCATAGGCTGAAATTTGCCTCCAAATTTGCATCTTGTCATATACCATTGTGTATACTAGTTCTAGAACTAGTAGCAGACATTCACATATGGGTGTGATCTTATTCAGCTTTACTTTAAATATTTTGAGGTTCCTGAGCTTCTTTTTTACTAACTTTAGTCTATTACCTGTCTTGCCTTTTATTTTGCTGAGGATAGTTTATGAGTTTCTGTGGCTGATCTCATTCAGAAGCCGTATTTGAGAATGTATCCTTTTGGAGTTGCTTATGCATTGCAAATCTGAGAAAATTTTCAGAAAGGGGAGTGTCTTTCTACCTTCTGGAATTTATTGTACAGCATATACTTGGACTTCTGCTGTAGGAGTTTTCCAGGTCATTTTTTTATATCTTGAAAAAATCTGAAATTTCACCTTTCTGCTAGAACCTAACCCTGTGAAGCCTTTAGCAATGGATGTAGAGGTTCAGTGTCATTTTCAGCCAGGAAGTTAAAGGATAAAATATCTCATTTGTGGTTATGCAAAGTTAAAATTGGCCTTTAACAATAGGAATATTTGCCAAGACAAAGAAAAACAGTAAAGTCATAGGGTTTGGCTTGTCAGCAAGGGTCCTGCTAACCCTTCATCACACAAGCAGCCCTTTTTTAGTCTGGGAATATCACTGAGGTCAACATACAAACAAGATAGTTACCCCTAATAGGAGTTTATGAGAGGTGTAGACAATTTAGACTCACAGCACCATGATCAGTTAACTCTTAGTTAATGGTATAAGTTTTTGTGCTGTTACACCTCCTTCCATCAAAACAAAAATAAAACCACATCTGTAGATATCTTTCATTTGCTGGGTTTTTTTCAGGAAGATGGATTATCCCTTGATTAATTTTCAGCCTTATGGGAAAACATGAATTTATGTTAAAAATGTTACTGAAAGCCTTGGAAATCTTCTTTCTTGTTTTGTATAAATAACTAATTGAATTGGAGAAAAACAACAGCCCTTCAATATATAACATATCCAACAATGGTCTTGTCAGCAGCAGGCAATTTTTTTTTTTAAAAAAAAAAAAAGTAGATATACAGTGAGAACATATAATCTGGAAAAGCTTGGAAAACAGTGACATCAAACAGCACATTCCAAGAAAGAAAAAGCAAGTTTAGCATGAATATAATATGTATATTTAATAACAGAAAGACAAACTTTCTTTCACAGTATAGGGAAAAAATAAATATTTCCCATAATTTGTAGCAATTTACAGACAACACCATGAAACTTACATTTCAGAAAGCCTCAGTAGAAAAAAGTCACCATAAATACAAGAGCATTAGTCTGTAAAATTTAAGATTGTCTTTTTGAGAGAAAGGATGTGGGTTCAGTTTAATAGGTCATGTTTGTAATGAGAAAGGTCTAATTAATTAATTAATTAATTAATTAAATTACTTATTGTCTTCTCCATAATGTAGTTTTTAAAAGAATACTCCACTTCACTGTATGTGTACACATAAAAATTGCAAAGAACAGAATTTTCAACAGATGCTAATCAATTTTTAATTAAAAGGGAAGAGATTTTTACTTGATGGGTAAACTAGCACTCAACTATAAAATATTTAACCAGATGATGGTCCCCAGCTGTGCGTTTGCTGAAGCACTTTTGCATTTGTAATTTTTCGTGCTTGTCAGTTTAAGACAGTGAGATAAGAGGTAAGAAATGTGCAAACTGAATGGATATTTGACATGAAAACTGAATTGAAAGATATTTACAGACATCGAGAGCAGCAATCTGTATTGAAGCAAGCATCATTTTTTAATGAAGGTGAGGATTTTTTAGTAAGGCTGGGATGTAAAGCTGTACTGAAAAGCCTTGAAAATGATCAAAAGAATAGAAGTAAGAACTTCATATTAACACTAAAATGTTAAGAAAAATCTAACAGGTCTGGAAACAGTGAATATACTGACAGAATGAAATCTCACATTCTGAATCAAGGATACAAAACCTATTGAATGCTTAATTTCTTCCTAAAGCCATACTTTCTATACCCATAATTTCTTTCTACCTGTAGGCCATGGGCAGAACAGTGGGTTTGGCTTGAGTTCCTCTCCAGGGACATTGGCCAAGAGTGGGGTTTCCCAGCAGGTACCCCCCAAAGGCCTAGGCCACTCAATTTGCACATCTTATCATACCTTTTTCCCATTTTGTGATCCTCCATTTGTGCCATCTCTCTACCTCCCTTTGTCCATCACAGTCTTATTTCAAATGAAAAAAATGCCTCTAATTACTTTTTCTATACTGGCTGCAGCTTTTCAACATCTGCGTCCAGATTTGGTGGTTTGGATACTATTACCTATGTGATTTCAGCCTTGTATGTTATTGTGGAAAGTACTACCTAAGTGTTGCTGGCATTGCAAGACTGTAGTTCCCAGAAAGTCACAAATATTCCCCTCCAATTATATGCGAAGTTTGGTTGTTTCTTACACAACTCCCTTTAACCACCTGTGAGATCAACCTGTTCTTCATGGTGTTATCTGCAACTTTTGTTCACTTTTCACACTGCTATTTGTTGTATTAGGTGATTTGCAGAGAAGATTGTTTAGACTCCCTGTCTCATTAGGAACTTCTCATGTCATGTCCATCCTGCTCATTTTGCTTAACACCAGGCCAGGACCGAGTCAGCAGTCCAAATGTTTGCCTGCAGCCCTTACACAAAGTTTCACATTTGCAAAATTCACCTGTATTTTTCTGTTGTATATTAGGTTACAAATGGGTATGGGAAAGAAAAATTATTTGTAAAGAGATTTTGTTGGCAAAAATTCCTCTCTTCTTTTGAGAGTCTTTGCCTGCACACCTCAACAGTCAGCTGTCTTTTCAACTAATCTGTACTTTGCTTTAATGTCTTCCTGAGGAAAAAGAAAAATAAGAAGAGAGAACATGAACATCAGATGCAGGACAGAATTATACTCAGTATGGCTAGCAGTATAGCATCTTCCATTTGTGCTTATCAGCTAGGGACTTGGATTAACATTTGTGAGGAAAGGCTTTATGCTTCTGCTGAAGAGAGGATAAAGATGCATAAACACATTAAAAAAATACAAAACAAACGAGCAAAATCCCCCAAACCAACCATTTTTACTGATGTCAATGTAAATAACCCCCCTAAACTGAACGGGGTTTGCAACTAAATATTGGGAAGGTTTCAGCTAGTTTTTGGTACCAGAAATTTAGCTGTCTGAGCTAAGCTTGTCATGTTAAGTACCCCAATTATCAGTCACTCTCGTAACACAAACACATCAAAACCCAGAAGAACAATTTAAGAGAAGATACATTACCATCAAAAAGTAATCCACCTCTCTTCATAAATCATATCAATATCCAGTTTGGTTTCCTTGAATTAGATGTATAACTTTTAGAGAGTAGGATAAAATAATTCAGGCTTGTCTAACATACTTAAGGTTTTACCAAAATTCTGGACTATGGACCTTGACTCCAAATCGTTGCTGCAAGAGTAACCTTGCTTTCAAATGCCAAGCTGAAGTCTGAACTCTTGGTATGTGCTCATTATTTTAAATGATGATATTATGCATATGAGTTACCCATAAAAAAAGATGAGAAGCAGTGCCATATTAAAAAATGCCAAATTTATTATTAACACAAACATTTTTCCTTACATTAAAAGTTAAAATTGTTAGGCAGATATCTGAACACAAAACTACAGCTGATGCTGTAACATTCTGGGAGAGAAAGGAGCAAGTGAGAACACATCCTAAAATGAAAAATGTTTGGCTCATTAGCAATGCAGTAATAGAAATTTGCACAGCACTACTATTTCAGCAATAGTTTTCTGTAAAAAGTAATAAAAATTGCGTCCAGAAGTCCCTATATTTGGTGGTGAACACCTTCAGCAGATCCTTGTTACTGATAAGAGAGGATACTGCTGAAATGTAGACACTGAGAAAACAGATGGGAAGCATTATCAGATTGGTAGCACCTGGAAACAAAACCTATCTATCATAGAACCTTGAAATGAGTTTGTTTTCATTTACTTTTAGGTAGACAAGTTACTGCAGCTTCAAACACTTCAGAGGCTCACTTTTTCTCAGCCATCATCTGTAACTGTGAAACAATGCTGCCTTCCCATCCTCTCATGCAGCCCTCCGTCATTACTCCTTTTTTATTACTGTAATCTGCATGGTGTAGTTTTGATTAGCTCTGCAATCATGTCATGAAAACCTTTTTCTGATTTCATTTGCAGAAGGTTTGTTAGATAAAATTACATAGTACCATATGCAGCCCCTCATTCACAACAAGAATTAGCTGAATAAAAGCATTAAACTACTCCAAGCTGGGTAATATCTGTAAATTAAGAAGAAATTTTCTCCAGTTGAAATTGCTGGTTTACCATAGTTAAACAAAACCATATGCCTAAGAAATGTGGACAACCTCCCTCCACAAACCTCTAATGACAGGGTGAAACAGAACATGAAGAGTGTCATATAAATTATTACATTTTGCTACCATATTTGCCATTATGCTTTTCAACCACTCTGAAATAATTCTCCTCTCTCTCATGGCTGATGGTAAAGGAAAGCCAATACATATGGTATTGCTTGGATTTAAGGTTTTTGACACTGCTGCAGTGAAAATCCTATATAGAAGCCAAGGAATCTTGGGATAGAGGAAATCATCACAATGTGCTTATGTATTTGAAAAGTGATTCTCAAAGCATTAGCAATAATTTGTTCCTGAAGTATTCAGGACACTTCTATTAGGATCCCATAAATACCTGTGTTGGGTTTGGTTAATACCTTCCTGGAATACTAGGAACAGCATAGAATGCATATCTATAAAGTCAGTGGGTTACTCCAAGTTGGGAGGCTGGAAACACATTGAAGGAATTGGATACCTGGCCATGCAGAAGAGTGGCAGATGAGGATGCAGAAGGTCACTGAGGTTTAAAAACCAAATGAGTAACAAATATGATTCTGATATTAAAAAAAAAAAAGCCAGATTTAATTCTGCGATTAATTAAAAAGTATAGAGAAATAACACATGAAGGATAATTATTCTTGTTTAATCGGCACGGGAAAGGCCTCATCTGAAATACTGTGCCCTATTTTTGGCAGGAGGTTTTTAAGAAACATACAGGCAAACTGAAAAATCTAAGAGAAAACAGCAAGAATGACAAGAAAAAATAAAGTATGAGAAAATTGTGATGGAATTATGTTTGTTCTCTGTAGGGAAAAGAACAAGCTAGGAGGCAACTGGGAGGGGAAGAGGAAAGGGAAGACACAGTAATGGTACTGTAAAGAAGATGACAATCAGTTCTATTGCTAACTGGGGCCATAGTCTGGATTTAGGAAATGATTTTGTAATCCTCAAGGATGTAAAGCCCTGTAATGGGCTATTTTTAGAGATTATGGAATTCGTTTCATTCCAGCAGGTAGCAAAGACCTATCTGGCCCTTCCTTGCCACATGACAGGCAGACCGGAGACAAATCTATTTACAGATTTGTTTTCTCCTTTATTTTTGAATCTTGTACCCTAAAAGCAAAAGGTATGAGATAAATATGCTACTAACACACTTAAAAAAAACCCATATGCTTTGGATTCACCTAGAGGATTATTTAATGAATGTGAATTTGTCATTGTTCTAGTATCCCTGGAACATAAATGGTTATTGTAAGATCAGACTTTCTGTCCATGCCCATCTGCCAAAGCCTCGGGGCTATAGTACTATCTCAGCCATATCAGTAGCATATAAGCTTCTGCTTCTCATAGTCTTCCCTTCACTATTCCTCTTTGACACACTTTTGCTTGGTGCATCCTTATGTGCAAGACTTTCTGATGACAAAAGCATCAGAAAAATGACAAAGAAGCCAAGGCCCAGAGTTACGCCACAGGGACCACAACAGCCTGTAGTACAAGATGAAGGCAATTGTCGGGGAATGTACTTAAAGTTGGGTTGTGAAACTACCTTCTGACTTTCCATTCCTTTTGAGTGTAACCACAAAGCCAATCATTCAGCACCAGGCCTCAGTTTATACAGAAGTGATGTGGCAATTCTACAGCAGCCCTGTTCACCTCCCCCCACCGTGTGGGGCTGCTAAAGGACTTTGTCATGATGCCAGTTTTCTAATTTGTCTCATTTCATTTAACGGCCTCAGCGGTTTTTCCTCTTGTTTGAATCTTTAAACACAGCCAACAGAAAATCTTTTTCAGTGTCAGCGTTGATCACAGCCTATGTTGAAACTTTATGAGAATTTTCCATTTGTACCCTAATGAATTGTTAATCCCAGTGAGGAAACTATTTAATTAATTAATTTCTATTTTATATGGTAAAAGTAATGTATATGACATTAACTAGATATATGTGCTCTAAATGCATGCCCTTAGTGTTTTTTATTTAGTGGCTTTATACAAAAAATAATTAATTGATTTAATTGACTGTTAACTGCAGAGGTGATTTTTTTCTACTACTACTGCCATAATATAGGCAATCATGGAAGATGCAAACCTCCTTTGATTTCCAAGCTGATAATTAAAAGTTGCATTTCATCCAAAATCAGAAACTGGCAGGATTCAGTACTGTAATTACACAAAGGTGCAGAAGTACCAAACTCTGGAGGGCTGCAGGAAAGAATATTCAGTGCCCACATTTCAGAGCAAGGCTATTTATTGTTCATCGTAAGACCAACGAAAGACTGATTTTCCTTTCTCTCAACTGATTTTTAGTTTTCGGGTTTTTTCTGCTCACTCTGAGTGCAGTCTCACAAACTGTAGATTCAATATTTAACCCAAGGGACATAAACATCTGGAGAGGAAAGTTGAAATTAATTTCCAAGAAGGAAAGAGAGACTTCCTTCCCCTGCAGAAGAAAATTCCCGTTTTAGAAGTGCCTGAAGGAGATTTACATTTACACCCATTCCTGCCTACCCTCTCCCAGACCATGTCTGTAAATGAACTGTTTGTCTCTGTCTTCTAAGTGTTGGGGTAGAAGGATCCACCCTGGGTGTGTGAAAAAGGGGCACATGGCTGGAAGCTCAAAAGGAGGAAGGTGAATCAGCAAAATAACCATCTTAAATGGCAATAAGCAGGGAAAGTGCTTATTGCACTTTAGATGATAATCAATAAACAAATTTTCATGTGCCAGCTCATATTCATCAGTTTATCTAAGTGGCTTATCCCTAAGTAGTATTGATAGATTTGTAGAAGTGATTTTCTTCTCTCTTTAACACATGCTTCAATCACTACGCTCATCCAGTATTGTGAGACTGTAAGAAACTTCTATGGAAACAAGCTGGCAGAAATGGTACGTGTATACCAGTATCCTCATCTCCACACAAGCAGTATTTCTTTTAGTTTATACAAGCAGTATCACTCTAAGGCTAAGGATGTCCTTGCACTGTACATGAAGATGAAAATGTTGCATTTATGAATATAGACCATTGCCACAGATTTTTGCAAGTCAGTTGAAGCCCACTGGGATGCTAGTCTGTGCTGAAACTTTTGCTGTCATATTTTTCCTGGGCTTATTTGATTAAAGCTAGAACAAATTTCAACCACATCTTAACTTTCTGGGCAGACATGACCTTCAGAGCAGATTCATATGGTCTGATTTTGAACCTCTAATAAATAGATACCTACTGTAAAATAATTATATGTCTAATGTTAACTTTACAGATGATAAAACCTCCTGAAATTTAGCAAAGGCAGAATCTGTCTTTGGGACAGATTAATATCAGGCAACAGTGCAGGGTCCAGATGGCTGGAAGGCAGCTCTAAAGAAAAGAGAGGGGAAAAAAAATATCTTTTTTTCAAGAGAGAAAAAGACATTATGTGAACCTTCAGAGAAGGCAGGCAGTTTAGACAGTTTGTTGGGGGGTTATGAATCACTGATTTCAAAGGACAACTGAATCATCTGTGATGTTGATTTGGTCAAAAGAGTATTACAATTTAAAATTAATTTGTGCAGTCATGTTTTTGATTGTACCATCTCACTGAAAAGTAACCTTATATAAATAATCAGTTACATCATTAAACTGGCATAAACCTGTGCTGCCTCAGTTACTCACGACATTCTCTTCAATGAAGCATTACACAGTGGGTGAGCAGCCCTCAGCAATTTACAAGTGGGACAGGACAGTCTGATTATTTTTGTAGTGCCTCATGCTAAAATAAATCTTTGTTAATAGATGGTGCACAAAAAAGAAATTTGTGGTTTTGAAAAATATTTTAATGTAGCTGCTCCTAAGGTGGCTGAAAAAAGTTATCTGACTATTTCAGTTTTTATCAAGGTGCATGATCTGGTTTGAACATTTTAATAAGGCCTTGGCTTTTTTTGATTTACACTGTCATTAATGTAAATCAAATTTACATTAAATTAAATGTACCTTAAGTCAATAATGTCATGAAGTTATTATTTCTGTGGCACTGCTTTCTCAAAGGTGCTCATACAGCTTCAAAGTAGCCAAATAAAAGTTTAGGACAAAATAAACAAGCCCAGTAAATAAACAAGACGGAAGGAGGAAAAGGGATAAATGAAAAATTTTATTAAGTTGTCCTTATGTAAGGGTGTCATAAATTAGAAGAGGAAGCCATAGAATTTGAGACCAAATTCTTAGAGGTATTACTTCCCCACCCTCTGCAACTGTGCTATACCTTAGATCACAGAAATGGGAAAGAGAGGAAGGAACATCTCTCTCAACTTAACCACAGGCAGTTCTCAGCTCATAAGGATTAAATGGGTTCTTTCCTGTCAGTCTCTTGGGGAGCTTGGAGATATTTTATGGCTAAGTACATGATTTAGGGTTGTGCCTAACAGATATGTATTTGCCTTGAACTAATAAAGAAGAATGTTTTCCATTTAGTAGCTCCAGACTACTGCTCTGGACATCTGGAAACTATTCCTGTACATATTTAACATTCTATTTTCTTGATTTAATGAAAGGAACTATTTGCATAGTATATTTCAAAGTACATCAGTAATAAAGCAAGACAAATATTTTAATGTGCAAATAGTATTTCAAAAGCTCATGGGTGGAGAACAAAACCCAGTGAAGTGTTCAATGTGCTAGAATTTACAGACAGATTTTTTTAAAACTCTCATATTTGTTTCTATGGACTGCAGCAACACCAAATCTTCATCATGATGAAGACCTCATAGATTTCAAATACACGGTACCACAGTAATAAAGCAGGACAAATATTTTAATGTGCAAAGTATTTCAAAAATTCATGGATAGATTAAGAACAACCGGTGAACAGTTCAATGTACTAGAATTTACAGGTTTTAAATTTCATATTTATTTATATGGACTACAGTAACACCAAGATCTTTCAAAATTATGAAGACCTCATTATAGCAGGTACTGAAAAAAGATGCTCAGATATTGCCAGAGAAATCAGAGAATTGGAAGTGAAGTGACATAGTGCAGGACCATAGAAATGTTGTCTGGAAGAGATCTCTAGACATGACACAATCCAGCCTTCTGCTCAAAGTGGGATTATAGCCAACACCAGGCCAGGTCAGTCAGGGTTTTGCATAAATTCTTTAAGATCTCCAAGAACAGAGATGCTACATCCCTCTTGGAATGAAAAGCTTTTCGTTAAGTCTAATTGGAACTTCATGTACTGCAACTTGTCACCATTGTCCCTTACTCAAAATATTAAATGAAGTCATTGTCATTACGACAAATTAAGTTTCACAGCCTCCTATCTGCTTATGGAGCAAACTTCCTTCACTGTCTGAGTGCTGACTGCAATATGGCAAAGCATTATGTTTTCTTGAAACTGGGTTTCTGCTGGAGAATATTCAGTGTCTCACTAGAAGAGCTCAAAACCTCTGAAGATGAGAGCTAAAGTTGGAAGATGAAATACTGGACTCAATGATTCTTATGGTTCCCTTCCAACTCGAGATATTCTGTACAGAGATGGCTCTGCCTGTGAGTATCCATCTGCTTCTTGTTAGAGGGTTTGAGATTTTCCTTCTTTGTGTCAGCAAATTACATAAAACGGACAGCTTTCCAGTGCCCACACAATACAGTAAGAAACTGGGGCCAGGAGTAGCAAATTTATATATACAGCAAGTCTCCTTTACTCTTACACTAATTCCTGTCATACCATATTTAAAAGGATACAACCCACTAATACTAGCAAGACTGAAGGGTTGCAAGTCAAAGGATGTTTCATCTTTAGATTCAGGTTATAGAAGCAAGTGTGAGTTTCTAAACATTAGATATGAGATTCAGCCTCCACTTAATGTAAAATTAATTGGTTTGATGAGGGTGTGTATGTGTGAGAAGGTGTGCAAGCTCTCAGTGTAGTCAATGGAGACTACTGACTGATTTGAGCCAACTGTTGAAACATTTGTGCCCAGGCCATGTCAGCTGTCAGTGTATCCCACCAGGCACCTTCAGACAGTCATTCCTTCCCCCTCCTAAGGGCCAGAGCCTGAAGAAAAACTCCACTTGGCAGCTGTGCCTGCTTTATTGTCCCCAGCTTCTCCCTTTCCCCCCACCCCACTCTCCTGTCTGCCCCATAGCTTCCCCTGCATTGCTGCAACTGTCTATGCAGCTGCTCAGTGACTCCGACTGGTATTTCAGGTATTTCATTCTTGATATGAGATCAAAAACTCTTTAAAGAGAAAACTCATTAGTTTTAGTCCATACCTGCATGTACACTCATATCTCAATGAATCAAGAAAGTATATACAAGAAGAAAATAAGTACAACTAGAAAATTATAACCTTCAGTGAATAGCATTTAAAAACCAGCAATGGTTCACCTGTTTTCTGGAGGCATAATGTAATCTACAGGCACTCACCAGGCTTGTACCTGCATCTCATTCACAGCCAAACAAAACAAAACAAGAGCCTTTGAATTTCTGATTAAACCCTTAATATCTCTGTTATATTCATGAAGATACACTTATATATGTATGACATGTTCTAAATGATCCAAATCCTTGGTTCACATTAGTTGGAATACCTCCTTTGCAGTCAGTAAGACAGTGTAATTTGTGTTTAGTTAGCATGCATCCTCTAAGTTTCAGCAACTTTATCCAGATGAGAAGCTGGGTTTCTAGCTGTGTACTTGGGTGATAATTTAAATTATTTCTTTTATTCTTTGGTTTATCAGAATTCAGAGGAAAAGACACTCTGCCTGCTTACAGAAATTAGAAATTTGAACTTTATCACATAGCAAGTGTAAAGGCCTTTCAGGTGATATAGCAGTAAAAAAATCAAATTGTTACTGCCATAGTAGTGGATGCAGCATGGTCACCAATCCCTGGCACTGATATTACTCCAGTTGTGTGCAATAGCAGCTACACAAACTGTTAAGGTTGCTCAAAACAGCAAAGGTCCTGGATCCATGCTATCTCCCAAACCGTGTGGTTTAGATTACCTGGGAGACTGTGGGGTGACCTAGACAAAAAGGCCTCCAGGAAATACTGTAATAGCAGAATGTGACAAGCACATGTCCCACATGCCTCAGCAGTGTTGATTTGCTAGTTTACAGATCTCCGATGCTTATTCAACAGAATAAGGAAATTGGTTGAACTTAAAAAAAAAAAAAAAAGGGGGGGG
>NW_020799091.1:25506664-25556884 GCF_003259725.1 Athene cunicularia | reverse complement strand
GGGGGGGGGGGGTTGTTGTGGGTTTTCTGGATATTGTTGACTGAAATTAAACTTTCTTCACCTCCACGAGGCAGTTTTTAGTACTGAGGAGAGCAATATACATAGCACCTCATAGACCAAAAGTTCAGAGACACATTTCACACAGGACATGTCCATACTGAAGTCTTGGATCTGGAAATGTTGAAAAAAAGTTTAAAAATTTATAATTTCATTCCAAGGAAGAAAAAGAACAGAATTTTGAAGATAGAAAATGAACATGAATTGCCATCTGTCTTTTCAGGACTATGTGAGTTAGTTAAATGTGAGATTTCAACAGCAATATTATATTTCTATATTCCCTACAAAGAATTAAAATAGAGCAATGCCTTATATTGTTACTTCAAGGATAATTCAAACACTGTTCTATAGAGAATACACTAAAATACCTCAAGCTCACTCTAATACTTGTGATTATTTTCAGCACCCTTTTCTGTTCAGAAGGTGAGTCTTGTAAATATTCAAAAAGGACCAGTTTCCTCACATTGTCTTGAAATGTGGCATTCTTCATAAGAGCACAAAGGAACGCTCATAAATCAATCTCAACTTGTTTCAGCATGGCATTCTTCTACTCTTTTTTTGGTTTATTTCAAAATTCAAAAATGTATATCCCCAAAACCAACATTATTTTTATAGATATCCTCACAGCTTTGTGCAAGCCTGCAGCTCCTCAAATAGAGCTCTGGTAATTCCTTAGCTGTTATCAAGCATGTTCCAATTTTTGTAAGACCTTTAGGAAAGAAAGATGAAAACAATTATTCAGGAAAAAGCTTTAGCAAAAGGCTTGCAGTGACTTGAAAGGTTTCTAGAAAATCCATTTTCTCACTTGTGGATGACTCCAGTTTACAGAAACTGTATTTGAGCTTGGATATAGCAGAGCAATGTAAATCTGCCCTGAAATCTGCTGAGAGGGTGGAACACAACAGGACAGTAATCAATAGGTTAGAGAAAACATGCTAAAGTGAGGCTGAAGTCAGCCTCGTGGGTCATTGGCGCAGCAGTGGTGTTCAGTGCCTTGAGTAAACTGTGAGGCATCACCCTGCAATTACACAGTTCTTTCCCCTTTCTCTTTGTGTTAGAAGGCTGTCACAGAACCTACTTTTTTTTGAGGCAAAACAACTTTTTCTGTTCTCCAGCTTGTCTTTATTCATAGCCAGATCATCCCCACTGGTTCTTAACACCAACATGGTTCATTTAATTCATACAGGCCTTTCCCATCTTAGTTTATAAGAAGAGCAATCCTGTCCCATTCCCGCCTTCATCCTCCCAGACTGCAGGCCAAGTTTCTTCAGTCTGCTCTCTGCATAAGTTGTCTATGTCACACTAGTAGCCCTTTGCTAAACCATTATAATTTGACGTCATTTGCTTTGAAAGTCATTAACCAGAACTGAGCACAGGACAAGAAATGTGACCTTCTCAGTGCCTCACAGTGACGACATTAATATTCTGCTCCATGCATCTCATGCGATACACAACTAATGCACAAGGCACATGTTACTCTTGGTTCATAACACATTTGAGCCCTTTAACTCTGCTCTGATAACTGTCAAGCTCCCACATGGGAAATTCTTGTTACTAGTTCCTGTGCATGTGAACTTTCATTTTAGCCATGATT
Source organism: Athene cunicularia (assembly GCF_003259725.1). Taxonomy (NCBI): domain Eukaryota; kingdom Metazoa; phylum Chordata; class Aves; order Strigiformes; family Strigidae; genus Athene; species Athene cunicularia. Next base: position 25,555,233 of record NW_020799091.1, on the reverse strand, counting down.
TATTTCCAGATGATGCAGTTTCCACATTCTAACAGTGAATTCTTGTATCAGAGATATGCCTCTTGTATATCAGTATGTTCTAACATTTGTTTCCCAGTGGAAATATTGAAATGGTTTCAAAGGCCATAAAAAAACTGGACTTGAAATCCTCCCAGTCAAAAATATGTACTTTTATCTTCTCTTCAGCCAGCTCCTCACCTACCTCAAAATTCTTGCCTTTATCCCCATCATCTCCACCTAACAAGTAATATGTCAGGTAACACCCTAGTAACCAAATGTGTTGAAGAAATGCAGATAGATGAGATCTATTGTATTTTCTTGCCTAGAAAAGGAGCTCTCATATTAGAGAAAGTTATCAGATTAGTCTGGCACAACTCTGGTAAATCTTCATTGCTCTTTACAACAGTTTCCTCTAACACTCATGTTTTAATTATTGTCTCTTTCAAAATGTTTCCTAAACCTTTCCATGGTACTAAGAACAAGTAATTTGTGAGAGCAAATGCAACTGCCTGGATCACTTCCTTAATTTTTTTATGTATAAGCATTACTGCTAAATCTAATGCAGTACACTCTCTCCCTAGATCTGCAGCCAGACTAAAATTTGATATGCACCTTCACTGAAAATACTGGGGCTGACATTCCCCAGAGATACGAATGTGGTAGATTTCAGTACTGTCTGCTTCCATGCCCTTATTCCCATCAGTTATCATGCCTCTCACACTTTCCTTCCTCTCTCATTGATATTATCCTTCCTAATGAAAACTGAGTCAAATATTCAGCTAATCTGTGGGTTGTGATTAAGTTACTTTGCTACCTATCACCTTCACTGTGTAAGGTGAAGTGGTCAGTTTCTTTTATGGCAAGGTGACCCTGAGAACTGTGTTTTAAGAGTTTTGTAAAGTCGAATTGGTAATACTCTTTTTGCACTTCTCAATTTATGCTCTCACACGCCAACCTCAAAGCTGTAAGACTCATACCCTCATTTCTTGTACATTCTTTCATTTTTGCTGATACATTTCTTGGCAAGGTTAGCTGTCCAGTTAGATTCTCTTGTCAGATTTCCTTCTTGCTCAGTCCTCCCCTAAAATAAATCACAATAGCTTTATCAGTCCAGGTGGCACCATTAACTCATTCTTCCTGCTCTGCTGTTTTGAAATCCAGAGCCTTAATCTCAGGCCTTAGCTGAATTAACCCTTCCATTTATATGGAATTGAATAAACACACAATTTTTTTCTTCAACGATTTTGTATAACTACCAAACTCAAATCAAATCATTATCATAGTTACCTATCTTAGTTCTGCACTAACCTAGTTTGTTAAGGAATGATGGCATTAGTAAACTAAAGCTAATGACAAATAAATTTGAAATTTGAGGCTTTTCAAATTCAGCCACCCTATTGCCATTATGATAAATTCTAAATCACTGGGGATTTCCCCTGGTCAGCTATAACCTGAATATATGGGTAAGTATTCACTGATGACATTAGATTCCTTGCTTTCAGATGTGATCTGATTGCCACTCTACATTTGATCTAAATCACCACTGTATAGTTTAGGAAGCCACAGGCTTCAGGTGAATTGACAATCCTTCCTCCTAACAGAGCAAATATGGTTTGTCTGGCTACAGCTTCGGGGTAAAGTTTGAATAGTAGAAGAAAAAGTATTTCCTTAATTCATTTATAAGCTGGATTTCATATTAAATACAATATTAGTGAAATGTGTCTTCAATTAATGCATTTCTGTTTCTGTATTTCAGAAATTTTTATAGTATAAAATGTTTATAACTGCTTAAGAGAAAAAGCTTTTCTGGAGTGTAAGAAAATTTCAGACATGATACAGACCTTTCTTTCTACTTTGGACAAATAACAAGGTTGAGGTAAAAATTGGCTTCCACTGAAAGAGCCAATAAAGACAAAAATGTAACCATGAACTTTTTATTTTAAGACAATGACTTATTTTTTGGCAACAGCATTTCATTCTTATAGGATGTCTGCTACCAGTCACACCTGTATATCCTTCAAGGGGAATTTTGAGGTTTAAAAAAATCGGGAGACATGACTACTTGTCCTGGTTCAGCTAGGATAGGGTTAAGTTTCCCCAGCAGATAGGTGGAAGGGATCTCCAGCTGGGTTATTCATACCATGCTGACATCAGGTCCTTCGCGGATGAGCAGGGAGCACTCGAGCGGGCTGTCTGTAACCATTTGCGGTATTTCTCTCTATATCTTTTCTCTTGTTTACTGTTATTACTGTTTATTGTTGCTATTATTGCAGCTGTTGTTGTTCAGATTGCTTATTACACTGTTGTGTTAAATTTCTTCTTATTTTAACCCGGGGTTTGTGCCCTACTTGTGTCTGAGGGTGGGGGAGGGACAATGGCAACGTGGTCTCCGGTCCCGGCAGGGCCTAAACCAACACACTACTATAATTTTTCCCCACATGATGGCTTTCTGTAGTGTTGCTTGAGCAACACACCTGAGAAAACATTTTATTACTGAAATGAGCAACTGTGTTTCCATGTTTCCAGATGAGTACTCTGATTCCATGTTCAAATAAAAGATATATAAAATGTTGTTTCAAGAATAACAGACGAATTGATTTTAACAGTTGTAATGAATTTAACAGACGTTAAAGCTTTTCTAATAGTGCCATTATTTTTAGATTTTTACCACAGAAAGTGGCTTTGTGAATGGAACAATAACATCCTACATGTTTTATTTGTCTAAGGCAACATTTTAATTGTGTTTTTTCAGGCATTCCTATTTATTTTTTTCCTTCCATTTACAAAAAGGGAAAGAATATTCCCAAACATATCTCTTTCTCTAAGCAAAGTGATGTTTGACTTACTTTTTTTTTTCTAATGTGGATGAGAAGAAAATGCATGGGAGGATTCTGAAAAAAAAATAAATAAAAGGTTTGCTTTTTTCTGCTTCAGCTATCTTCTCTAGAATCTGTTGGGGGAACCAATGCTATTTTTTTCATTTAATAACACGGAAATAATATGTTTGAAATTACTTAAAATATGCTCCTGGTTTAGGATAGTAAGACTTGGGATGTAAAGTCTGCAGGAATATGGATCAGACCTTATGAAGTCTGCGAAGACTGATGCCTGCCTGTGCTGGCAGACGCAGTGAGAAGCTGTGAGGCACATCATGCACTAGATACAGCTGAGCCAGAAACAGGGCCTCACTGCCTGCAATACCGGTATTTTATCTGTAAGAAAGGTCCCTATAATGCGAAGCTTACCAATGCCAGTTTGAAATCCCACTGGAGTTCATGCATGTTTCTTAGCTGCTTCTGAAAATATCAGTGAAATTAGGAAAGGAACAGAGCAGAGAGAGCAGAGCTCTGACTTGAGGATCAGATTAACCATCTTTTGGAGAAGTCATGGAGAACCCAGGCACCCATTTCTGTGGCATCATGCAACCACCTGTAACTCATGCAGGGAAGAAGCTTCTTTCATTCACATTGTCAGTCCTTATGATTTACATTCATCCTTACCCCAGTGACTATGTTTTCTCCTGACAACATGAAAGTGCTTTTGTTTGTACTTGCTGCTGTGCTTGTAAGACCATGGCACAGGTTTTCTTCCACTTCACTGACGGATTAAGAGCTTTGGACCTACACTGTGAAAGAGATTAACATCCTATCATGTGTTAAACAAAGTTAAACTGTCATAAGGTACACAAGAAAGCCACATTCCTGCAGATCAGATTCTCAGAAGCAAACACAACTTAAAACCACATTATTCCAAAGAATAATTTACTGGAATAGGCTTTGTATTTTAAAGTCTTTAAAAGCAGGAGCACTGTTGGTTTGGCGCTAAATATCCACCCCCACATCCCAGTTTGGAAAATGAAAATAGTGATAAAGTGTCTTTGATGTGCAGATGGTATTTTTAATCATTAAAGCAAACAAATAAAATGTATGGCTAAAACCCAATCCTACTGTATGTGGGAGATCACTGCTGACAAGTCACTCGATATGTCATGGACCAGAATACTAATGTGTAGTCCCACTGGGCCTAGAGAGAGTTCTTCCAAGCCAACATTTAGATACTACATGGGAAAAATACACTTATGGTTTTCATTTATGTATTAGTCCTTGTGAAAAAAAAAACAAACTCTCCAGATTAATCAATCATTTTTTATAAGTGGAAGAATGATTCTTCACAGATGTTCATATGTGCACACATGTACATTTGTCTCTGTGTTTATATAGCCATATATATGTCCAAAAAAAGAGATTTCTCTGTGCTACAACATACTGATAATGAAATATTTACTGCTCTCCTGAACCTAACATGTTTTAAAACACTGATCTTGTTTTAAAACAAGCTGGTGAAACCAGCCATTTAATAAACCAGTATGTAACACATTGCTGTGACCTTGTAAGCATAGAGTCAGGTTTCTACCTTATGAGTATTGCAGTAGGGGGTGTGCTTAGGCCTGATGGTGAGACCTTGAACAGTGATCCAAGGTGTTATTCTCATGAGGTATACTCTACAAGAGGGGCATGCTCTACAACAAAGTAGTGACCCAGAAATGAAGATGTGAAAACATTCCTCTACCCAAGGAGGCATTTTGAGAGTCAAAGGCAGTAAATAGTGTTGTTTTTCACAACTTCATAGCTTAAGACAAAAGCATGAGCAGAAAGCAAGATGAAAATGAGGAAGCCAAAGAAACAGCACTGCAAGAAGGGGACTGGGATATGGAGCAGGAGGGTACTAGTCTTTGTTGGAAGCAGGAACCAAACTAAAGGCAAAAACAAGACAGAGTTGGGACCTCAGACAAGATAAGAATTAGATTTCATTAACTTAGGAATGAGGTGAAGTAGATCTATGGGATCACAACAACTGTATTTCAGAGACAACTCCTTGTCATTGCTGGCTGGCTACAGAACTGTGTGCTGGAATCATTCTTCTGGGTGCACAACAGCCACTGAGTGAATGGATGACTCAATACTGTCTAGGCAGTGACCCATTAAATGCAGACCACCATTCTGTCTTACATGTGGCACCATTCATGTTTCTTTGTTATTGACAAGGATCGTGAAATGGGGAAAGTTCTTACTGAATTTGCAAATATAAAACTAACTAAACATAGGCAATACTACCAGTATTCCAGAGAACAGGGTCAGAATTTGAAATTATGTTTGCAAATTGGTAACATAGTCAGAAAAAATAAACTGAAATTCAATAGGGACATACGCACTTTGGGAAAGAAGACTCAGACATATGAATTATATATTGGGGAACAACTTGTTCATATGAATTATTCCAAAAAAGGATAAGGAGAGAGATGATTCAACTATCAAAGCTGAAAAAGCGTCAACACCCATGTTGCTACAAAAATACATCATGTCTTATATAAAAGAGAGGTACAATATGAAAAAGACATTTTGAGAAATCTTCCTATTCAAGGCAGAAATTTTGTTAGACTTGAGATAAAGCACAGTTAGGAGTAGCAAATTGGAGAACACACATAAATTAATTGCAGAAAGTAATTGTAGAAAGTTCAGAGGAGAGCAGAGAAAGTGATCTGAAAAAAATGGCCTGTTGAGGAAAGACTAAAGAACTATGATTGTTTAAACTGGAGGAAAGTGAGAGAAGACAGGAAAATACTGCTAAAATACATACATGGTTGGTTCAAAGGGAGAAATAATAAAAACATTTTTACATTACTGTGACAAATACAGCAGTTAATGGGTTTAAATCATGAGACTGAGACTGAACACTAGGAAAAACTTACTAATGTGAGTAATAATATGTAATAATATGAGTATCAGGTACTGAAATAGACTGTGGTAGAAGCTTTCCATCCCTGGAGATCTTTCAAAAATAAGTTAGGAAAAATTTGTCATGAGCGATACTCAAGGGTTGATCTTGAGCTACAGCATGTACAAAAGAACCCCCTCAAGGACCCTTCTCTCAAGCTGGTCTTGATTTTCTGTTAGTACCTCCAATTTTAATTCCTCTCTGGAAATGAGTCATTGGCACAAGGCTGACATCACTGAGAAAGAAGATCACAGAGAGCTGTTTCTGGCCATTTATGTTTTATTTTTGTTTACTGCATTGTCAGACTTCATAATGTGTTTCTTCTCCCCAAAGGATAGATGACTTACACTGACCTTATTTCTGCTATGACTTGCCTGGGAGACTATAAAATCAAATATATTAACAGAAATGGACCAAGAGCTACATATTTGCTCTGTGACTCTTTCCAGATGCAAGACATTAAAGTAATTTATCAATCAGAGGTTATTCTCAGCTTGTCATTCAATCCATTTCTGTATTGTTCAGATTCCTGGACATAGTCAGACAAAAAGATTCCTAAAAGAGGGCAAGAAAAGTATCTGAAATTGGATTCTAAAATTGCAAATATTGCAAACGCAATGGTAATTTCTCTTTAATGCCAGTTTATTTACAACTAATCTTTTTATTAAAATACAATAACAGTCAGCTTTTCCTTTCAAATCTGTTAAGAATAAGCACTTAAAAAAAAACAATTCCTTTAAGTGCTTGAAAGGGTCATATGAGTTTCAATTGTTCATATTTATCACAAGAAACATAAGAACATGTTTAGGAAATGATTTACCTTTGCATTGTTAAAAATCCTTTGATTATTTCTCAGAGTGAATAGCAATAGCCAATACTGCAATCTGTTGGAACCAATTTCCAAATTGGTTAAAATTTTACAAAGCACATGTTTCTCAGTCATTTGGCATCCATGGCAAAGCACTGGGAAGGAAGAGCGAGAAGGAGAAAGGGAGGAGAGGAGGAAGGGAGGGAAGAAGGCATGCAGGGCATGGCCTTTCAGTTCCTATAGGTACTCTTGAAAATGTGTATTTCCACTGAAATTTATTCCGAATTTAAATATGCACATGAGTTTCCTCATGCACATGTGCACATGTAATGTGCTACCACACTACCAGTGGTAATTCTGCATAAGTCAATGTTATATTTATTTTGTGTGCATCTCTAAAATTATATTTATGGAGTACTGCTTAGATAACATCCTGCAGGTTGATTACGACATGGCAATGTACTGCAAAAATAAATAATCTGGTTTGGATTGGCTTCCAAAATTGAAAAATAAGGAAAAAAACAAGTACATGTTTGTTAGCAAATGTTTTCCTTCTTACTATATGTGGTTATAGTGAGCACATAAGATCTATGCAAGCCAGTAAACACTGTGGTTCTTAAGAGATGTTTGTATATTATACCAAACTTCTGCTTGTGATGGTATTTGCTTCAGTTCCCTGCACTCAGAGACATTGTCATACTGAAAGCATATTATTCAAGTAGTTGCAGAGTTTGCTTCAGATCTGTATCATGACAGGTTTAGTCATAGTTAGTGATGTCTACCAGTGAATTAGAGCAGGAGACTCTGGCCCCAAAGATGTTTTTGCATTACTGTTGGCAACAGGAGGACCATAAAAGCTGCTAAATCAGATATGTGTTCCCATGAGTGCAAATGATGCAGGTACCACTGGACACATGGAGTTACCTGCACCGATATGAGCTCAAAGCTATGGTCTATTTGCTATGGAACAATGTGTGAAATGCCAGCTGGAAAACTCCTTGAACAATCAGCACACAACAAAATGTACACAAATCTAACATGCGAAAGAAATCCAAACCCTGAATCTTTTTTTCTCTTCATTATGGATCTAACAGACGGTGGTACAAAGATACCTTTCAAGCAGAGAAAGAAAAGCACTAGGCTCTGAAGAGTGCCCAAGAGATCTCTCAAAGGATGTGCAAGAAAGTCAGAAAAAGTTTGAGCCTACTCTTTGGTAAAATAGAAGATAAAATGCTAATTAGGGGAAAAAATGAGACAGTTATATAGCTTCTTGTTTTTCAAAAAGATTTGCTACCCATTGAGTATAGATGCATATGCTACTGTTAGTACATTTGTGCTCTTACATATGGCTTTTCATTGATAGAGTTCAAAACATACAGATGAAGGTCAGAGGAAGGTTTACTAAGTTTCTCCATTTAAAACATGGGGAACCTGAAGCTTAAATAGGTGAAACGATGGCCAGGAAAATAAAGGCAAAGCAAAGGAAAGAACCCTTGGCTTTCATTTATAGTCAATAAATGAATTTTACTATACTGTTTAAATAGACCTATGAGATTAGTTTTACCGTTACCCACTTCATGTACCTCTGAATTAAGCAATGTTATAGAAGAGTTACTTTAACTATTTAAAGCTGTCTTTTGCAATAGTGTAAAAGGTAGCAGAAATTACTCCCAGTATCACACATACAATTTAGTCATCCCTCCTTTTGTGTTTTGGGGGATTTTTTTTTGTTTGTTTATTTGTTTGTTTTTTAAATAGTGCTATAGCATAAATTCAGGAGATAGTTTTATGCCCTCTCAGAAATTCCCTTTTGTTCTCCTCTTCTGTTTCCTTATTAGCTGAGTGAGTAGCTAGATATTACAGATGGATATGAGACCAATACAGACTAAATTACAATGGCTGCATTTGTGTTATGCATGTGATTTCATCCTTGCAGCAACTGGAAGTGCAGGAAATTTTCTTTAAAAAAAAAAAAAAAAAAGCCACAGGCTGCGTTATTTTCTTGACTACCAATATAACTATCCATGTCCATGAGGTAGTTATTTTTGGTTCTTCACCAGCAATACCCTATTTCTGATGTAATAACACACAGGAACTTCTTGGGTCCTTGGCAAAAGAGTAAGGGCAAGTCCAGTCATTTTGTATTTGTTCAGTATGAAAAAGAAAGAAAAGCCCACACTTCAGGATATACAGCTACCATCATGAGGGCATCTTCTTAAAATGTAAAAATACGTAAAAATGAGGCAGGAAGTGTTGCTGAGATTAGTTATGTCTTCTACCTGGTAGAAACTGTGTTTAATGGGGAAGTCTTTGTGCATTTCTAGGTGTTTCCCTTATGCCTGTAAAAGAGAGCTGCGTAGACAACATTTCAATGACTCTATTATCTCTAACATCCTCTTACTTTTGCCTGAAACCAGGATTACTTCATCTGTCAAATAAGGCAAAATTCCTTGTCTCTAGGGTCTTTCAGAATTTATTATACAGAATTAAGGCCAGGTTTGACACTACATAAATCCTGCAGTTTGAGGGGTTAATCCGCTTATTCAGACAAGAAAGAGAGAGAGGAGGTGACATGGACATATATGTTTTGAGCATGAAATCCCACAGGAGTTAAAGTCTAACCTTAGATCTGTCCTACTGCAAAACTACACCAGCAGATATGTAACTGCTCAGTGAAGCTGAATCAGTAAATTAATCCAGCTGAGAGCAGTCCATGTCAGTGCATGGGAAGAGGAGGGAGTAAATGGCTATGAGCAGGGGAAAGACAGGCAAAGCAACAGCCTGCCATCACACCATCCTTATCCATCCTATGGCTATCCTATGCATTTATGGCCTCAGGCTGAGCAGCAGGGTGCTTGAGCTGTTTTTGTCTGCATATCACATTTCTGCCTTTGCACATCTCTCAGTGATATATAAGCAGAGCTGGTTAAGGAACCACAATTTGATCTAGAATGAGGAAATTATTTAGCTGGGAAGAAAAAATGTTTTGTCTGCAGCTGGATCAGCTTCCCCATCCACTTTGGAAAATGGGTCTGCAAACACTTATTCTGAGGTTTTCCAGGGAATTAGGGAGAGAATGAAGTAATTGCTTAATCAGGCATGGTCAGTGAAGAAATTTACATGGAAACAGCTTCTGTAAAATAAATTAAAAATCATAACAATAACAAAAAATCAATGACTGCAGATAGAAAATACTCTAGAGCACACAAAGCTCTGCAAATACTTTATGAGATACCATAAGCAACTTTTAAGCAAGTCCTCCCACAGTGTGAACCTAGTGGGAATCCTCACAGGCCTCTCTTCACTCCTGCTCTTGTAGGTATTTGTCTAATAAATGAGAACTAAAAGGTTATTCTTCTATACTTTAACATTTACGGATCTAATGCTCATCTTCAGCAGTGATTTCTTAGACATTAATCAGCATCCAGGGTATACAGGCTATGCCACCCAGACTCTTTAGAGCACACAGAGATGGGGCAGTGTATCAGGGATTTTCCAAGAAGTTCAAAGCCATTAAGCAAATGAGCAAACAGAGGAGGGGGACTCCACCGTCCCAATCCATGTACTAATAATTTACTAACTTCCTGTTACTGCTGAGATAAAAATCTGTTCTTTATAACCAGAAGGGTACAAAAAATCTGTTTGGCTTGTTTTGACCCATCAAAACTTCATATGTGTGTTTGCTCCATTAGTGATGTCTTCCCTCCTTTCTCTGTCTTTGCTCCTGATCTATTGTCAGCAACTCAAGAGTGTGACTGCTGCAATCTGCAAAGTAACTTGCACAGTATGAGAGCACTGTTGAATATGACTAATGTCGACCACATCCTATTTATGGACATTTCCATCTGTTTCAGTTGCCCTACTCTGTGAGCACACACTGTGAGAACAAGTATTACGGCTAATATCTCTGTTTCCATGTTTTTCCTACTCTTCTTTGGGACAAGCATGAAAATGCTTCACTCTAAAGCATGTGGGTTAACCTGCGTCAGTCCCACTGTCTAATGCAGAAAGGGTAAGGTAAGCAGAGGCCCTGCTTATTTAGAAAATATGTGCCCTACAATGCATTTCTATAACATCTGGTTCTATAATCTATGTTGGTAAGACCTGCAGTATACATGCTTAAGTCTCTTCATGAGTCCATTGAGGCCTCAGAGGAAACAGGCATGGAGGTGAAAGCAGGACGTGATGTTACAGAACCAAATATTTACTGTCCTGTGTATGACTGACAGATTTCTGCATGCTTGTAGAAAAAAGAACATAGAGTTTGAACACACTGGGAAATAACAAGGATAAAATATGTGCTGAGCTGCTGCATAAATCCTGTTCTAGTATGCTGCACTGCTCCATGAGATACTATGTCTCCATTGCTCACTGCCAGGATGGCTGTTGTGGCCTCAAAAGCAGTCCCATCCTAGGAAGGGGCTGTGACACTAAAGAAAGAGAGCAAACACCTCTGTAGGACACACAGTCCTGCCTCATTGGAAGTCTCCATTATGTTTCTGCTGCACGTGAATTACTAGAGAGTGTCCTGAACCTTTTTCAATGTGTAAGGAAAATAAACTCTGTTTTTCATGAACAGTGGAAAACCAGTGGTTGCACATTTCTGCCAGCATTAATCTTGCTTTTAGACTAACATCTAAATTGAAATCTAAATCAAAGTTTGGACAGGCATGTTTTGAGGAGGGCTGTACAGGAGGGGTTTTTTGGACACACTTGCCAAACTTCAAGATAAATAGCAGTACCCTCAGGAAAGCTGGACACAGACTGCTGCTTTCTGGCTGACCCAGAGGAGCAGTTAATGATTTTTGTTCAAGTTAAATTTAAGCACACACATTCAGTGAAGGAGCGAGGTGATATGCAACAGCTTGTCAAATGAAGCTAGAAATCTGCTTACTTGGGATTTCAGCTACTTTAAGTATATTTCATGTCATAACATTTGCAATACTCCAAGTAAATAGAAAAAGCAACTGAAGAGACAAAGAAGTCATGCCTTCTCTGCATAAACATGTTTCATGGCATGATCGATAACGATATACTAGTGAAACCACAATCTGACCTAACTCAGAGTGAATTCAGCATTTCCTGTTTATTGTCTAAACTCCAGGGGCTTTTACATACTTGGAGAAATTCCCATTTAGGTCATTCAGATTTCCACATACTATTATCTATTTTCTAATACATGGCACAATATGCTGATTAATACACTGCATGGTAAAATAAACAAATATATATATATATATATATATTCTACACTACCTCATGCCCTACCAACTATTGATAAATGGAAGAATGTTTCATATGCACAGTGCTCCTTAGTTCTATTATGGAGTGCAGATTCTTTGCCCAAGGACCGCAGGCACAATAGGCTAGTTGACTGCTTTATTTCTGGCAGCAGCAGCTCTACATGAAATGTTCACCATGGCTGACATTCAGGGTGGAGTAGCTTTTCCTCAGCCCAGCACACATCTCTGTAAGCACACAGCTCCTGTGTCAGTCTGTGTATTTTCTTCGAAGACCTCATTTTGCATGCAGCAACTCTCCTGAACAGTGGGTGTTCTCTTGCACTGCTGCTATGAATGAAATCATTGACATTACACTGGGAACTCTTTTTATAACTTTTGGCAACAAAGGGGAAGTCTCAAAATGTAAACTGGTCTAACAAAATATTTTATAAACTCACAGAACTATATCATCGGCCCTGAAGGGAATAAAACAATTCTTCAAGTTTCCAGGAACCTTCAGTGACATTATCAACATTTGTTTTCACTTAGATTATCCTAGAAAACTAATTTTGGTTAAAAATTATGAAGGCTAGATACAGATATACGTCTCTTTATGCAGCATTTTAGGCATACTAGTGATGGTAAGTGAAAGGTCAAATGATTTATTTTCTGGAATTGTCTGTATTTTTCCATACATTATTAGAACTAGTTGGAAAAGAGAAAAAAAAAATGTTTTTCTGTGGAAAAAAAGTAGTGAAAGTTATAATTTTGAAAATGTAACATTAATAAATAAATGTGTCCAACGGTCATGCTTAAATTGCCCCTCTGAGAGAATGTCAATGATACTCAGTGAAGCCGAAAATCCAGAAATACTTTGTCAATAAACTTCACTATGACAGCAGTTCAGTTCCCTTCAAGTTAGTATGGACACTCCCATTATGGTAAGGAAGGACAAAAGGAAAGAAAACTCTGATGCCTCTGATCAAATGAGGAATGTGACCCTGGAGGTACCTCTTGCTCTTCAATAAATACAAAGAGCCCAAAAACCAGGGCTACTCTAGACAGCTAATTTTCAGATTGATAGAGGCAGGTGAACTGAATTTCAGTTTAAAGGTCTGCTTGACTCACCTTAGTAATATGAACCTGTATCTCCAACTTTTGCAAAACTTTGACCAAGGAAATTATTGATAAGGAGACACCATCTAAGTACAGGCATTACTGGGCTTTCACATTTGTCCAAATCCCACTAGCCAAAAATATTAGACTGGATTTGATCACATTGAGTTCCTGTTGTCCTTGGAGAGTTATTTGCAGTGTTAATTTCTATTTACACTGTTGTGATTTCCTTGGAATAAGTTATTTATTTAGTGACGAGTTAGAGTCTAGCCAAGGGTCTTGTGGTATTAGCTGAAGGGTGTCTCTCAGTTCCAGGGTCAGATCAGGTGCAGGGAGAAAAGGAGGTACATGGGCAAGTAGGAGACTAGGATAGGCAAGAACAATCCTAAGGATCTTGCTGAGGAAGGGTGATGTCATTGGAAGGGAAGAAAAGTACAAGTCACAAAAACTGGCCTGGTTCAAAAACTGTGTAAGGACTAAGTGAACTTGACCCATAGAGAGGGGAACAAGAAGTTTGAATTTTCTGATAGCACAGTAGAATATTATGGGTCACAAGCAAGAGAGATGATCTGTAAACCAGTATTTTAACATGCATTAGGTAACGGTTGATATCAAAAAGACACAAAGGAAGGGCTTTTCTTGATGGCATAGCTTGCCACCTGAACTGGTTTCTAAATCAGAACTAGAGTACAAAGATCCCTCCAGGTCTGAATGTTGAAGTTTTCTGGGCTTGAGATATTTCACTATTTTTCTTTGCAAGACTATAGCTTTATCTGTCTTCTTGCAAATTATTGAGTATGCCTTTGCATTTTTGACTGAGAAAAAAATCAGTTGTCTTTTATGTAGTCATAACAGGTATATAATCTTATTTCCAAAACTAAGTATGTATGTTCCTTATTAGAAGATGATACTAAGTATAAAGTGTATCTCTAAGAACGTCTGCTTGTACCTGAATTCCTTAAATAATGTTCTAGGAAAATAATTAAATCAACTGTGGTACATTTTTGCAGCAGTTAATGATTGCCATATGTGAGTACCATGAATGTCAGTAATAAATTTGGAAGAGTTCATACACATAGAACTTTAATAATGGAAAAAGAAGAAATTTCTGGGCCAAAAGGAGAGCAAACAAATATGCTGGTTCTTCTGCACTAATTTAAATTAGATTTCTTTCTTGTTATTTTGCATGAAGATACCAAAGTTCTTGGCGTGTTGAAAATAAGTTCACGCAAACTTTTTTTTCCATAAAAAAAGTCTCATTTGCCATATGCACACCTCAGTTCTTCCACTGTACATCCAATACTTTTCACAACACCATTAGAGGAGTGGCTTATATAGACAAAGACTCTTCTGTACATAGTAAGCAGTTCTACACATCATGCATATTCAAAGACTGATGAAGAGTATTCACTGCCTTGGAAAGGCCTCCTTCCTTTGATGGAAAGGGCATATTTGTGTAACATCTATTTTGCAGCATGCCATATATTGTGCACACAGGAAACAGGGTAGAAAATGAACAAGTACTGGAGAAAATCTCATTTTAGATTAAATCATCTTATACTTCGGAGATTTTCTTGAGAAATAAGTCTGTGCTAGCTACAGCAGAATGCTTTATTTGTTGTGACTTTGGACTCCCTGTTACAGGCAACAGTGGCACTGGACCAGACCTGTTGTCTTGCAGATGTGTTGCTTGACAGCATCCCAGATGTGTGGTGTTACAGAAAGACTGAAGAGGCCCTTGAGTGGTTATCATTTTCTGGTCATCAGCATGGGTACTACTGGTACTGCCGGAGTGAGCTTGATCATTTCAGGAGTCACTACAGGGCTCTAGGGGCTGGAGAGAAGGGTATGGGAGCTGGGGCAAGGTTCTCCTTGGTCCTGACAGCCGTAGTGGGTTGACTTTGGCTGCCAAAATGTCCACTAAGTCTCTCACTCTGCCTCCTCAATAGGCTAGGGGCAGAAAAGATGAAAATCTTCTGGGTTGAAACAAAAACAGGGATGTCATTTATCAATTACCATCATGGGCAAAACAAACTCTACTTGGGGAAAATTAACTTGTTGACATTAAAAGAGTCAGATGATGAGGAACAAAGATAAAACTAACCTTTCCCCACACCTCCTTCTTTCCAGGCTTAACTTCACTCCTTCATTCCTGACTCCTCTCCTTCCTCCTCCCAAGGGTCAAAAGGAGAATGGGAAGTTGAGGTCAGTCCATAATGGCTACTCTCTGCCACCCATTCTTCCTCACTTCTCCTGCTCCAGCATGTGTTCTCCAAGAACTGCAGCTTCCTTCATGGTATATCCACCTGCTCCAGCATGGGGTCCTCCCACAGGCTGCAGTGTGCACGTCTGCTCTGACATGGTCCTTTCTAGGGGTATGACAGTGTGACAACCATCTTCTCCATGGGCTGCAGGAGAATCTCTGCTCAGCAGCTGGAGCACTTCATTCCCCTCCTTCTTCTCTCACCTTGGTGCTTGCAGGGTTTTTTCTCATTTTTCTTTCCCTCACTGCAGGGCAGCGTTTTGTCCTTTTTTTAAATGTGCTTTCCCAAGAAGCTCCACCATCTTGGCAGAGGGGCTCAGCTGTGCTCTGTGGTGGGTCCGTTGGAGCCGGCTGGAAGCAGCTGTGTGCAGCACGGGGCAGCCCCAGCCTCTCCTCACAGAGGCCGCCCTGCATCTTCCCCTGCCAAGACCTTGCTGCTGACACCCTATACACTAGCCAAAGGGAAGGGCCCAGGTAGGAACAGATGCATCCTCTGCGTCCATGCCTGGCCGTGCAATGCAGTTAGGACTTTGGCTCTTACACCCATGGGACGCTCTGAGCAGCCTGGTCTATCTTAACCTTGAGCAGGGGTTGGACCAGGTGACCTCTGTCAGACCCTTCCAACCTAAATTATTTTACTCTTTTGCACCTGACAAAAAGAAGTATTTGTCTGCTGAAAAGATTGTGTCTTTCCCCTTCTCCCAAGTATATCAGTATGTCTAATGGCAGAGACTACCTCTCCCTACCCGATTTCTCAATGATTTTTATAATAAAGGGACTCATTTATTCATAAGAAATTGATTATTGAAAATCATGAGTGAATCACGGAGGTACTGTTATTAGATGAAATATACAGTGGCCAGTTGGTCCAGGCTTTTTCAGAAGCAATTGTCCATCTTTTCTCTCAGGCCTGATATCTGTCTATCTACCATTTGTCTTTAAGAATACAAATGCTCCTACCTCTATGTACCTTCAATACAATCATCCTTATCAGCCGCTGGGGTAAAGACAATAATAGAATAATAGAAACAGATGAGAAAAAATTAATGAAATAAACATCAACATGAATAAAAATGTCCGTTAACATTCTTTAACTTTTATTAATAGGCTTGGGGTTTTTATTTTATTTTCCGTGGAGATATACCTCAGATATTTGGGCAGGTCAGAAAAATACAAACTGTGATTACGAAACATCATATTTATATATACTGCAAGTTTTAGGTGGAGAATTGCATTAACTGGAGATAAATCAGCTATGTTCCTTTTAAGAAAAGTCATAAACATCAGATTTTCCATGTACTAGTATAGTTTATGTCCACAGCACCCTTTGTACTATTGCATCCAAGGGTACATTCCAGTAAACCAGAAAACAAAACAGGATCTATGAGACTGGGAAGGAATACAAATAACATCTCTTTTAAACAGTAACTATGTCAAATTTAGTGAAAGGAACTTTATATTTTTCTAAAGATGTTAATATTATTTATCCACTTTAAACATCTGTTGGGGCTGTGTGTCATGGAGGAAGAGAGAAATTCATTAAAGGTCTGTGCAAGCCCAGATAAGATGACATAAAGAAACACATAAATGACAACAAGAAAGACAGTCAGCCACATGAAAACCATATGTAGAGTTATAATGCATATAGTGTGTTGGAAGGAAAACTATGGAAGTTTTTGGAAGACAGTTTCCCAGTAAGACTAGGAAAGTAAAAATGTGTTTAGTTATAACTTCAGTCACCCATACAGCCCATGACCTGAGTGGACCTTCAAAACTTGAAGCCAGGATGAGTGAAGTAAGCAAATTGTTTTCACTTGGTTGGAAGTGTAGCACTTAGCTTAGTAGGATGGAACTTCAGGTGTATTCATGTCCTCTAAGCACGGGCAGTTAATTTAAGAACCTGTATAAGGAACGTCATGTGCCTGTATAGATGGTGAAGCTTCTAGGGAGAAGAACTCATGTTTTAATAACTCACCCTTCTCATTTGCTGGAAGAGAGCTAAAAATTAAATTCTTGAAGTTTGTTCAAATCAGGCCACTTATCAGAAAATATTCTTATTCTTTGTGAAGGCAAGGCTACATTTCAGTTCAGTCTTCTGATCCACTGGAACAAAAAACCCTTTCTCACAGTCCTTTTTCTTCCAATTCTTGTAATCTGATTTACAGAATTCTTTTGGGCTCTACTTTGTCTTATTTACTGGTAGACAGGTTTTCCTAATCTGAATTACATTGCTGCATGAGATTTGAGTTTGAAAAGCAGAAGATTTCTAAATTCTGTCACATCCTGTTATTCAAATATGTGAGGCAGGGATGGGAGAGCTGTATCTGACTGGTTATGTCTTTGAGGGTAGAAGCTTCCCTTTTGCTTTCAGATGCTATTTCCTTGTGGAACTAACAAAAAAAAAGATAGCCACTTTCTATCCTTGGCTATTTATTTTATGTCTTTAGGTACACAAAAAGCAGTTGCAGTGACCAAGCAACATTCCTTCAGTTCTGGACTCATTCCGTTTAAGGCTTAAAACATCCAGTTTACAAAATAAAATTGGCCATTTCTGGATTTTATTTAGAAATAAAAAGTGTGATTCTTTCTGGTTCAGTATGAATGAATTTTTTTTAATTGTATTTCATAAGTACAAAAATTGAATTTAGACAACTAAGGTTGAACTTTTGTGCTATATCCTTAGCTATGTAGAAACATCACAGATTTATTTGTAGAGAAAACAAAAGTTAGCTAATAACCTCAGCACTGCAATGTTTGCAATTGCAAAGTTTATGTAGAGGATAGAGTGTTTTCATAGTTAGAACTCTGCCATCAACATCCTAAGATTAACTGAAGGTCTACTGAGTTTCACCTTCAAGAGGATCTGGATGAGATGTTTAATGAATCATAACATCAAAACCTGCCAATAAACCACACTTGGAAAGAAATCTGATTTCTGTAGGGAGAAATGACTAAGAAGCAGGCCCAGCCCCTTTTGTTTCCAACAAAGAGGGTTTTATTTCAGCGGGTTCAGCTGTTTTTCCAGCAGAATAATTATGTAAAATAAAATAACCCATTTTATTCTATACCAAAATCTCAGACATTTTAACTCCGAACAAGGAGTTCTTTGAAGCCTTCTTTAAAGGTGGAACAAATTAGATTTAGGTCTACACAATTCACACTGCATAGATAGATTAAAAATCAGTGATTTTTAAGCAATTTCCCTTCTAAAACCAGGAAGACAATTAACACTTCTTTGGTGGATGTTCTCCTCTGCCAGCCCTTGCCAGACTCCCTTCCAGCATCCATACGGAAAAGACTTTTTTGTCAGCTGCACTTTAGAAATTGCAATTTTTGTTTTGTAATTATTTTATGGTGTTAGTGAAATTATAATTTTTACCATAGTGATCTATCTTGTTCCCTTCCTTTGCCAAATCTACTACTATAAAGCATGGAGTAACTGCCTTCCGACTTGTAAAACTCATATGCCAGAGTGCTTCTCAAGGACATTTTCTGTAGTAACTGCTTTTCTTCAGATCCCTTCAGCTCTTCCAGAGCATTTCCATTTCTATTTTCAGTCAGGTCCTTTCCAAGACTCTCTGATCAAGAACAGAAAATCTCAGATGGTTTTTCACAGCCTGTGCTAAAGCCTTGTTCATGGTACAGTACTGCAATCTCTCCCTTTTATGATGCAGGGCCACTGGAAGTGTGATTACTAGGGAAATCGTTGGAAAACTTCACTGAGTAAAGGCCAAGTGATCACAGGTGAATGCAGCTAGATTTTCATCAGGAATTAATCTTAATTTACAGGTTTTTCACTCTACTATATCTGCATATGGTAATTCACATATTTCATTTTTGGCAATATGTAAGGTTATTTCCAGGCTCTCCATTCAGTACAGCGGAAACTGGGAATAAATTTTATGGCAAAATACTATTGAACTGCCAAAAACCCAAAACAGTTTGTTTTATAAACCTTTCCAGAGTGGTAAAAAAGACCCACTGTGTTGCTTTTCCATAGACATAGTAATTTGCTCAAAATATTCCACTCTGGTCAATCACAATGGATTTCCACAGCTGAATACCAGGCTATTGAATGACTAATCTCTGTTCCTAGCTCAACACCCTGTTTTAATGATCATTTCTTGTTTGCCTGCTGGGTAGGAGCATCACAGAAAAGTTAAAGCATGTGGCAAGAAAAGGAAATGCCTTAAACAGAAGTGAGTGTGTATTGAGTAACATGTTGGTGAAGTCAACCAGCAAAACCTATGGAAATCAATGTAATTATTCCCACTCATTTCCATATGCATCAGGCGAACCCTCTGATGGCTTTCAAGGTCAGTCTGACAGGAGATATACATTAAGAACTTTTTAACAGTGCTATTAAATGGTCACTTCAATTATAGTATGTTTTTCACGTAATAAAACATTCCTGCTCAAGTTTTCCACCTGACCAGGAGGTGATATCCAAAATATTCTACAGCTGTGAGTACAAGTAAGCCAATCCCTTACATATGATCAATGCGCTATTTCAGATGTGTTTAAATTGTCAAAGTCCCAAACTAATTTCAGACAGTCTTTCTGTTAGCTTAAACTGGAGGTAAATATGGAAAAGAAAGAGCAGCAGTCTGTTGAACATGGACTTTGTTTCAAAGCATATAACTACTCTGGCATTTGGCATTACCTCAACATGGCTATAGGCAAGCAGCCACTCTGCAAACTTAAAGACATTCTGTGAACTTAAGCTATAATTTTGGAAACAGCTTGCTGCTTATCCATTGAAAACTAATACTGTTTTTTTCCATTGTGCTGTTCATTTGCTGGAAAACTCAGTTGTCCCTCACATAAAGCCAGAAATGCTTGTATCTCTCTGTTTTCTTATTTTCCAAAAGCATAATGGTACATTGAATGGCAAAATAAGTAACATATGCAATCCTCAGATGGGAGGAAAGAGAACATTCCCAGTAGTACCCCATATAAATATTTGCAATAAACACTGCTCAAAGGGCTTAACTGGAGAACAATATGAGCATTACAGTGCAATGCTTTGTCTGACTATTGGTATTCCACAGTTCAAGTGAAAAGAATACCTCTTTATTTCAGTGCATCTCAGGTTTTCAGAGGATGGGTCATAATAAAAAGCTAACATTTAGCCCGAATAAAACAGCTTCAGAGTTGTACTTGCCAGTTTTGTCATAGTTGTTCTTTTGGATAGAAATGTCTGTCCTGGTTCAGCCTTGTTATTCTCCAAAACTTCAAAGTCACTGTTCAGTCCAAGGAAGTTGTGAGAGGAAAATACTTTTTTTTTTAAAAAAAAAAAAAAAAAAATAAAAGTTGCACCTCTAGGATTGCATAAATACCATACATTAATTTGGAGTCAAAATATATCATTAAATCATTAAGTAATGGATGAGGTGACTATGTGAACTTTGACAACTTGCTTTTCCAATAATTCAAGATAATTCAAGCTTTGTGTATATGAATTTGTGTTTTGAAACTACTCCAAGCTGAGAACGACTTAGACTTTGTTTCTAGATTTAAAAACATAATTTAAAAAAAAATTCTTCCACTATTGTACCCAAGCAATGAGTTCTGATAACTTCTACTCCACTCTGTTTTCCAGACAGCACAGTACCAATGACAATGCCATCCTGTTCTCAACTCAGTGGTTTGATTCATCAATATGCCAACACAGTGGTACTCTTTTTTTTCTGCATTTATTCAGAGAGCATAAAAGTTAAATGTAAAGGCATATTTTGTGAAATGTAGAGACATAATTTTGACATACTGAAGAGGAATGGACCTTCAGTGGGATCAGGCAAGCATATAAGCCACAGTTTTGCAACCAGCAACTGTGCTAGACATCTCGAAGGCAAGAGACAGCAAGTCCTTGTCAGAAATATCTCTGCAAGGGAGTCTCAATTTTCAACAAGAATTGGCTTAAAAACTAGGCAAGAGGTTCTCCATTCCTTTCCAAACAGTTGATTATTTGGTATTTCCTATTATATCTCTTGATAGCCTTGTACTCCTTACTAACACAATCATGTAAATGGTATAATTTGGCTTCACAGAGGTTAATAAACTGTAATTACCTTCTGGACTCCCATTAGAAATAGAAGTTCAGAAAACTTTGACCTGTATGAGTTCACTTCTCCCCAGTGTACAGAACCCATGGCTTTTGGAGTTGCACATTTCAGCTGTTTTATCAAAGGAAATAACAAACATCATTTTCTCTTTGACCATCAGGGAAGATATATTAGCTAAAATATGTGATATACGTTCTTTTACATGTGGACTTCTGGACACACAGGGTCATTTAATTTTTGCCTTTTAACACTGATGAAAATAAAGAATTTGTTATTGCTGTTGGTTTTTAATACCCACAGTTCTTACAGGTTGCCACTGTGAGCTATCTGACTAAAAGCTTTTAAAAAGTAAACTAGTTTAAGCTAGTATTGCAGGCTTACTCTAGTTCTGCTGAAAGTAACTCACAGGGCAATGAGATAAGAGCCTAATGGTATAGTTTAATGTAACAGCAAAACGTGTTTAACAGCAAGCTGTTGCCAGCAGCATCAGTGATCACACCCAGACCCAAGAGGCAGTTCCTGCCCTTCCTTGCATTGATGTCCATCTGACTTTCAGTAACCAGTTAACAGAGCTGAACAGTAAAAAATCCTCAGCCATTCTTCTTTGAAAGACTAGGATTTGGGAGTAGGTGGTTGTGGAGGTTCACTCCCAGAAGCAGATGGGCATAGGATCAGAAAAATACTAGTGATCATATAGGGGAAGAAGTGGGAATATGCAACAAGGAGAATCGAGGGAACAGAGAGAGTACACTACTGAAATGTTAGACTGCCTGAGCTATATGTAACATAAAACTGCATTGTAAAATAGGTGATACCATCTCTATACAGTGATATAAGTGGGAAACCAACTGTAAAATGGACAGCACTTATTTCTCTCCCTCAACTACTGAGGGAGCTAAGGGAAAAATAAACACCAGCTACCCATAAACGCATTCTTAGAAACTCTTCTATGGTGACTAGAGCACGTCAAAATTCAAAATTTTTGGTTTTCAGGAAACAAAAGCATTTTGAGCTTTTTTTGTAAACAGAAACAAGATTTGAAAAATAAATAAAACAAATTTTGATGTGGAAAAAAGAAAATTATAAAACATATTTTAAAATGAATATTTAATTCTGATTTTTTTGTTGGTTTTTTTGGTTTTTTTTTTTTTTAGTTTTTTAGTTTTTCTCAAAATAATTTTTTCTTTAAATAAATGTGCTTCAAAGGTTTTTTGGAAGAGGAGTTGTATTTTTTTTAAACTGATGCAAGCTTACCAGAAACATATTGTCAAAATATTACTTCAAATCTCTACAAAACAGTAAAGAATTGTTTATAAGAACTTTTCTTATTAATGTTATTAGCAAATTCATACAAGCTTTAGCAATTACTAAGCAGAATGGAGAATCAACTTTTTTTACCAGAAGAGCTGTTACTTTCTCCAGCCTATCAGATAAGTAAAAACAGAGGAGTAAAATAAATAGAAAATTTTCTCTCCTTTAGGATAATGCACTCTCTTGGTGCTTTGGTTTCTGAAAGCATCCTTTTTCAGGGGTGGGAGATCACTGCCAGGATATTTTTATTATGTTATACAAACTGCAGTGCTTCTTCAAGCTTTTCATGCCTAAGGATCTTTTCACACCTTCTCCAAAAATAAGATCATAAATATTATTTGAAAACACTTCCTACTGAAAATTATCAGGAATGATTTCTCGAAGTTCTGTCCCTTTTTTTAAGTTGTTCCTTCCATCACCATATTGAGGTGGTTAAATTTTGTGTTGTGAATAATGAATGACATGTGGTTTCAATATCCCAGGTGAAATGTAACTAAAGTTAAGCATGAAAGTAAATTTTGCTGGACCGATGCTTTAAGCAACTTTAGTTAAAAAAAAATTAATTATAAGATTATTAATTCTTTCCTTGCCTTTCTTTTTCCTTTGGATGTCAGAGGAACCATCTACATGAGGACTCCGCTGAAATTTACATAACTTTATGAAATTTTCTTTCCCAGAACACATTCTACTAAAAATACAGAGTGTTAAAGATGATCTGTCTGAATCTAGCTTTGTTCTCCTCACCAAGCTATCAGCCAGGCCTGCTGCACTTGTTCATAGATATTCTTACAATTTCAGATTATGAAATGTATATATTACTTGGCATTTTAATCCAAAGGTATTGATTCTCTTGCTTTTATAAAGAGATGCATAGTTCACATTTTTTTCAGTGCAGAGGCATTAGTGTGTTGAATCTTTACACTGAAATCTATTTTTAATGTATTCCTTTTTTTTTTTTTTTTGCTAGCAGCTCACCTAAATCCTATAGTCTTCATAATTTTTCTCTCTTTGTACTTTTCTTTACAGCACTTCTTTTAATCTGAAATATCTGTAGTCTTTTCTACAGCATTTTTTTGTTTGTTTTCTATTTCTTATTTCTGAATATAAGTTTCGCAGATTCATTACTCCTCGGTTTAATAACAGCATTGCTTTAATTTTGCTAGTCTAAGACTTTCCTTCACATTCAATATGTACCAGTGTCATGGGAATATTGTCATGTGATAATGCTAAATCACTCTCTGAATGACTTTAGCACCATCACAGATGTTGTATGCTAAAGAAAACTAGACACATAAAAATGACCATCTTTGGCACGGTCTAGGAGATGCTAAAAGCAGCATACAAACCCATGAGAAATTATTATACCTGAAATGCAACACAAGAATGTGACTTCCATATCTCTGTGTTATGGAACAAATTGTTACTTTTTTCTCCAACTGAGTTTTATTTTGATTAATCATTTAAGAAATATACAGAAGAAATGAAGACAATGCTGCACATGCACCTTACATTTGGCACAAAGTGTTTCTAAGTCTAAGATCTCAAGAAGGGGCTGTGTGATCACTCTGTTTTATGCACAAAACAGGTCCATACATGTTCCTATGTGCAAAAATTATCATAACCTAAATGTTTGACTGCTAAGTCTGTAGATGCATGGGACTCATAACCTGAAAGTTTGTCTGGTAGCACAAAAAACAGCCAAAAATATACCTGCAAATTTTTCTCTCATTTTAGATTTCAATAAAGAGCATAGTACAATATAAATTGTGATGGCTGTATAGGTACAATGGACCTGGGAAAATAAATAGAAAAAGTCATACCAAAGGCAAATAACTATAACTGTAATTAAAAAAAAATAAATAAAAATAAACAAATAAAAAAACCCCAATGACTAACTTATTTTTTATACTAATGAAATCCATTTTTCCTTAGAAACTGAACAGTGCTATCCTGTATTAACATGTTACTTGTTCATTCCACACCTTTAAAAGCCTGGATCTAATTACAATAACCAGATGCAAATCAGCTATCATTTTTGTTGGTGATTTATCAAGTTAAATGGTTATTTTAACTGCACTTTACCCTTTAAATACTCTACTGCCCTGTAAATCTGCTTTTTACATGCCATTGCATTACTTAGAGGTTTAACAAAGAAAGTTTTTAATTCTTCTGGTGGGTGGGGATTAGATTTAAATACTGTATTTTGCCAACAATTTATATTTTAATAGGCAAATCACCAACAAGGAAAATATATCATCCATCCAGTCCACAGACAAAATATATCTGCCACAGTTCATACCTGTCATAAATGTACCAAACATTCAATTATTCTGTGTATTGTAACAGAAATGCCATCCTTCTGACAGACCATTTCAGAGATTCAAGGTAATGTCCAGACAAGCACTTCAACTTGGGTTCAACATGGGTTCACACGTGCTGGGGACAGACTGGGTAGAGAGCAGCTTGGCACCTGGGATCCTGGTGGACCACAAGTGGATCATGAGACATCAGAGTACTCTCACTGCAAATGCCTTCTGGGCTGCATTAGAAAAAGCGTTGCCAGCAGGCGGACGGAGATGAGCCTTCTCCTCAGCACTGGTGAGACACATCTGGGTGCTACGTACAGGTTTGGCCTCCCCAGTAAAAGAGAGTCATGGCCTCATTAGAGTGTCCAGTGAAGAGCAATTTAGCTGATTAAGGGTTTGGAGCATCTTTCGTATGAAGACAGGCTGAGAGAGGTGGGACTGTCCAGCTTGGTGAAGAGAAGGTTTAGAGGGACATTCCTGAGCCTGTACACAGTGAGTATAAATACCCGGACAGCTGGCTTCACGGCTTTGATAACTTACCCCTGCACAGAGAAGAAGAAAGATACTTTCAGGATAGACGTGTTTTCATTACATCCATCACCAGTAATGAGTATATGGTATCTAAGCTACATCTTTCATTAATGAGCATACATATTTCGTTAGTGACTACATACTAAGTTAGCAGCTTCGGCTTGGGGCCTGTTGCTCAGGCTTCAATACTTTCACCTTTGACATCAGAACATGTGGTTTGTTATAACTTAGTACAATACCTACTAGCACAATGGTTATCAGTTATAAAATATGCAGGATTCATCTATAGGTCAACTCTGACTTGGGCCAGTTGTCCAAGCCTTAGCACTTCACATGGCCATCAGCATAACCTGCTCTAAGCAGAGGGGTTAGACATGATCTACAAAGGTGTCTTCCAAACTCAACTATTTCGTTATTCTGCCATTCTGTAAGTTTTGGGTCATTGTAGATGGCAGTATTCTACTGATTATTCCTATCCTTATACTAATGAACCATCACTACTGCCTAGCTTCAGGCAGTAACAAAAAGATTTATCCCATGTGGACCTAACAAATTCCACACACATGGGCAATGCCTGACTCACTACAGTGATGTGATTAGCTATGACTAGTTCTGACTCAAGTAACTAGTCTGTAAATTAAATTGTACATTACTGGTATCTCTGGGACAAATCCATAGTCCATTAAACTCTTTCATCAGATTCAACTATTTCTGAATCTGGAACTTTTATTCTTAAAATTAATTAATCAAGTTAAAAAAACAAACCCAGAAATTTCTGGGTTATTTATTTGTTTATAGAAATTATTTCTGATTTTAAATAAAATGTCAAACTACATAGCTGGAGGCTTTACCAGTGCATTTGTTTCCCCCATGGCATTCTTCTGTGACATCTGTTAATATGTTGTCATGACCATTTTTTGCATGATTCAGGAATTTTGATAATCTTTCAATTATGGGGTGTGGATTGGCAGATGGGGGAGAAATAAATTATGAAAACAAAATATTACCACATATTGCACTGAAACTAAAAACTATTATTATGGGCTGTGTGAAATAAACAAACTGGTATACAACATAACAAAGGCATCTCAGGCTGTTAATTCAAACTGTAAAAAATGATGTATTAACTGTAATTAAGGTTTGGTTCTTTCTTTTTCAACCATATATTAATTGCCCTCTGAAACAGCATGACTTAAACTGTTCAGTAGTTACTGTAGCAAAAAAGTTAGGATAAAGAAATTAAAAGGTAATTATAAAGAGCTATTATCATAATTCTGGTCATGTTGTGCCATATTTTTAGAAATAATAACATGCAGAACATTTTAATTGCTCTGACTTTCTTAACTTGTTGAGTTTTCATCCTTGCATTAATATCTATGCTTATTGTCTGAACTGTCTTTGAATTTTACTTGAAAATTTGTCTTAAGTCAAATGATTCTTCTATCACTATAGGTGAATCTTTCTTCATCTCTCCTTGCATGTACAAATTAAAGTGTCGGTCTATATTAAAACATGCCTTTATTTATATATTTATTTTACATTCCAGCTAAAGAGGAATTCACAATGAAATAAATTGCTGTAACATTATACCCATGTCATCATACCAGAGGAAAGGAGAAAAAGTTGTGATACAAAATAAAAAACAATTAACTTAATCAACAGGCTTCCTGGAATTTAATTTCTTCCAACATTCTGATTTGTAGCCATGTGCATGTACCTTTACTCTCTGTCTCAGCATACTTTCTCTGAATTCAGTAGAAGTTCTCACCTTGATATAAACATTCACAAATTTTTTTTATTAGAAATTATTACTCGTCAATGGAAGCCATCAATCTGACTGTTAGACATATTTTCTATTTCATAGGGATGGTGCACTGGAAAAATTACAAGAATTATTATGATACTTGATTCATCTTATTGCTGAAAGTTGCTTTCACATTTGCATTACAATTAGAAGCATAGAAAGTAGAATTCAAGTAGAGGATGGAGAGAGAATTTGAGAGAAACCTTATTCCTAGGCATGGAAAGAAATAATCAAAATTTTGGGCAGAAGAAAATTCTGAGGAAAAGAAATACTTTTAGGAGGAACAAACCTGACACATTTTTGTCTTACTGACAATGTGACTTTCAGGCATGCTTAGATTTCTCACAACAGTGGGTGGAAATGATACATTTCTAGTGGTGTTTCAGTTTCCCTAATTCTTCTTTTTACAGGGCTGAACTACGGATTTTGTAGCTAAAATTTACAGTTAACTTTAACTTATTAATTATCTCAAAAATCTGTTTTGTGTTATTAAATTCATGGTCCTATGGAATTTTTTAAAAAATGTAGGAAAATAGCAGCATTCTTTCCATGCTTTTTGATGGTGGTGGTTTACTTATTGAAACTTCATGCTTTTTATAAAGTATCTTTTTATCACAATGTCTAAGGTATCAGCCAAATCAGTATTATGAGGTCAATCCTTTCTGCAGTATGGACTAAGCAGTGGACATACTTAGTGCAGGCAGGTTCTTCCACAGGACAGCATTATTACTGATGACTGGAGTTCTTCAAACAATTCTCCTTTCATGTCAACAACACCTTCAGACCTGCCTTGGGTTGAATCTTATTCAAGCTCTTACCTCTTTGAGACAGTGAGGGGACTGAATGGCACTACTCCCTACAGTCAACATAAAAATGATATACCTACAACAGCAAGTTTCTGCAACAGCAGTGTCACTGGAAGGGCCTTAATTAACTCAAAATTAAAACTGTTTTCTAAATTACCTTTTAACATGTGTTATACTTGAGGAAAGGCAGCAGCAGAGCTGTATAAGAAGCTGCTGCGTGAGCAGCTGGCTTAGGGCTGGACCTCCACTTCCAGCACTACCTTCAGGCATTGGAATTTTCTTCTGGCAGAGCAACAGGTCTCATCACACAGTACACAGACAGCATAGGCCAACACTGAGAGGAAGCGGCTCTGAAACATGGCTTGCAGTGCACTGAACACACAAGGTCACAGGCAAATGATTTTTTGTTATTTTTCAGAGTCGTACCTTTAGAACTGCCCCACAGAGTGGCCAGCATAGGAGCTATAAATCATGGCATTAATGACTTAATCCTAACAGTTTGTTCTGGTTAGACTTGGGAAGTGACATATTGTTCCACCATCCTTACTAATTTCCTTCAAAAACACGCAAAAGAAAACTGAGAACAAGGTGTAGTTCTTCTTAGACAATATTATCACCATGTAATACCTGACAGATTGAAAATACATTTTTTCAAGTACTGAGTATTTTTTTCAAGTATCGGTTTGGCCCTATTTAACAAGGTGAGATTAAGTTTATGAAATATGCTTTTCTCAGACAAGCAGTTGTTTCAGTTACATTTTGAATAGAAGACCATAGAAGATAAACATTGATTTGGGAGTAACATTGTGCCAAAATAGCTCAAGACAGTGTACTTTGAACAGCAAGGAGAGGAGGAAAAATGTAAAATCTAACCATCTCATTCTGATCACCCAGCCATAAACACAGAAAACAATTTAACAATCCCAAGGAGAGATGATGGGACAATGTGGGTGAAGGGCTATGCCATTTTCATCAGCCTTTGAGTCAAGTGATCAGGAAGGCTTGTGTCATCTCTGCTCATGTTAGCATAGAACGAGAAAGGTCAAGGATCTTTTTGCTGTCCTTCCTATAAATCTACTCCACAAAGTGTGTAGGTTTTTTGCAAGCAAATTGTCATGAGGAAGCCACAGAGACCAAAAAGCAAAGAGATCTTCGGGTAAATACAGAAGAGTGCCTTGTTTCTCACCGTTCTCTGGACTGGCATATACACTTTGAGCTGCAGTCTGGTTTGGGGGGTCTGCTGAAAAGTGTTTCCAAGTGTTTGGCTTGGTAAGACAAGTAAAGGTAAGACTTTTCTTCCATGGACAGAGGATTTGCTTAAACCTAGGGTCCCCAAACCCTACCAAAAAAAAAAAAAAAACAAACCAACAAAACCATAGAAGTCAGAGTTTAAAATGTTCTCTAATGATTTCATTAACTGCCACACTGGTCAAAAAAAAGTGAATGCTGATAAGTAAAAGTTCATGGCACCAACAAACAACTTGCTACCACACAGAATCTCAGTGCCATACATCTAGGTATATACCTGTGCACTGTCCTTAACCATGTACACACAAGCAGGTTAGCAAGTAAAAAAAAAAACCTTCTGCTCCAAAAGTAGGGAACAAGTGCTGCAGAAACATCACCTCCTGAAACAGCCATTTCAATAAATGCAAAGCCGTCCTAACTTAATGAAGTGCTAAGGCTTGGACAACTGGCCCAAGCCAGACTTGACCTATAGATGAATCCTGTATATTCTATAACTGATAACCATTGTGCTAGTAGGTACTGTACTAAGTTATAACAGCCCACTTATGCTGATGTAAAAAGTGCTAAACAAAGTGCAGAAGCCTGAACAACAGGACCCGAGCTGAAGCTGCTAACTTAGTATGTAGTCACTAACGAAGTATGTAAGCTCACTAGTGAAAGATGCAGCTTATACAGAATATAATCAGTAGTGAGGATGAAATGCTGAGAGAATGTATCCAATTCCCTTCTTTAGCTTTGTTCAAGGCTGAGAACCCAAGTATCTGGCCTTGTCAGAAACTCCCTTGGTTTCCCCCCCCCCAAGCCCTGGCCAGGCTTTGGGTGGAATCCAACAGGAGAATGAAACCAGGAATTTTCTGCTCAAAACAAAGGTGTCAGTTAGTCTGGCTTGCCGATTTTGGGGTATATAAGGCTGGATCCGCTTGGAGTGACTTTGGAAGCCTCACCTACGGGTGGATGCACTGCGTAGGATTTCCCCCTTGCTGGGACAGGCTCCCCAAACCCTCGCTGTAACTGGGGCTGCCCAGCCACTGCGGGTCTGGGTGATGGGAACGTATGCAAGTGGTGATGTATCTTTCTTAATCACTGTTCTCTCTCACATGTAGTAATAATTTGATGCATTACCCTGTATTTTCCTATTTGTTTGCTTTAAGTGCATTATTCTGTCTTTTCTAACTGCATGTTTTCTGTATTACTCTGTTATATTATTTAGTTATCACCAGTAAAATACGCCTACTCTTTTCATTCTGGTGTCCGAGTTTAACTGGTATCCTTAATCAGCAAAACACTTAGAAATATTACCTCTGGTTACACTTCCAAGAGTTCAATTTTGGAGAAAGTTACTGTGCATTGACTCTGAGTTTGGTAAATCCAGTCTTTGCCCTATATCTGGACAACTCCATCCTGTGAGCAAGGCTTTAGAGATACTAGACTGAAGGTATTGCTCTTCCTCTCTGAAGTAGAATTCAACTCTATTTATTAAGCAAAAGTTGAGATGTCTTGTCCAACCTAATTTTTCAGGCTTTCGCATTAGTCAGTAGAGCGATTAATCTCCTAAAATAGTTGAATCTGTCTAAAATAGTTGGGATGAATTGATCTTGAGGGGATCTGTCCTTCTCCATTCACCAATAGATAAAACAATTAGCTTAGACTAGCCTTTTTTAACAGTTGGAAAGATGAAGGGAAATCAGACGAATCACTGGGAGATTTTCATTGGACACAGATAGTTGCAGTAAAAGAGGACATAGAAGTATTCTTTTGAACAGACATTTCCCATTTTATTTTTGTCAGTGTGGACTGCACTATCTGTTGTAAGTGATGAATAGTACAGGTAACGATTAGCCAGTAACTGTTAGTTACAGCTGACAAAAGGCCGAAGAGATTAGCTAAACCATAAACCCTCAGATGTATCAGCCTGAGTGTAACCTTATAATAAATTTGAAACCTATATAAAAGCTTGTGGCAAAGTCTCTCTCACTTCCATTCATTACTGATAGGACTGTCTGTGAAAGAATATATTGACTGTGAAAACATTAACTATGCAAATAAATATGGGTATTTAAGCGCTGGAAGAACCACATCCTAATCCAATTCCCATGAAAAATTCTTTCTTAAAAGAATGAATCATCAGCTTCTCTGTGACATGGTGGGATTAAAGATTAAAGGGGTGAACTAGTGTTCATTCTTGATTTTACTTGAGAAGAAAAGCATCAAAGTACACTTACAAGCATAAGACATTTACCATTTGAGCCAAGCTCCATTTTCTTTTCAAATGTGTGCATATGCTAATAGCCATAATCAATCACATATGTCAGGGTATACCTAAATAATGCATATTTTCCACATCGCGTAGTTCCAGCAAAGGTTTTCTTATATGAAATGTAAAGCACAGGAATTTGGAGCCAGCTCAATCTATGCATGCCTGTGTGATCACCACTGGCTTTTCCCACAGGAAGGGAGTAATCAGATTTTCTAGTCTTCTGATATTTCCATTCTAGAGGCTAGATCCTGGTCCTAGTTGCACAGGGCTAAATGAGGAACACTTGCACCAAAATAAGAAAATACCTTGTTTTTTGTCATGTTGACCACAACTGTTTTGGGTTTGGTTGCATAGTTTCATTCCATATCACAGAACAATCAAGACCCTTAAAATGTACTGATTATATATTTAGAGCATGACCTCAAAATAGGCAGGATCTCAATGACCAGGCCAGTCAGCAGACATCTGGGAAGAGTAATTCAAAGTTATAGCTCCTCTGAATTATTTCTCTCATCTGAGATTCATGATTTATATAACATAGAGTAACTCCAACAGGGAAGTGTCCTGCATTACAATGTGCAGTTAGTTATTTAAACCTGAGGAGGCATTTAACATGAAAATTTGACTTAACTACTAATATACTTTCTCTGTTCTTCCTTAATATATTATATTGTATCTGAGAAAACTTTCCTCCTTCCTTCATGGAAACCCACACATTTCTAACGAAAACTCAGACTTTATAGTATAAATTAAATTAATCAGATAAATTAATCAGAAGATTAAAACTAGTATGTCTTTACTGTAGATAATAGTTCAAAATGATCAGATTCTCTGAGAATTCATTCTTCAGAATGAATATCCAAAGCTTTGGACAGACTTTATTAGGTCAAATGCAATTTAAAGAGTACAAAGTCATACTCAAAGTGATAAAAATAAAGTTAATAACGCAATGATATATGCAAAAATCAATCTAAGTGTGATTTATGTTATTATTTGATAATCTGTTAATAATCTTCATTAAAAAAATCACTGTAACTCATATTCAAACTTTCCTCAGTCAAAACTATCACTGAAATCAGAAGTTCAGAAAACAGCAATATGTTTGTCTGTGCTTTCCTGAAGTAAAGGTAACAGCTTGTTGTAACCTGAAATAAAAATCAGTGTGAAGCGGGGCTGTCCCACATGGAGCATCAGGACAGTTGAGGCAGTGATGTTCTCTTGTTCTCAAACTGTCACTGTACACATTATAATCTCAGCACACATTAAGAGTCACCTCCAACCTAAACACAGCCAAAAAACACATCCAAAACACACCACCTGTCTATCCAGCACCCGAGCTCAGGTTCATATTGCCATTCACATAAAGTGTATGGATCCAGCACGGGAGCAGCCAAAGTGAGGATGTCACGTTCCTGAAATTTAACAAATATTGTAAGCCCTGATCTTACCACCATGGTCTGGAGCCTGCCCAGCAGCCAGGAGAGTACCATGAGTACAGGACTCATGGCCTCCAGTTCATATTCCACTCCTGGTTGTAGGCCTAGCCAGTTTCCTAGGAATTCCAGGCACACCAAAGCAGTACTCAGGGTCCTGAAGACAGCACAACATAATCCCCTCTCATGATACGTTTGGTGACCTGTCATGCAGATTCGTGTAAACCCATTCTCCCTGTCTTTTATACTGTAATTTAAGGATAAAGGGAGACATGAAAGCATTTAGCTGTCATGTAGCTTATAAAAGCAGTGGAGTTTCTTTTTCCTTAGAATTTTACACCTCTGTAAAACATAGTCCAGTCAAGAGTTAAGTGTATCCCCAGGAATGTCTGCAAATGTATGGGCAGAACTTTCCCAAGTGAGCCAAATGAGACTGCTTTATTAGCTAACCCAAATGGAGATGCATAAGGGTTATCCTTGACAGAAACAGCACTCAGTGTTTCTTACTCAAGAGACCAATTTATGAGTTCGATTTCTGAAAAGACAATTCAAGGCTGGAAGACAGGGCACTGTAGTTCAAACCAAGTCTGTTTTTTTTTTTTTTTTTTTTTTGACAGAGCCATAATCTGATAAACTTCCTCTTTTATCTGAGAACAGTAGCACTGAAGACATGAAAATGTTCACTTTCAAAGCAAATAAAGTGATCAATATCTTTCCTGTAAATTGTTTTTGTTTAAATGTCAATATTGCATCTTTATTTTTCATTATCAAAAGCTTATCCTTCATATCTAGAATACTGTGTTTGTGTCAGATACATTTCTTAAATTATTTTTTTCTAATACCTCATAAAATCCAACTTGCAGATGGCAGTGAGAATGGGAAATCAGTAGGAGGGTGTGTTTCTGTTAACATTGGAGTAAAGTTAAGTTTTCCTTTCCTAATATTATTCTTCTGAATTTTCACTCAGTCTAGGATCTCACAGTTCCAAATTCATCATATGACCTCTTGGAAAGTACAGAGTGCTAAAAGATAATATTATATTGTGTTTTTTCTCCCTTTCTCCTCCAGGAAAAGCTACAAGTGGTTCAAAAGCATCCTGAGATTCCTGTAGAGATGACTCCATATGCTGACCATATGGTGGCTCCATATGGTGGCTCGTAGATGTGGCAGAAAAAAAAAAAAAAAAAAAAAAAAAAAAAAAAGGTCAGATCTTGCCAAGATGGCAATTACTGACAGCCTAGTGAACTGTGTGTTTCCAGATGTCTGCAGAGACATAAGTGGTAGTTTAGAGAGAAGTGCTCTGAGTAAAGTCTTCTCTTCACCCTGACTCTTAAAGATGAACCACTCTGCAGACGAACACACAGGACTAAGCAACAAGGGTGAAATAAGTAGATCAAAATCTAGCTTTGTAACCTATGAGTAAGAACCTTTATTGAGAAAAGGTGATCCTTTTAATTTGCCTAGGGAAATTTTAAAACTGAGCAAGGAGCTATGCAAAGATTTCCACACATGTCCAGGAGAAGCAATGTTGGCAAGTAGATTTTGTCAATCATTCTCTGTATTAAACTCTGTCTAACCCTCATGCTACTTTATGTCCTTAGTGGAAAACTTAAGTTGGAAAAAGCACCATGTTTGGAGATCATTCTACAGTATGCTATTTCAAGTTTTCTAGAGAACTCAGTTCTCTCTGGCTGGACACACATCTTTTTTTCACTGTACTTGTTCATAGGGAACAAGTAAACTTTCTTTTAATCTTTCATGTACTGTGAATGAAGCCTTGAATTTAAAATCTCTCATGCCCTTTCCTTGAAACTGACACATATTTTGGAAATGTCTCCGTGCCACAGAGCAATAGATAAAGAAGAACACGGAAGACTAGGTCAAATGAGCAGGTGAACATTTTTCTTTAAATATTTAACAAATAGAGAAATATCCAATTTAAACATCCCTCCTTGTTCATCCATGCAGGCCTTCTGGCATCTTTGCTTGACTTACAGGACTGAAAGCCTGCCCAGAGAAATTGTTGATGCCCCATCATTGAAAGAGTCCAAGGCCAGGTTGGACAGGGCTTTGAGCAACCTGCTCTAGTGAAAGATGTCCCTGCTTAGGCAGGGGGGTTGGACTAGACGATCTTTAAGGCTCCATCCCAACCAAAACCATTCTACGACTCTATGCTTCTATAGTTTATTGTAGTGTATCTAATGCTTAATTCAGACCTGAAATAGAAGCCTGAGCTAGTCTGAGAAGAAGTAATTGTCTCTATACTGTTCTTTTTAATTTCAGGACGAGAGCAACAGAGGTTACTTTTGAAATATCCTATTGCTATCACAGCATATTTTGTTTGGCTGAAAGGCCAAATTAACTGTGGATTTAAAGTCTACATTTGTACTTAACTTGCTCTTCCCCAGCTGAAATGCACACATAGTTTTTTAGCATATGTTTATTCCTGGGAATTGAGCCAAAGCATATCTTCAAAGCTGTGGAAGTTCCTGAGGAATCCAGGCAGAACATATGAAAGAATATATTAACAGGTCAGAAATCTATTCTTGTATTTGGACCTAACGAAAGACTCTGTGATGAAATTGCGTGAACCAAACATTTTAATGTTGCTTTTACTACAAAACATGGAAATAAGACTCTTTCACTTGCTATACTGGATTGTTCAATAACATTATATTTCCTTCACCTTGATGATATTTATTCTTTTTTATTTTTTCATCTTGTCCATGCAGTTTAAGAGACTTGGCTGGATTTACGAGCTCAGCAATACCATAACTTTTTAATAGCTCTGTGAATTCCTCTCAGCAAGCTTTTTTGTCCTGTAATCTGCTGCTTTATCATCAGATCTGTCTTCTAGTTTTAAGAGCAACTCAGAATTTCAGTGTTAATCCAAACACTAGATTAATTAACTAAGGATTATTTCACTTAATTTCACTTAACTCTAGCCATCTCAAAGTAAGTATGTGGACTAACTAATAATTTAGGCTCCCTCAGTAAACAACCAAGAAACATTTTCCAGAATATTGCTTTTTTCATTCTGGAAAGTGCCCGTAACAAGTGAAAAGAAGTGTTTCTTGGATGCATTTTTTCTACTGACTAATGCAGGAGCAGAACTAATTACCTCAGATTGGAATTTAACATTTGGAGTAGCTTTTAGCATAAAGCTGAATAAATTTACCTCAGTTATAATCAGAAAATGACATAATATGATTTTTATGTCATTTGCTATAGAATTAAGTAACTGTTAATTGGCATATGTGGCAACATAATGTCTTAAATGCATAAGAAATCCACACTAGATAAGAGCTTCTTCCTCTCACTAACATCTAGTCTTATTGAAGCTTGGGTACACTTTCTCTCCAACCATAGGAGTTGAGGAAATGAAGACAGACACCAACGACTGAGCAATCAAACGCAGATAATGTTTGCTTTACCTAGAGATTTGATGGATAGAGCACCAGCTAGCCAAATCTGGAAGAAAATGTGTACATGAGAGTGTGGTTGTTTCTGCAAGCACAGCAGCTTCCTCCTTTCTACTGATATTCTCTTCAGTATCAGGGATAGTCATTAATTTATTAATGGCTTGGAGGAAGAAAAAAAGAGGGCAATAGTCTCATGCGATGGGTGAAATGGGTGAAGCTTCACATTCATGACATCTCCCAGAAGGCCAACCTTTAATCAGCTCCTATAATATCATATGGCTTTTGCGTGCAGTTTACAGAAGTTTAATTTAGGATTATTATTGTTTGTGGTCTGGTTTTGTTGTTCATTTTTTCATTTTCGAGATTGTTCCTCAAGATTATGGTGGGAATAGACCTTGTTTGCAAATTGTGTTTAGGAAAAAAAAAATAAAAATCACCATTTGGCATAACTAAACATGGAACAAAACTAATTCCCTGTAGTAAGGCCCTGACTTTAACTATGTATTCAATAAAAACAATCTCCTTCGAAATAGAATCATATTTAGACCTTCTGGAGAATTTTGCAGGCTAAAATGTTAGAACTGTCTTTAGAAAAGGCAACAGGGCCAGACTGAGAAATGTGTTTTATTCTGGTTTGAGAAATGTTTAGGTAATTAGTCTGAGAAAGAGAAAGAGAGATGTCCATAAGTAGCCTGAATAATATCAGTAATAACAAAACCACAATAATTACATATGAGCTGAAAGTGATTAAGTAAAGAATAAAATGAAAGTTGTCCTTGCTAGACAAAACAAACTAGAAAGCTGCCTCCCAACTATGGAATTTCAAATGGTCAGAGTGAAACCACTGAAATATTCTATTCTTAATTGTAGATATTGGTACCTCATCAAAAGGAGACAGAAAAAATAGAAAATTAAATAGTAGATGCAAATGAAAGGGGGACTGCTGACAACAAGAACACTTTACAGAAAGCATTAAGTTATACACAGTGAGAAAGGAAAAGATATTCCGAAGTTTGAAGAAATTCATAGGACGTAACTTCGTTTTTCCCTGATGTTTTAAGGATTTTTTAGATACCAGAGTATGACTCTGTGACCCAAAAGCTGTAAAAACTTTGAACCAGATTTCTTTCTGGTAAGCAGTTGCAGTTGTACCTCAATAAGCACAATTCAGCTATATGCTGAATGTAGGATTTCTGTGCTCTGAGCTTTGCCTTTGTGTACTTGAGCATTCAGATACATTTCTTTGGAGTTTCACCTTCTCACAGAGCTGTAATCAATCTCTCACCTGTCTTGCTTAGGACGATGTGAACAAGCCCTCACAACTACTTCATTTCATCAAAGAAATCTCCAGAGAAATTTCATCTATCAGTAAATAATTTACAAAGTTTTATGTATGAGGATTTTATTTTTTACTATTTTTGACTTCCTGGAAATTTTAGAGAACAGCTCTCAATCAGGTTAATATTTTAATTGTTCCCTGCTTATTTTCTCCCAAAGCTTAGAAAAGCTGCCAGCTTTCTCAGAGGGGACTGTAAGATTCAATGAATGGACATAGTTTAGACATGGATGGAGCTTACCTGCTTTATTTGTTAAGACTTAAGAAATAAGAGGACTTTAGGACTGTAGAACAAGAGGTAATAGCCTCAGGTTGCAGGAGGGAAGGTTTAGACTGGATATCAGGAAGCATTTCTTTCCAGAAGAGGTTGTTGGGCATTGGAATGGGCTGCCCAGGGAGGTCGTGGAGTCCCCATCCCTGGAGGTGTTTAAGAGTCGGGTCGACATAGCGCTGAGGGATCTGGTGTAGTTGGGAACTGTCAGCATTAGGTTAATGGTTGGACTGGCTGATCTTCAAGGTCTTTTCCAACCTAGATGATTTTGTGATTCTGTAACTACAGTTCTTGAATGTTGCTATTTGTTTGAGTTGTTCATAGTAACAACCTTTCAGCCTATGCCAGTACATCTAGCAGATCATACAAGACCGTTTTGCCTGTAAGTTTTTGTGCTTCATGGCATGTTTTGTAAGCTTACAGTGACACAGACAGACCCTGCATACTCCCAGGGAATATTCTTGTCGCACAACAAAAAAAAAAAAAGCTTCATTATATTATGGATCTTAAAAAAATTACTTGTTGGAAAGCAGTGTATATATCTACAGTAACTGCTACACTTAGATCAACAATATTTATTCTTATTTCTGTTTCTTACAAGTACAGTTCATGCAGAGGAATTCCAGGAAATTCAACAAAGCAATTATGGATATTTATAAAGAAACATATGTTTTCTTACTTTTTTAATAATAAAAACCTTTCTTTTAAACTGGTATGTTTCCAGATTAGCCAAATTTACAGAAGTTGAAAAAATAGAAAGGAAAATAAGGGAAAAAAAAAAGAAAAAGAAAAAAAGAAAAAGAAAAAGAAAAAGAAAAAGAAAAAGAAAAGAAAAAGAAAAAGAAAAAGAAAAAGAAAAAGAAAAAGAAAAAGAAAAAGAAAAAGAAAAAGAAAAAGAAAAAGAAAAAGAAAAAGAAAGGAAAGAAAATAAAAAGAAGAAAAAAGAAAAATAAATAATATAAAAGCAAGGAAATAAAGGCTTAAATGGAAAAAGATTGTTACTAAACAACAGGGAGAATTATACTTAATTGTCAAGGTACATTTAATAAAGTGGCTACAAAAGCACTTGCACCGATGATGGAAACAAACATCTACTAAGTAGTAATGTCACAGTGTTTCATAGCACAGTCATGAGCTAGCTGAAACAAATCAGTTATTATAAAGTATTTGCTGTATTCTTTTTGCCACTGGAGACAATTTACATTCATTCGGCACAGAACAGAAGATCAGACTTGTTTGTTGCCATCTTCCAAAGAACCTCAAACACAAATCCAAACAAAAACACTGTCACGAACAAAACTTCCATATTTCCCGTTGAGCCCAAAGGAGAAGCAGCATTTTATTTTTTTAGTGTAAATAAAATAATTCATGGAGCAATTGTTAAGAAATCCTTTACTGAAATGTTAAGGTTCAAATGTTATACCCTAACCACAGCAGCTGTGATAAGGAAAGCAAAAGAGAAAATGTTTGGGAGATATGAGAATATATAGTGTATAAAAGTTTGTAAGAGTGCAAATATAACTTCACAGATGTGTGGGTTTCCCAGGAAAAGCATCATTCTCCAAAGTCTCTGAATGAAGCAGAGCACGGAAAGAAAGAAGCAAAGGGACTGAGGGAGAAACTGATAAATTAAGTTCTTGTACACTCCTTACAATACCAGTTACTTACAGAAAAGAAGATCTCCATCCATCTCTACCTACTGGAAGGCAGCCCATCCGTTCAATAGGAATTGAATACCGGGACAGAAAGAAGGAAGAAAGAGTTCAAATCAGAGTAGAAAAATACCAGTTGGAAGATGCAGACAAATAAATGGAATGTATTTTATCTATTCATCTAAGTAGCAATGGCATTTTGTTCATATAAATGAGAATTAATTTAAAGCATTGAATCTTCTTAAAGCATTGAATCTTCTGTAGACAAATAGTGTTCTTAAGGATGCAATCATACATTTAATCATCTGGAATAAATAAACATATTGATTTGATAATGTCTGTCCTCCAAAGGAAAATGTAAATTGAATTTAGTAATATCAATCAGATAAGAACATGGATGAAAATCTTAAATTGTTCCTAATACCAGTAACAGAATATACTTCAAACAAAAAGAAATAACAGTTTAGTCAGTAGAAAATAAGAAAACGTTTCTTAGGAAAACAGCCTCTCTGGTTATCTTGCAAGATGATAGATTCTGGAAATGCTTTTAAAGCTTTTGCCACCTTTCTACACTACTCAGTCTTTAGGATTGAGTTCTGATTCTCAGTAGCCACAAGTAAGTACATCTCCAGTTCTGGAGAAGAAATTGAACAGAAAGAAGAGCACTGGATGAAGAGAGAAAAGCTACAGAACGCATAATGTAGGTGGAAACAGCCATCTTATGGAGATGCCCCATCTAGAGTGGAAGCCTAAATAATCAGTTTAGGCTAAAAGCTAAGTATTGTATAGTAAAAGTTGGGAACATGAATCCCATCTTGCATGTGTGTGATTGTGTTCAGTTTGTGTGTATCGTGGGCTTATGGTAGCAGGGGAGGGGGCTACAGTGGTAGCCCCTGTGAGAAGCTTCTCAAAGCTCCCCTGGCTCCAAGTCAGACCCAACTCTGGCCAAGGCTGAGCCAAATAACTATGGTGGTTATGCCTCTGTGATAACATATTTAAGAAGGGGAACCTGGGAGGAGGAGGAGTTGTGAGGGAAATACCTATGCAAACACCAATGTCTGTTGAAGGAAGGAGGAGGACGGGGAGGTGTCCCAGAGCTGAGCCTCCCCTGCAGCCCATGGTGAGAGGGCAGGCTGTGCCCCTGCAGCCCATGGAGGTCCACAGTGGAGCAGATGCCCACCTGCAGCCCGTGGAGGAACCCTCGCCAGAGCAGGTAGCTGCTCCCAAGGAAGGCCAGGACTCTGAGGGAAGCCCACGCTGGAGCAGTCTGTGGCTGAGAGGACTGCAGCCCATGGAAGGGACCCACGCTGGAGCAGATCATGAGGAGCTGCAGCCTGTGGGAATGACTCATGATGGAGAAGTTCATGGAGGACTGTCTCCCAAGGGAGGGACCCCACACTGGAGCAGGGGAAGAGTGTGAGGAGCCCTCCTCCCAAGGAGGAAGGAACAGCAGAAACACTGGGTGATGAACTGACTGCAACACCCATCCCCTGTCCCCCTGCACCACAGGCAGAGAGGAGTTAGAGAAATTGGAAGCAAAGCTGAGCCTGGGAAGAAGGGAGGGGTGGGGGAAGGTGTTTTTAAGATGTGGTTGTATTTCTCACTGTCCTACTCTCTTTGATTGAAAAATGAAGTGGAGGTCGTGTTTAAATTAAATCGATGTCTTTTTCTTCCCCTAACAAGTCTGACTTTTACCCGTGACATAATGAATGAATTATCCCTTCCTGTCCTTGTCTTGATCCCCAAGCCTTTTGTATTATTTTCTCCTCCCCATCCCTGAGGGGGAGGGAGGGAGGGAGCAAGCAGCTGCATGGTGCTCAGTTGCCTTCTGGGTTCAAACCACAACAATTATTTCATATGGCCTCGATTACAGTTAAATACTTAAGGTATGGCCATATACTGCTACTCAGACTGCAGATAATACTAAAACTGCTAATAATACTAGTATAAATGCAAACATGACTATTAATATGAACACCAATACTGCCATTTTATGATTATAAAGTCATGGCAAAATACTCCCCATCAGGAATAAGATTCATGAAACACAATAGCATTCTTTATCACATTTTCACTTTCTGTAACAATGAAAGATTGCTCAACAGTCTCAATACTACTGTATAGAAGTGTTAAGTATCAGACAAAAATTAGGATAAAAGTCCTGGGAAATTTTCTTTTGGTACTTCAACAGAAATTCAAGTTCATCAGGTCCATCAGTTGCAACACAGAACAGTAACAAAGCTGGCAAGCTCTAGAGCAATGCTTTTTCTTGACAATATCAGAGTAAAATAATTGCTTTTACGAAACTTTATGAAGTATAAACTATTACAATATTTCCCACTTTTTATGGCTGTTTTAAAAAAAAAAAAACAACAAACAAACAAAAAAAAAAAACACACCAGCTAAACAGCTCTATGTCACAAGCTGTGCAAGTTCTCTGGAATCAAAACAACTGTGTGAACTGAAATCCCCAATTTGAAAGGAAAATGCTAATCTGTATTGTGTTCTCTATTCTGAATTCCAGTAAAATAATCTTAAAAAAAAATAAGGTCAGCTGCTTAGCTTTGTTTCCGTATCAGAAATAGCATGGATTTAAAGTGTGTTGTAACGTGATATGCAATAAATGCAGTTTCATGGCATTAGACATAACATAAAGAATTGTTGATTTATTTTTTCCCCCGGATTTTTTAAATGTATATAAATACACCACATACTGAGTCAATCCTTCTAATCTCTTGCATTTATCTTAAGTGCTATGGGGAAAGTTTATGGTTCAACAACTGATGCATTTACGATGCCATAAGCCTTTCATTGTATGTCAGATCACATACTGAGACGAAAGACAATCAGTGGCTTTTCTGGTGTGTATTCAAGGGTGTGAAGAAAAGCAGGATGGAAAAAAGGAAGTTGCAATGTAATTATGAAGGAACAGGACAGGGGCAAAGTCTGTCTTCATCCCCCTTTCATCACAGAACTGCAAGCAGCTCCACCACAGACTAGAGGATAATTCACATCTGCTTATCAGGGCAAGGAACACTTGTGGATAAGGCTGGTAGACTTTCTCCTGTGATTCCTGCTTGGAGGTGGCTCTCCACTGGCTGGCACAGTTAAGCACTATTTCACTTTTAAAAGCTGCTATTCATTCACTGAAATAAAAAATAAAAATAAATAAAATAGAAATAGTCTTGTACAGTTGCCCGACCTGAGTCTTCAGTCCCTAACCCTTCACAGTTTCTTCTTTCTACACACAGAGTAATAGCAGGATATGTTTAAATTAATGAGCTGAAACTTAGAGATCTCTAAACTAGCAGTCTGGGCTCCTGGGCAGAGGGGCACCTTCCCAATACAATTCATTTTCTGTGGATGTATGAAGAGCCCGTAGAAGTGCCTGTTTCCACAGTGATTACAAATGAGTCTAAACAACTGGTTTAGATTAGCTGCCAATTCATAGAGGGCTAATGCTAAGCAAGACAAATTTCACTTGCACAACAAAACAAGGAACAAGATGCCTTGTTTCCTTTTGCTTTCTGTAATGTTTGGATCCTGGGGAACAAGGCATCCCTTGCCAGCCTTCACTTGCAAGGTGACAACATTTGCTCCTTCCCCAGAGCTAAGGGATGTGCACAGGATTCAGCATGGTCTTATTTGCTCTTTCTTGCAATATGACAGGCTGGATGGACAAGAGCTGATATACCAAAACCAATAAGGAGCTCAGTAGCTGGTATTTTGCTGGCCAGCCATCATGCTCTCATCCAGGCACAAAACTGAGACACTAGGAAAGTAATTTCATGTGTTTCCTGATCCTATTGAGTAATAAGGGATGTGTTTGCTAGCTAATGACTGGTTTGCAGTATTTATGGCTCTAAGGCTTGTTCCAAACTCTATG
The DNA here is from genome assembly GCF_003259725.1 of Athene cunicularia. Taxonomy (NCBI): domain Eukaryota; kingdom Metazoa; phylum Chordata; class Aves; order Strigiformes; family Strigidae; genus Athene; species Athene cunicularia. Next base: position 25,511,721 of record NW_020799091.1, on the reverse strand, counting down.
TAGCCAATACAAATGTTTCCGTTACCTTCTATTTCCAGGCCTTTTATCATTGCTCGCTATTTAATGCTGTTAATAACACAATAATGCTTATTGCATGTGAAGACTTTCAGTTTCCACTGCAGTCTATCAATAAGACATTAAAGATGTGCATCTTGTTTTGATTCAAATTAAATAGTGCTTTTTCCTTATGACAGTTTTCAGGTCTTACCTTCAGCAAATGTTAATGTGTTGCTGAGAATGTTTTTGAGTGTATCATGTATTCTGTTTTGCCTGGGCAAACACGTTTCTACATTATTTCTGTCAAAAAAGGATTGCTGAAACAAGCAATGTTGAAGGGTGTGTTTGAACCCCTTCTACCAGAAGCTAACTTCATCACTTTCTATGAAATACAATTCTTTTTACAGTTTAATTAAAGGTATGCTTTATACAAACACATTTTATATGCTTTCATTTTCAGTAAGTGTGTAATATGCTTGGGGATTCCTCAGACACTGTCTAAATGAAATTCTCTGCCATTTTTTATATATTATATACATAAAACCTGAAACCTAAGTGTGTGCTACATATCTGTTCCTATTAGTGAAAAATGAACAAAAATTCTTTTCTATACAGTCCCTCTATAACTATCATTTTCCAAAAATTAAAATAGAGTCAGAATACAAATAAATGCATTTTAATGTGCTTGTAGGAAACAAATATGTCCTATGATCTTCTAATCCATACAAGCTTTGCCATTAAGACTATGTAGGCCTGTTGTAACCAGTCACGGTGGCATTTATTTTGCCTGTTTTCAGTAGTCTAGAGGTTAGACATTTAGTCCAAGGCTCTCCAAGGCTTCTTGCAAAAAGAAATTGAGAAAAAACATCACTTCAAGTGTATATCTTAGGTTATCTGAATTATTCTCTGGAGGTACTTTTTCTCTTTATAGTTGCAGGAAGTTTATATAACTCATTTAAAGTAAACTTCAAACATATAGCTAGCGCAAGCTGATCAAGATTTATTTCACCTGATGTTCATGGAATTTATAAATCATTACTTAATTAAAGAACCAAAAAGTGTATTTGACTGTACTCAGTGCTTCCATTCATTATTAATTAATTTTCTAAGTATGCTTAAATATTTTTTTAATTTCCTATTCAAAAGCCTCATTAGAAATAAATTTTAGATGTTTAATGAAGGTATGATTAAAACTGTCTTAGCTAGAAAATACCAGACTCTTATTCCTTAGAGACTTTAATACTCTGTATTTAAGGCTGCCCTGAATGACATCAGTATAATAATTTGAATTGCCAAACAGTATTCTAAGAAATTGCATGTTTCCAAATTTCCATCTGCATTTAAGTCAATTCAGATAGGAGACATATGTGTAATAGACCGCTTGCTAGGACACCTGGAATTTAATTAAACAGTAATCTTACTGCATATCCTAATTAAGAAGTACTTTTTGAGGAAAGGCACTGTGTCATATACTTTTTTTCTGTTTGTTTTTCATTTGCAAAATGATGTAGGGCTATCTACAGAAGTAGGGCTATCAGAAGTGTGGCTTTTGACAAATCTTAGTCAAGTTCTCAGTGGGCAAGAGAAAAATATGCCTGCCTGATGGCACATGCAGTCAAGTTAAAATCCTATACCAGTGTTCTCTCACTCTAAACTGATCCCAAGATATATTTAGTTAGGAATGAATCCACTGCCCCTTATGGGCTTCATATCTTTTCTCATTAGAACTATTATTTCTACTGAAAATTGTTTTCAGACCACAACATCTAAGTTGTCTCTGTTTGTGTATAAACCTGTACATGTGTGGGTGGAAATAAGTAGCTGCCATGCATACAATGTAGTGATTCACATCGTTTGAAAGGAAGCTGAAGGAACCTAGATGGCTTGTAATGCTGGATATGGGATCCCAACCTTCACAACTAGGTTGTCTGAATGTTATGCAAAACAACAGCTTTCCAAATGTATCGCACCAGCAGTCATAAAGAAAATGGAGAGGGGATATCCTTATTTCATCAGCCTTCTAAAAATAGTCATACAGAAAATATCCAGATCTCCAACATCACCATCACCCCCACCCAGGTGCACACTCATGTATTGTTCCCACAGTGATTAAAATGATGACACTGGTATGGTACAGAAAGGAACATACTGCAAGTTCATGCACCAAACACAGTCTACAAGCTAAAAAAAGAAAGATTATTGCCATTTGTGAAAGGGGTATTCTGCTATATTTTATGAGGAAATTTCCCAAAGGTGCTTAGGGCTGTTTGGTCTTATTTCCATATTTCTCATGCTTAGCTGTAGACAGCAGGGAGTCCTACACCAGGCCGATAAGTATCTGGCAGCTCAGAAAGGTGTGTCCCATTCCCCTTGGCCAAAAGGACCACAAGGGCCGCAAGGATGCAGGGGAGGAATCAGAAAATAGGATCCCTCAGGCTCTGAGAGGGGTTCCAAAGAAACCTTCTCCCCTCAGATATAAATAAATCAAATGAACATGTGGCTTTGGCATCCATGCAATGCTTTCCTGAAGTCTAAACTGCAGGTCCAAATGATGACTCTATGCTGAAATGAGTCACCACTATTCACTAAAATATCATCCAAAGCACTTGGAATGTGACTAGAAGCAGGGATAAGCACTTTTGGATGGTGCTACTTATGACAAGAATTTGGAAACAGTCTGCATCCAGATAGTTAGAACTTGAATCAAACAGTATATTATTTACTTGTATTGCTGCCTGACAATGTCTGTTTCTCAAAAATCAGCTATGAAGTTTATTAGAATCAGCTTCAGTATGAAAGATGCTGCAGAATAAAACTACCTCATAGTATAAAAATTTTTGTCTCACCAAGAATTTTCTTAGGTTGTTTATAAAACCTGCAAAATATCTTTAGATAGAAGAGATAAAGAAGATAATGCCTACTCACTCTTCACTATTGTTCTAGACATTATGACTGAAAGGTGATTAATATAACACTTCATACTTCTAAAATAAGTAATTTGTCCTTTTAGTCAAAGACATTGATCATAGTCATAAAAAAAATCTATTCAACAAAAATCATAACAATTTTGTGTAGTTGTGATGAGCTAATCTTATACACAGGACAAGATGTGTAGGAGAGATTTATAAGAGAGGTCTGTTTTCATTAAACCAGTTGATATGTTATGGGGATAAAAGACTGGTTTTCAGATCCACTAGTTCTTCATGTTAGGACCTCAAATGTCAGCTTGTATGAGTTAGCATCTAATTCCATAAGTGGTCTCAAAATGTCAATGAGCTTGTGTACACAAGGAAGCTGTGTATTAATGAGAACATAAATTTACAATGCATTCATTAGTCTCCATTTTCATATTATGACTGGGATTAATTTTACATATTTTAGTCATCTAAACAATAGGTAATTACATGTAGAAGGGTGAAAAGTCTCCTGTGTATGTAGGATGTGCCACCTTTTTTAAAAAAATGAAAAGCATTCCTATTTTGTTTTAAATGGTGGAACGGCACAGTCACCTACCTTTTATGACTGTCTATCACATAGCACAGCTAGCGAAGAAGAAAAAGACTGGGATTTCAGACCCTTTTCAGTCTGTCTTACAGCCCAGAATTATGTCTAGCTGACCAGGTTATGTTGCGGATGGAGAAAAACTGAATGGTCAAAAATTTTCTGTCCCTCTTAAAAGGGGGTTTCTTCCCAAACTGGTTGAAAAGCCATTCAACAGTTTGGGAAGAATTGCAGCAAGAACAGGGAAATGAGCATAGCCCTCAGTGTCTGAATAGTCTTCAGAGACAAAGTAATTGTCCTAATTCCTCTTCCAAGTCAGTGACTGTTCAGTGCTTTCTCAGCGGAGCAGGGATTGGACCATAGGTGCTTCATCTTTCAGAAAAACACCTCTCTAATAGACATGGTCAATTTAATCCTTTTTTTTTTTCTCTGTTTTTCCTTAACATCAAGGTTATTTCGCTTTAGCGTATCTTCAGTGGGTGGTGGAGTGAATGCCAAAAGGGGAGGGGAGGGAAGGGAAGGGAAGGGAAGGGAAGGGAAGGGAAGGGAAGGGGAGGGGAGGGAAGGGAAGGGAAGGGAAGGGAAGGGAAGGGAAGGGAAGGGAAGGGAAGGGAAGGGAAGGGAAGGGAAGGGAAGGGAAGGGAAGGGAAGGGAAGGGAAGGGAAGGGAAGGGAAGGGAAGGGAAGGGAAGGGAAGGGAAGGGAAGGGAAGGGAAGGGAAGGGAAGGGAAGGGAAGGGAAGGGAAGGGAAGGGAAGGGAAGGGAAGGGAAGGGAAGGGAAGGGAAGGGAAGGGAAGGGAAGGGAAGGGAAGGGAAGGGAAGGGAAGGGAAGGGAAGGGAAGGGAAGGGAAGGGAAGGGAAGGGAAGGGAAGGGAAGGGAAGGGAAGGGAAGGGAAGGGAAGGGAAGGGAAGGGAAGGGAAGGGAAGGGAAGGGAAGGGAAGGGAAGGGAAGGGAAGGGAAGGGAAGGGAAGGGAAGGGAAGGGAAGGGAAGGGAAGGGAAGGGAAGGGAAGGGAAGGGAAGGGAAGGGAAGGGAAGGGAAGGGAAGGGAAGGGAAGGGAAGGGAAGGGAAGGGAAGGGAAGGGAAGGGAAGGGAAGGGAAGGGAAGGGAAGGGAAGGGAAGGGAAGGGAAGGGAAGGGAAGGGAAGGGAAGGGAAGGGAAGGGAAGGGAAGGGAAGGGAAGGGAAGGGAAGGGAAGGGAAGGGAAGGGAAGGGAAGGGAAGGGAAGGGAAGGGAAGGGAAGGGAAGGGAAGGGAAGGGAAGGGAAGGGAAGGGAAGGGAAGGGAAGGGAAGGGAAGGGAAGGGAAGGGAAGGGAAGGGAAGGGAAGGGAAGGGAAGGGAAGGGAAGGGAAGGGAAGGGAAGGGAAGGGAAGGGAAGGGAAGGGAAGGGAAGGGAAGGGAAGGGAAGGGAAGGGAAGGGAAGGGAAGGGAAGGGAAGGGAAGGGAAGGGAAGGGAAGGGAAGGGAAGGGAAGGGAAGGGAAGGGAAGGGAAGGGAAGGGAAGGGAAGGGAAGGGAAGGGAAGGGAAGGGAAGGGAAGGGAAGGGAAGGGAAGGGAAGGGA
>NW_020799091.1:25390894-25506614 GCF_003259725.1 Athene cunicularia | reverse complement strand
GAGGGGAGGGGAGGCAATCTCAGTTGGAATGGACCTATAAAGATCATGTAGTCCACCTGCCTGACCAATTCAGGGCTGACCACATGTTAAAGCATGTTGTTAAGAGCATTGTTCAAATGCCTCTTAAACACTGACAGACTTGGGGTATCAACCACCCCTCTAGAAAGCCAGTTACAGTGTTTGACCACCCTCTCAGGAAATAAATGTTTCCTAATGTCCACCTTCCAGTTTGGTATCATCAGCAAACTTGCTAATGATGCAGCATTCAACTCCTGCATCCAGATCATTGATGAACACAACTGGCCCTAGAATTAAGCTCTGAGGAACACCGCTGGTGACCAGTTAGTTGCCAGTCAGATGCAGCCCCATTCTTACAGCCCTTTGGGCCCTGCCCTTCATCCAGTTCTTCATCCAACACACCCTGAACCCACCTATCCCACAGTAAGACAACTTGTCCAGAAGGATCTAGTCCCTTCAACTAACTTCTGCTCCATAGTACCATGGTCTTAAATCCCTGAGGCAAAGGCAAGGTCCATCTCCTCATCATCACTGAACCACCTGAACACACAGCAACTGAAATGAGAGGGAATAACTTTGCTCTTCTTATGGTATTATATTTTGAAAGAAAGAGTGATATCTTCCATTGCTTAATCAGCTTTTGACAGCTTTTGAAAGAAAATACTTAGATGACAATCCTGACTGAAAGGAGGGGTTTGGCAGCTGTGTAAATAAGTGTCCTAAACTCCAGAGAATGTGTGGCGCACCCCTGCTACCAGTACTTACTATCGGCTGCTTGCTCAGCAAGATGTTTTTTGTGGATACCAATCTCAGATGTCTAACCCTCCTCATGTATGCGTCAGGGAGTTTCAAAGATGAGGCAAGGGCTGAAAATTCTACACAACAGTTTGATTCCTAAAGGTTAGAGACAGCTGAGCAGTTTAACACATATCTCCTTCTGGTTCTTGGTCTAAATCCTTGTTTATGGGGCAATTTCAAGAGCTTGGTTATAAAAATTTTCTTTATTGAAGGCTGTAGATAAAAGTGATCCTCAGTAAAAGATAATTATTACAGAAATAATCGGCCTCATTCTTTTTAGCCATCTATACACATTTATAATATTTATTTAGTCACAGTTTACAGAAAATATCTTTTACTTACTGATAAGTACTATACACTCACATTATGGCATTAATAAATGGTTCTATGGAATAAACAATGGATGTTGGAGATGTTTCTATAGAACAGCAGCAGGTCACATCCACTCAAATATTTGAAACTTTACAGACTTCAAAGGTCCTTGGCAAATCCTCTGATGGGTTGACTCGAACTCTTACCCTGCACCATTTTGTATATATTACCTGCCTCAGAGCAGCAGTTTCTTCCCTGTTCAGGGCAGTGAACTAGTGGCTAAGGCAAAGAGACCCACCTCACCCTGTGACAAGGCAGTAACCTCTGGGAGGACAAAGATTATGCTGGGGCAAAGACTGCTGCCATGTTCAGGTAACTCCAGGAAGACTGGGGAGAGGCTGCTATTAGCCAACAGAGGAGGGGAAAACATTTAGCAGTACCAAAAAAGCATCTTGAAAGCTTGCTATAGATTTTTTGCATTACAGAACTCCTGCATCACACAAAGCAGGAGAGAAGACCTGCAATGTCTATCAGCTCTGATATGCTATCTTAATTTGTGATGAGCTCTAGTAGAGATCAGTGAAACCTAAGTTTGTAGAGATTAGTGAAACCTAAAGAAGGAACTAGCTGTACATCTCAGCCAGGAGGAAACAATAGATGGTTCCTGTTCAGTTCCAGCTATGATCCTTAGGTACTTGGTCCTAGAGCAGAAAACTAGATTTTTCATGGCATTTAGTAGAATAAGTTATTTCATTATTAATATTAATTTAAGTTTTGACAGACCAGCATGGTGTTAAAGCAAATCATTGTAAAAAATAATCCACAGATGTTAAACCTTTGCCTGCATGCATTATTACAATGGTATACACCATTGTATATATTATGTATATGTATTATATATATGTATTAAAATATGTTCTATAGCTTGATAAATAGAAGTATTTTTACTGAAACATGTTTTTTTAATGTAAAAAACCTGTTACTGGATATAAATGGCTTTTCAGATCATTTCATTAATACCATAAGCTTCTCAGTTTTATGCATATAAAAAATGTGCCCCAGCATTCTTTCTGGGCCATTCTTTCTATTTATCTTGCTTTTAAAAGCCTTTTTTGGCACTCCTTTTATCATATGTTTAGAAAATTTTGTGAATAACATTTTACATTGAAGGGCTGGGTCATTATAGTGCTTTGTTTGCACAAGCAAGTGGCTTGGGATGATAGTAATAGGATAATTCATACCAGTTTTCACCTGGAAATATGTTTAAATTCATTTAATAGATTCATTTTGCTGGGATTAGTTGCATGCTTAAAACTAAGATAGCTTAAGGTCAAACTGTTCAGGAAGTTTTTGCTGGGTATACTATAGCCATATAATCCAACTAATAAAAGGAAAACTTGAAGAACAGATACCGCTGAAACATTATACAGGGTGACAGAAAACAAGAAGTCAGACTTTGTGTTGCGTTATCAAATCTGTTCTCCATAAATTACCCAAAGAAGGGCTTCTAGAAAAGCTAACCAGTCCTGAGTAAGAGACTGCAAACTAGAAAATGGCTAAAATACAAGAAACCAATAAGTCTTCAATTTTTCTCCTCATTTTTTTTTCCATAACATAATGATGGACTTCCAGTAAAACTGAAAGGCAACAAATATGTGTGATAAAAGTTTCCTGCATGTGGCAGGGGAATGAGGATTGATAGTGCAGGGCGATTTCTGGATCTCAGTAAGAAAGGCCCAGCAACAAATGGTTAATAAAATAGCAGTTTTAATAAGATGGAATAAGAAGAGAAATATAGAGAGTGAGCAATTCTTACATCCCTCCAGATGCTAGGAACCCAACTTTTGTGCAGCAAAACCATGGGGGGGGTGTGGGTGTGGGTGTGAGGGGTGTGTTTCCCATAGTACACTGCACATATCCCCTCCATGGAGAGGTTCCCTCTCCCTCCTGTGCCACATAGCCCTTTGTTTTGTGTAATGAGCAGAATTATTTTTCTTCTTCTGACAGGTGAGACTGTTACCTGTGTCACAACATCCACCTGTGCATGGTGCAGACCAGCAGTTTCCGATACAGCAGGTATGCATGCTAACACACAGGCTGCTCAGGCTCTAAGTGCAATGCCCAGTAGAGCAGACATAGCAAGTTCAAGATCAGTAAATCTTCGAATACAAAGTCTTCTATGAGACTGCCAGTATAAACAATTGAATCAGAAGTGCTGGTATGAAAGTAAGATAAACATTTAGATTCGTTGCAATACCATAAGAACTTCCTTAAAAGGTGATTTGTGCTACTGAAATACTCTGAAAGAAAAGTGGTAAAAGGTCCATAGTTCAACATGCTTGTTTGACATGAAAATTCTGCAGAACAATCCTGTATTGATACAAGGACATGCTAGAATAAATAGTTAAGAGGCTTTTCCTCCATACTTTCCGTAAGTTTTATGAAGACTGTAATTAGTGCTGACTGTGACCTGCACATCCTGTAAAAAAAGGAAGGCACTATGGTGTTGTCAGTCCACATGGGACTCTTGAAGAGATTAATAAGGATTGAAGTATTTGCAGAAGGTACTTTACTGCAGCTTTTCAAAAAGTGCTGTCCATAGACACAGATAAACTCTCACTGTGATGTATGCATACCCTGCAGAGACCTGGATCAAGACTTTTCATCTCAGCTGTGGAGAGAGAGGTGCACAAGAGCTCATGATTCAGAAACCTGACAGCTCAGTGTTTTATACCTAAGAGTGGACATTCTAGTTTCTGAAATAACTATAAACTTTTCAAAACTTGTTTTTACCTCTAGCTCACATGCAACCACCTTGGGGTTAATCTGCTCAAAGACTGATGCACCTTTTGGTACTCATGCAAGCTCAGCAAATCTGAGAAAGTATTATTTAGAGAGGGGGGAGCAGGCAGTCAACAGGTAAAATACTTGGAATTGTAGAAGAAAAGGAACCCTTTTAATTATCTGGCTTTCATTTGGACCCAGTGATTAGATCAGCAGTTAAAATCAATGCATGGCTTCCTTTTTTGGTTTACTGCCTTTGAGGGATTAGCAGTAAAGGTTCACCCCTCTGTAGCAAGACTCAGCCAGATTTTAGGAAGATGCTCTCACAGTGTTTCCAACCATCAGAAGAGAAAAATTATGTCCCTGATGTGGCCACAAGGCTAACAAACATCATAGGTGGTGAAAATTAAAGAGATTTGAGGAAACCTTTTGTTCTTGTGTGAGACAGAAGATCTGATCAAAGCTATTTAGGAAGAAAAAAATAATTTCTGTGTTTAGAAGGAAGAGAAAAGCTACTGAGCTTAGGGGTAGTGACACTTCAAAGTAGGCATCATCACAAGTGGCAACACCAAAGGAAATTATATAAAACCTCTCTCAGCCTCAAAGTATCCAAAGTATACCTTGGGGAAAACAATCCACAGTACAAAGCAGCCTTCCAGTCTCTTTCATCTAATAGAAAGCAGGTCACAAAGAAGCAAAGGATGAAGCTAATAATCTGGTAGCTTGTTGCATGATGTCCACATATGTTTATGTTCCCATGTTGTGAATGGAAAAGCATCCAAAGGAAAAGGGGCCTTTCCTCTCCCAAACTGCTTACTCACAGCTAATTATCCCTCAGGACACAGTGGGTTTGTTTGTTGATTTTAAAATGCACATGACTTGGAGGAAAGAATGACAGGAAGGAAACAAACAAAAACCATCATCACATACGGTTGTAATGTCTTGAATTTTTTCATGTCATAAACATCTCCAAGGTGACCTGTATGTATCTATGGGTGCCTGTTGTAACCTATACAAAGAAAGAAATGCAAACTTTGCTATAACCTTTTCCAAAATCTTACGGCTCTTTCACCATATTGAAAATGCTTAGAAAATAGCTTTTTTCCACCTGCTTTCCTAAGTAAAAAAGGATTATATCATCTCTTTCTCTACGTATGAACCTCACAAACAGTTTCTGAACATGTTGGCCCAGTTCAAAACAGATTTGACAGAGATCTCAAAGGTATAAAAATTATACATATTTCATGAGCAGAGACAGGCTGGTATACCTTAAGCTGAATACAAACACCCTTAGTGAAGTAAAGACTGCAGCATGAACTCACCATTTATTAGACAACAAAGAGTCTAAGCAGGGGGGAGATGTGAATATTTTAACTGCAGAAAAAGCCTCACTGGAGACCAGAAAAGCCAAACACAAGATTAGAAATAAAAATCTGTAAGTAATCAAATGTCATTAGTTTTACTGTGAAGAGATGCACAGGTGACATTTAGCAGAAATCTGTGACCTACAGCTGAAAGCATACTACCAGCTAACCCCCAAAGCTCCCATACTGCATCTGTGAACCAAACCGTCCTCCCACAAGGGACATCATAATTGAGACACCAAACCTTCAGAGGCATTGCCAACTGAAAGCTGTGCTTTAGTGAGTGTAAGCAAGAATCTATTTCCATTTTCACCCATCTTCTGTCATTTCATCACATATTCCACAGCCCAACCTTCTGAAACTTGCCCTATGTCTGAACTCGGCATTGCTGCTCTAGAGCATACACTGTGAAAGTGAAGGAGCCAAAAGCTGCCACCTCCCTTCACAGGGAGGCCCATCATCACAGGTCATCTGCTATACCTGCTCCATCAGCACTGCAGGTCCTGTCCCTGCAGCCATACAAAACACCTTACATCTCTTACAGACATGTCAAGAAATATTTCCAGCACATGTGCATCTGTGTAGTATATAGCATGGCACAGATATAAACTGCTGGCCATCTATTTTAAAATGTTATATTTGATGTAAAATTGCATACAATACCTTTATGATTAATAAACATTATATAATTGTACAATAATCACTGGTGTGGTTTTATTTTATTAGCTAGACTCACATCCATGTGTCTAATAATTCTTGTTATGTCCATAAACATTACCCTGTTAAACCTAGATCTTGGTGTTTCTGTGTTTATTCCATCCTAGTCCTCTCTCATTTTTATTTTACTGTTACACATGCTACAGAAAAAGTTACCTAACATTATGTTATGTTATGAGTCACAATATATATTAAATCCAGAAATAACGTATTTTCTTTTTTGATCAAATGAAATAGGGAAACAATTGCTATCTTGGACTATGACAAAACTTTGTTTTATGCATGTTGTCTTTCCTTACTTCCTTCCCTTTTGCTTACATGCATTCAAAATTTAATTGAGCCAAGATTTCTTTTTTTAATTATGCCAAAGCTTTACTACTTTGTTAAGTAAACTGATTTTTCACAGCTATGGCAGATTCCACTCTAGTTAATACCTTTAAAATAAATATTCTTATAAAAATTGAAACAAAGAATTTACCTTTAGTGTACAGCTCTTTCAGAAAAACATTGAGTAAAATTACAAACACAACTGGGAATGTTCTCCCTAAATTTGTTTTGCAGCATATGACATTGTGTAAGTTAAACATAACAGTAAAATGAATCTGCTTATAATATCAATAATATAAACCTAGAAGAATATTTTTTGACAGCACTAGACTTTTTTCACACTTACACAGCATGAAGAAAACCAGAAAATGTTTTCAAAACATTCTTGACAAAACCATTAACATCACTAAAGATGAAATGAAAATATTAAAAAGTGTTTATTTAGTAGTTATCATTCTCAGATCTCCTGCTGTCTTCTAATTTTTGGTAACATGTATGAAATTAAGTTTCATATATTATCACTTAATTTAAACTCTCACCACTCCAAATTTGTAGTGCATGGCAAAGTGCCGTATAAAGCCTGCCATACTATACCACTGAAGATACTGTTGCTATTAATCAAATTCTGGACATTTAGGATTAGTGAAGATCCCTAGATCACACTGCATGCAAAAGCTACTCACATTGGCAAAAATGAGAGCATCTGTTACTAGACAGCAGTTCAGGAGACCAAGTCTTTCCATGTCCAGATGAGACAACCTTTTGTGAGCAGCATTTCCAAGACAAATTCATGATAAGTTTAAACTGTCTAATTGCAATTCCCTACTGCCTTTCTGGATCTGACCCAAAACACATTTAATTCTGCTGGAGCCTGTCCACTGACTTCAGCAGGCTCAGGATCAACTTCCCTATAGTCTAAATAATGAGATTTTTCTCCAATTTGCTGCAGCTGAAAATGCTGCTTTCCTAACATTTGTAATGACATATATTAATATGTGTAATAAAACATCCTTACTCCAGGAAATACTGAGTTTGACACCCTGTTCTGCTAAGCCTAGTGGAGGTCAGGGGCAGACAGTACCTCGGAAACCTTAGCAGGCAAATGTTTATAAACTATTCGGCACCTTAATTTCCATTGATTTCCCTTGAAAATAAATACATCTAATAATCCCTCTCATTCAGTCCTGCAGACTTTGAAACATACTTACAATTTTGCTCAAACTTTGACTTCACCTTTAACAGCTGTTAACAGTGGGTGACTGAGTCTTCAACAGGAGACAGAATCAACTTTCTGCATCACCTGTACATAGTTGAAGATAAAAGCAGATAAATTACATTTATCAGTGATATATTTCCCCCATTTCTCCCATGACAAAAAAATAGGTCCACATTTAAAAGTACTATTACACCATGCTCTGGATGCTATATTTATATATATTCATAGAACAGGCTTTGAGAAATACTCTTAAGTGTTTGTAAAAATGAAAGCCAGGCTTACTGTTCAAATTCACTGTAGTGACATAAGCGCTCTGCTGTGCAGAAAGGAAAAATTAATTGCAGTATCTGTTTCTAATCCTTTTGAGAACCCTTTGGTTGCTGTTGTAATTTAGAAATTCTTCTAGAATTTCTAGTTACTATCTTAATTTCACACATGTTCTTAGCAAGTGCTCAAAATTGTTTAGATTAGTATTTTAGATACTGTGGGAAAGATTTCAGATACTGTGGCTATTGGAGCCAATGGGAATATATTGCTGTATACCCATCACGGTGAATTGAACAGGCTTTTACTTCCTTTTGGAGAGTTCTCAAAGGAAATGAGTGCAGCTGTGTCTTTTCTGACTCCACAACAATGGAGACTTTACAAAGTATGTGGTTTCTATCTGCTTCCAGACATAGGAGATATTTCATGTTGTGGCTGCACAGGCTCCACTCTTGTGCAGAATTTTCCCTGAGGCATACATCCAGCACAAGATGGTTCCCATGTCCCACCTCAGCTTTAAACCATACTGTAACTGGAGAAAATTTCTCACATACATGACCACAGTGAGATATTTATCCAGTCCAAGAACCTCCCATGAGATGTCGTCTAAACTGCCTCCTTTCCACCTCAGAGTCTTTCAAAACCCAAAGCTCTCTTCTCTTTCTCCTTTTCCTTCTAGCCTCTTATCTGCCTTCCCACCAGTGCAAACATTCAGCTTACCCATGAGGACCTGCAGCTCCTCTTCCTGAGAGGCAGCAGCAACAGCCACCCATAAAGGCTTGGGTTTATCTATTCCTTCATTTCAGATGTTTCCTCCACCCACACTCTACATAGCATTAGTCCCTGTGAAGGATGAATCTAATTCCATGGAATTGTTTAATTTGGCATGAACATTTGACACCATATCCCTGGTGCATCTTCTGCAGAGAAACTCATCTTGAAGTTCTGATCTGGCACCATGATGGGAATGGCAACATATGTAGAGCAGCTTAGTGTGCCACCATCCCCCTGATTATTATGTTGTGTCTCTGAGGGCTCTGAATGAAGATACAAAGACAGGGCCAGTTTAAGGACCTCAGAATTGGGAAAAAAATGGAATTTAACCCCAAAGATGATAGGCCAAGTTCTTGCCACTCTAAGGAAAGGGCACCCTGTGAGAAGCAGAAGTGATGTAGTTGCTAATGAAGCATATTTGTGCATTCCCATGTACTCCTTCAGCAGCTGCAGGACTCAGCAAAAGTTATTGGGCAGAATAACTTTGGATTTTTCGTTTTCACCAATGATTTGCTGTCATCAGCCAGCTGCCTACCTTGCCCATGATTATTGCTATCTGTAAGAAAGAAGTTTCCATGCTGTGCTTTTATAATGCTTTGCTCTCAGTTAGAAAGAGGTATGACCAAAACAAATAGTTATGAGGTGGGGTAATTTTTGGCTTTTTTTGATTTTGGCAGAAAAATATTTTCTGAAAAAGCATGTACACTTCTCTGAAAATTAGATTTTATTTAGAAAATCTTTTTATTATTTTTTTTAATTTCTACAATATTCACTTTCGTAAGTTGAGTGCTGGCTTCTGAGACTTCCACCTCCCCTTAGCAGATGGATCTTTCATTGCTTTGAGAAGCAACACAAACAAAGGGGCTTCAATTTTCCCATGTGAGCATTGTATAATTGCAAAGAGATTTCTTTTCCTGTTTGGCCTTTCTGGAATGGAACTTCTATTATCAGTCATCCCGCATGAACAATGATACCAGCAAATTCTGAGGAAGTTCTGGTTAAATTTATCATCCCTCAATGGGATAAGAAAATTACAATTACACCCCTCAGCCAACATACACAAATGCAGAAGGCAGTGCACTTCTTTCTGTTGGAAACTGTGAAAACTAAGACTGAAATATGGGCAGGCAGTTGCAAAGAAGTTAACAAAAATTAAGATTAATGTTAAAAACTTAAAACAAGAGATTCAAACCATAATCATGAATATAAATTTAATAATCCTGTTTTATAAGTAGAGATTGATATTGAACTATTGGAGTTAAGAACTGGTCTTTTCCATAGACTGCTTTGTTAAAACACAATGGACTGAGTTTCTGTCCTTTTAGAGAATTATGATTTACAAACTCAGATAAAAAAATTAAACCTAGTTCCTAATTTCAGATACTTGACTTTTATTTGGCTTCCTCTAAAAAAAGGTAATCTCCAATATATCCTGCTGTCTTGATGAAATTAGAAGATTTAGCTCCTAACTATTTGGTGAAATATCCTGGCTAACCACATTGCTTTTGGGACCTGGAGGAAAGAACAAGAGGACAATTCAAACCCATGATCACAGGAATCCGTGCAGCACCTCAGAGAGGTACTGCTCTCCTTTATCCCAGAATCTGACCTCAACAGGTAAAATTTCGCAAAACAGGTACACAAATTCCCAGATTTTCACCTTCTTGTACATCCTCTCTGTGCAACCCCAAACATTTAGAGTGATGCTCAAACAAGTAGTTTGAAAAATCCCACAGCAAGGAAGTGTGCTGCTTATCAGCTGATGCTTGGCAGAGGCATAAGCAGGGACAGTTGACAAAAAGCAGGCCTTCAGCTAATGCTGTAAAGCTACATCTACCCTGCTAAAATGATTCAGGGCCAGAGTGAACCTCAGCACCGGATCCCTGTTTTCCCACACAACTTTTTTCTCCCTGATTCTACTTTTGGCTCAGCATTTAAATTTGTGATCTTTTGAGATAATCTCTAAAATTTTCACTGATTTTTTTTTAATACTTTAGATGTATAAAAGTTGCAGTTATTGAATTACCCATGCAACATTTGAATTTTAGTCTTTGTTGAGCTAGAGGATCTCATATTTGATACATAAGCAACGGCCCCCTGTTCTTGTCTATCTTTGCTCCTTCCCACATCTTCTATCAGTGAGTGATGTAGGACAGACTGCTGTGATTCTTGCCACTATTCACATGCACTATATTGCCCTGAGCCAGCTAGAGCTAGGAAACATCACAGACTGAAAATGTAGCCCTCTTTGCCTCAGATCACACGGAAAGATGTGGGGGGAAAAAAAAAAAAAAAAAAGGTTTTCAAGCAAAAGAGAACACCATCTCTCTTAATGTCTAAGTAACACTTCTTACACACAGATGGATGCCAGCAGGATGCAGGAGATGCTTTGCACCCATAGCACCTCATTGCCGCTGGCAGTTATAACTAGAGAGACACTTTACAGGTTTTGGGAGGAATTTTTGTAAATTGTAATCCTTTAGCCTGAGGAAAAAAAATCTCTGCTCTTTGCCTTAGGAAATATTTATATTGTGCATGCCTCCTTTTTCCAGTTATATTAGTTGTGTAGATCTGGTTGTAGGTTGGGGAGGGGAGCTGACAAATACAGCACAAGGAAATGAGGGATCTCACAGGGCTTTCAACAATAATCTCTCTACCAATAGACGCTGACTCCCACTACAGTGATCTGATCTCTTCTAACACTCAGTCACCTCAACGGCTCAGAACAAGCCAAACTCCTCACCTTGACCTCCTCACTTTCTGCTCTGCTGAACTCTGCACTATTATGTGAGGCAGAAGGAGGGCTACAGATTTTATTCTGGTTAAGTGAACTCCACTGGAGGTTAGGGTGCCTCTATTTAGTCTTTTTGCAGATGAATAAGCCTTATTTTAGTAAAATAAAATTTATTCTCAATAGCAGGAGCATCACTCATGGCGTAAGAAGGACACATTAAGATGGAACTGGATAAAATACAGACAGTTAAATTAGTATATATGTAACCTCTACGCCTACTTGCAAAAGAGGCAGTTGAGAGAGCAAAACATTTTTCAGTATGTAGTTTTAGATGGCATCTGGTTTCATATAAGCATTAATCTCTAAGATGGAGACATCTTAGAGACTTAAGATAAGTAGTTTAAGTAGCTAAGATGTAGCTACTGAATATCACCAAAGCAATAAAGTCAAGGAGTATGGCTTGGACCCAAGTATCAGAAGTTTTATTCCCTGAATATTCTTAGAAACAATAAAAATTACTTTATCTGATCTTTTTGTCTGTGTGTATAGAAACAATCTGTCCCTTCATCTTGTAACATGGGATCTTGTACTGAAAGTCAATAAAGTTGTTCCTCACTAAGTAAGTCTTGCTTTAAAGTTTTCATACCTAAACAATCATACATGTTTGAGCTCCTGGACTTCACTTCAGTATTAAAAAAAAAATAAAATAGAAGAATATGTAAACAATTAATTTTCCTAAATGGGTGTCACATATTGGAAACTAAATAGGAACTTAAATGAGTGAAAAGAGAAAGCTAAAAATTAACAGAAGACCAAATGAAAGTTTGCAAGTATCCCTTAGAGTTCTTGTAAAATGAGTTAATAAAATTTCTTGAACTCCATTTCATGCACTCTTTTTAAGTCAAGACCTACTGGAGCACTGAATATATTCAAAAAGTGGAATAAGCTGCCAAGCCTGTCAAGAAAGAAAAAGGGTTTTCTAAAGGAAATCACTAAATGTAATTACTGAGCTCATAGGTATAGTGAGAATTCCTGGAAGGAAAATTTCTGTCAGTGTTTCAATGACAGACACGTTGCAGAAATAACAAATCTGTGTTGTGGGTATCAAGAAGAGATCGAGAGAGAGACGCTGTTCGGGTCCTCAATTTGAAAATGTTGCTTTGTTCAAGTTAAAAAAATTGTAGAAGTTGCAGTTGCATTTTTTAACAGTGGCAGCACATTCCTCCAGTTTTCATCCACTTTAAGTTCATATTTTTGTTCCTTCTGAAATTCATCCCTCTTGCACAGAGTCAGCACAAGGAAGGACTAGGAATATTCAGTGCTAAAGTAACATAGATGGTTGGGGCCCAGCTGGATGTAGTATTTAACATTATCTTAAGCAAGCACCTCAGTCTTGTGCCTAGATCACATCTCCAAGGTGGATTACATCACAGCTGACTAAGTATATAATTCCTAAACCTCACACTGGAAGAGAGTCTCACTAAGTCTGAAATGCCTGCTTCTATATGGATAGAATATGATTCCAGTTTGAACTTCTGACTTAGCCAAACGTGCTGTGCTCATAAGTCAAGCGAATGACAGGATTTATTTTTTTTTCTGCTTATTGCTGTTGTTAAAGTAATACAAAAGGCCAAAAAATCTTCCCCTTCATTGTAGAAGCATGTTGCCAGACAATGCTAAAAGGAGTTCAATACACGATGCAATGGAAACATAATATATGAATCTGGAAGCCAGAAGGCCTGTTGAATAAGCCCAGGGTCTCTTGGATAGGATTTGACCACTGCATTATTTTCTTCTCTTACTGTCCAGGAGAAGCTGGAAAACTTGTATATATTTGGTTTCCTATGGCAGACGATTCAGGCTTCAACTTTTGGTTGAAATGGTCCAACCAGATAGCAGAAATCAAGTTAGGTATCTAACCAGAAGCACCTGGTCCATCCACACGCCTATGACTTAGAGGACCCACTACCCCACATGAGCATTACTTTTATTTGTCAAGTTGCTTAGTTTGGAGTACAGGGAAGCCTGGCAGAAACCCACCTATGAGGGCCAGCATATTTAGTCTCTTGAAGGACTGTATAATTTTAAAAGTGTTATGCACTTCACCACAAGCTTCTAATATGACCAAGTTTTGTTTTACTATCTTTGAGCCCAGTCACGAGCTACTGAGAGTCCTTTCCCATTTGTACTAGCAGGCTGGGTACCAAGCCATCTTTTCTCCCTTGCTATTCCTTCTAGACCAAACAACTTTAGATCCTTCCCAGCACTGCAGCTGAAGGCAGCAGGAGGTTTATGGGAACAAAGAACATTAGGGTAAATTTTCTAACTGCAATGGAAGCAGCCAGTACTGGAATTCACTCAGTATTTTCCCCAGTGCAGTGTGTGAGGACTCAGCACCAGACATCATGCTTTGGCTCTCATTGTTTATATATTAAAACAAGAACTTCTAAAAAGTCACTGACTTCATGGGAGATTTTCCCTGGCTTTGAGTCAGACAGCTTGAGATCACAAGTTTTGCTGCTGATGCAAAGTAGCCCTGTTCTCCTCTGTTTCTCACCTCGGTTAAACCTGAAAATTACTGGATCTAAACATGACTTGTCTGAGTAATCATATTCACTAAGTCCCCAGGCTTCTACTGGCTTCTTTTAAATTGCTCCACAGAGATCTCAGGTTGCTGAGGTGGCATGAAATCTTCCCCCCCCCCACATAGACCCTACATCTGCTGCAGAGTCCAGCATTAACTTAGTGTCACAGTAACAGAAGTTTCAGATGATCTTGTACCATCTAGGACCACTTATAATCTGGCAGCCAGACATCTCTCTTTAAGCAAATTACTATTTATTAGGAAGAAAACTGAATAACAATAAAAGCATTAGCCACATACGTGTAGAACTAACTTACCTGACCTTTTATGAGGACATCCTCCTATGAGGAGACGGGTCAGACAGTAATGCCAGCCTGCTCCAGAGTGGAGTTTTGCTCCCTGAATCAGGGGTCTTGTTTTATGCAATATCACATCCTTCACCTATTCAGCCTCTTTGAATCAGGGCAAAGCAGACTGTGTTACTGTCACACTGGAGGGAAACTTCAAAAGACTTACTTCAGGAACAGACATTTGCATTAATAAGTCCCTTGAATCTGGGCACCTGACATTCTTTATCTCACCTTTGGGCCTGGAATGCAATAATTTATTGTATTAAAACAGAGCCTGAATTTTATTTTGTGAATCTATACTTCATTAACAGTTTCTTATATTACTTTTCTCCCAGCCTCATTCTATTAATGAGATAAGCTAACAACAGAAGAAAGACAATTAAATATTCCGTGTACCAAACCAAAAATTAGCTTAGAAACAGACCAGAGAAATTCCAAGGGTCTGGAAAGGAATTTGTCCTAGAAATACAAGTTTGCTCTTTGTTGAAAGAACTCCTTCTATTTTTGTACTTATTTGATATATTTAAACACTTTTAGGATAGGGTATCCCAAAATCCTATTTGCCTTAATTAGTACTTAAGGTCCCTCTGTATATGAAAAACTTAAAAGCTTGCATTAAAAGCATTGTTAGCTGCTAAACATTTCTATGTGGAACTATTACACTGTCAAACTTGCAAACAATGTACTATTTATACTAGAAAGATTGAAAAGTCGTTTTAATCTGGAATGCCTCTGTCTTCTAAAAGCTGTTTCTTGCTTTGCACCTAAGTCTTAAAATGTTCATGGATCATACATGACTAAAAAGTCTGAAGTTGAGTAAAAATTGATTAATCTGACAAAACAACCCAATTCCCACCAATCAAAATGAAAAGGCAATTTTCAAGATAAATATTCCATAGCCACTTTGGGAATTCAAATGCTTGTGTGACAGAAACTTAAAACTTAACATCCTTTATTCTCTCTACGTTATTTCAATATTCTTATCGGCAAGATCTACAGTTTTGGGAGCCTATAATGAACTGTAAAACAAAATATATATGAAGACGGGCTAATTGGAGGTCTGAAATAAAACTGGAACTTCTATTTCTAGAGTGGCCAAAAGAAGACATTGAAAAATTGTTTTTCATAATTTACTTTGTAGAAACCAATTAGTTTAATAATTCATAGACAATGAATTACAAAAACAGTCAGTATTACAATTCTAATAAAACTTCATCAGCTTCTCCTAATATGGAATAGAAGGGAAAAGGCCTCTTCTGTTTTATAAGGTGTTAGATGTCAGTGATTTTCAGATTTGTGTGCAATTAGGAAGAAATTTTTATGTCATATGTTTCTGTGATGTAGGCTTTCTTCTTTACAATTGAGCTTATATGAACCTTTGCTAGTATAATTTCTAACCATGCTTTCCTAATCAGTCTTTTCATCTGTGCCCCAAAAGATGGGATCTTTCCTTCTCTCCTTCTTTCAGTTCCCTCCCAAAACTATGCTCATGTTGCCTCTTTACTGTCTTTTTCCCTGCTTTCTAAGTATTAACACATACTCAGAAAGGATATATTTTGACAAGAAGTTGATTTAGTTACCTTGAGATTGATTCTGACATGTTAAGGCCCCATAATCTGGCACTGCCGCAGAAGGAAACGGAATGAATGTGCCACATACTCCTGCCTCACTGTCAGCCTTCAGTGGTTCCAGCTAGTCCATGAGGTGGATCAGAGAACTCTCTCAGATGAGAAATAACTCTGTAAAGTTATTAATTTTCATTGTTTTAAATTATAATTGCTGAGTGGCAGCACAAATTTCACATCATCCCAAAGTTGGAGTGGTGCAGGGACAGAGAATACTGATGTCAGGAGGAGACTGGACGGTGACTTTTGGCAGACATGTCATTTCACAGAACCTTAAAGTAATCACCCATCTGCAACTGTAGTCCAAGTTGAACAGCTGTCTAAACTTCAGAGGTGTCTTGCATTTTTGAACATAGCTATTGTGTTAATCTTTTTATCTCTGTTAGTATGCACAGAACTTATTTGGCAGCAGTTGCCAGTAACTTTTAGGATTCAAAAAAAGAAAGGAGTAGAACTGGAAAAAAAAAAAAAACAAAAAAAACCCACCACATATATGTACACATGCACATGTAGAAGTGTTTTTTATGGCCAATGCTGGAGAAAGAACTATGTTAATGATATACAAAGTGTTTTCAGATCATTAACACATTTGTTTTTCTCCCAGACATGTCAACATGGATCATTCCTGTTGCTTCCTTATCTATAATCAGGCCTGCAAGATACATCTGTATCAACGGACCTTAAATGAAATCTATTATTTTTATGCAAATTGGTAACAAGGAATAAACTATTTTGTGTGGATAGTGAGTTCATTAGTCACTCTAATAAAGTCAGTCTTCCAGCCCCATTTCCACAACTCTGCTTTCCTTTTCAGATGCAAGGTTCCTATTTGATATGTAACTTTGTTTTTAAACCTGGGGATCAAGTATGTCCTGTCCGCTGTCTCATATTTCAGACCCTTCATGAGCTTATTTTCATCCTAGAAATGTGAAATCAGTTTTGCATTTACTAGAAGACTCCCCATACATATTCACACTGGAAGAGTTTTCTCAATATGTCTGTTGGGATTCAAGAGGACTTTCTGCAAGAGAATGGCCATATGAGCAATCCTGCGTGAGAACAAGACTTGTAAGAGCCTCAGCCTGAGTAAGAATGCAATAAGGAGGTAATCCCGAATGAGGGGGGAGAAACTCAACGAGACAAACAACCCCCAGAAAGGGTTGGGAAGGAAGTTACACAAGGCAGGAAGCCTGGCAAGGCTGATGTGGCACTTTTTATCCAATCATAAGAAGATTTAAAGCACGGGCTAAGTTAACTGTCCAATCTTGAGGACTTGTACTGCGTGTTACGTGTGCGGGAGAACATTATAAAAGGGCTTTCTTAGCTGTAATAAACGGGCATTGCTTGATCACATTGGTCGTGTGCTGCTCAGCTCTCCCACACGTGTCCACAGTTTTCCTCAGATTTTTTGTTGTCATGAACTAAGTTTTGTTCAATTCTAAATTATTAGTATTCTGTAAGAACGGGAGTTGTTCACTTTGCATATAATACTAACAAGTCCTGAGTTCATGCTCAAACCTGAAATGTGTGAGGATATATTTTGTACTGCTGATTCTCTGCTCTTCAGTAAGCTACTAAAGGGGGTGGAGTATAGTGAGATACTATCTTTGGGTGTGGTCCACAAAACTAGACAGCTGAAAGCAGGATTGAGTGCAGACTGGAGTCAGGTTATGTGCTATGCACAAATTTAACGGACCACAAAACTCTTCTAAACCTGTTGAGGTATTTCCAGGATTTATCCTTTAACCTCTGCACAAATTTCAGATTCCAAATCAGAGGAATGAACAGCAGAGATTTCTGGTCTTAGTGCAGCTCCTTCTTTGCTGAATAGAAAAAACTTAAGACCAAGTCAAAAATTAATTTGTGATTATCACAAGAATTTGTTACCAGGTTTCTTTCAGGTAAGGATGGTGGCACATCCACAGCATTGATCCCTACTACGGCAG
The DNA here is from genome assembly GCF_003259725.1 of Athene cunicularia. Taxonomy (NCBI): domain Eukaryota; kingdom Metazoa; phylum Chordata; class Aves; order Strigiformes; family Strigidae; genus Athene; species Athene cunicularia. The sequence goes on along the minus strand of NW_020799091.1, from coordinate 25,488,801 downwards.
TGCACTAAGCCACACCTCTAAGGAGATTGTCTACTTGAGGGCATTGTTGCTATGACCTTCTCTGAAACATTTTCAATGCTTCAACTGTACTTCATACAATAGAAATTATCTTTCAGCTCCATATAGAATCCTAAAATACCCAACAGTTTTTAAATCATTACATAGCTTCAGCTTGCTTGGAATACCTACATATGTAATTCTCAGTTAACACATTGACTTAAAATCTGAAGATTAACTTACAAGTCTTCCTGTTTTGATTGGAAAGCCTTACCTCTTGCAAAGGATATTCGTATGATAAGAATTAACTTCAGGACAGAACCACAAACTATTAAAACCATAAATCTGGGTTTGCAAATAACCTAGCCCATGCCCTGAAACTCATCAGCACATTTTGATTTATTTTAGGGTTGCAAGTCCCCCTTTCTCCATTATAAGTATTCTGATACCCGCTGTTTCATCTATTCCATGGTTTCCTCACAAGCACAACCGTAAGACTACCTTTAGTTCAGCCTTCACAGTGTTCATTTCCCACTTCGTACAAGTGTCAAGAGGTATGGAAGTTGACAGAAATTTAAAAGTGTGAAATTCAAGTTTGTTCTTTAGTCATAACCCTGGTGTAGCTTAGGACTCTACCTGTGTGTATATCCAGTACATTCAAGCCACTAATCCCTTGTGTGGTCCAGAAACTCCCTAGCTAGTCATGATGAGATAATAGCCTGGTGTGAGACAATAAATCAACCTAAAATTAGGTGACTGAATTAGATGACTGCACTACCTTCACAAATGTTTGACTGACTGATACAGGAGCTGTCTAGGTGGGAACTTTGGGCATGTCTAGAGAATACCCAGGTAGGTCCTGCTGTGTTAGTCCATTTCTTATACTTCAATGTGTTGATAAACAACCTGGTTGCAGTGTCACAGATTCCCAGGCAATTCCTGCTCCATAATTGATCATGTAGTGCATAGATAAGTATTTTATAAACATTCAATAGTAACTGTTTCTGCACATGATAATCTTTTGTATGTAGTTAGGATATTTTGGTTGGATAATTGATAGGAATTAATAATGAATGATCTGGAATGGTCATGTAAGACCATGGCCAGCTGGATTATGAGAACTGATGACAACAATGATTTGTTGAAACTCACCTGAAGACATCATTGCAAGGACTTTGGCAGATGAGACTCCTTTTGACACCAATGACCAGCCATTTCATCTGACAGATCTAATTCCCTGTGCAAGCATTGCGTTTTGCTAGGAGCTTTTCTGTAACAGGATCAGAGTTCTACTAATCTTCAGGTGTCTGCAAGTGTCTGAGAAGTTGTCTGGTTCTGCCAACCTCAATTTTCTTTGTCAGAAGAAATTCTTAGCCCACTTATGCTGTCCTTAATAAGGTAAATTGCCTATTTGAGGATTTTAAAAAAACTTTTTAAGTGTTCAGTTTCAGCATAGCATCCCATCACTGGCAATTGGTATTCTTAATCACATAAGAACAATGCTTTAAATGGCTAGAGCCCAAGTCTCGTGGTGCAAACTAATTTGCCTGATCTTTTGAGTTCATTTCCACTATCAGTTTCCATTAAAAATTGATGAACCTGTCATATCATTTTTTGTAGCAATGAATAAGAATATCTTAAAGTTACTTAGTCTGATTTTCTAGAGTCTACAAGAAATCCATTGATGCCATCTCTTTGCTTAAGCAAAATTATGCAGGTCAAAGATGAGACCATAGTCTCCAACACATCTTCCTGATACATTTAAGGGCTATTGTGGGAAATGTACAACCATGACATTAATAACGTTAAACAAACAGACTTTTCCCAGAAATGTGGAATTTCAACATAATGATGAAATATAAATCTACAGTAAAACAGAGCAGCATTCAGGAAGCAGAATTCGGGACAGATAAGAAGTGGTCATATATCCTGCCACACAATTTCAGAGCATAAAGACACGTCTGCAATCCAGTGTACATTACAGGACATCATAACACTATCTTTGTAGAATACTTAAAATGCAAAATCTGGAAAATTGTGAACACCCTGTTCTGTTCTCTGGCCTGCCTACACCAATTTGTTCTTCATAGTCTGCATGATCTTACTTCTATGATCAATATATGGCTTTTATAGCCATAAAGATTTATAGTACTGTAGAACATTTTCCTAGGAAAATTCTTTTTAAGTGTACTGAGAAGAATTATGTGAGCTGGACAAGCCAACAAGTAATGTACCTGAATTTTCTTTAGGTTTTGGAAAGTTGGCAGCATTCAGCACCCCACTTCAATTTCAGTTACAGAAAAGGTCTCTATGGTATATTTTAGTCTAAAAATATCTGTTGAAGTGAAAGTTTTCTAAGAAGTGCTATAAAATAAGTTGAAATGCCTCAGAATTAATCCAAAGAAATAAATCTGAATTTTGTCTTTCTGTTATTCCTACACACTATGCAGTAAAGAATACTCCACAGAAATGAAAGGCCAGAGAGAAAAATCAATGCAAAGGACACTTCATAAGAAGTAAAGGTAACAGAAACTGACTTTAAAAGATGGAGACTCTTTCTTTGTTTTGTTTCTGGAAGAAATGAGAAGCTACAAACCCCCAGAACTGTGGCACAGAAAAGTGATGACTGTGGTAACCTTTGGAGAGCTTTGACTTTAACAAAGCATTTCTACTAGTTGATGAGTTCACCAGAAGATAGGTCTAATCCAACCCTGATGTAATTCATTTGAAGACCATGGAATAATTCATTTGTATCTTTCTCTCCTCTTCTCCTTTGTCACTTTGTCTGCCCTTCACCTTCCCCCTTCCCTCTATTCACCCAGCCTTAGTTATGTCTCTAGATACAACTCTACACACGACTCACAGTGCTGCAAGAGCTGGGCTTGACCACCCTATACTAAATCTGATTCTCCCTCCCCTTTCAGATCCAATCCTATCTCTTAATGTGACTTATTTCTAGATCTGAATTTTAGAATATCCCACTATTAAACATGTTGCCAGATTCAAGAAAGATTAAGGCTTTAGAAAGGCAAGACATGTCCAGCTTTAGCTAGCCGGTAAGAAAGGGATTCTGCTACCAGCTGTGTTCATTTTCATGGTTACATTTAGCAGTGTTATCACTAAGGCTAGGGCTGTAGAAAAGGAGGCTGGTGCTCAGAGCAAGCCCGTGGCTGAACAGCTTGTGGCTATGTCTGCTCTAATAGCTGTCAAAACACAACATGAATTTGTAAATTCTCTGAATGAATGACAGAGTAGAACGAATGAGATCTAAAGACCCTTGTAACCAAATGGACATGAGGTCCTGCTATCTCAGACTAAAGTGCAACAGTTTTTCAGTGGCATAAGTTGATATAAGCTACAGTTTTTGTTCTACTGAAAAACTGTTATCATACTTGTGTCCTCCTAGTCTTCTTCCTGCTACAACAGACACATCAAATTCCTTTGGTGCTTCCTCATATTATAATGTTTTTCATCTTCTGATTGATGGACCTATCCAGTGCTACCCATCCTTGCCACACTGCTGAATGTTTGTACACTGTGCCAAATTTATTTCCCTCAGTTAATGATGCTCCTCAGTTGCATCCTACTGTGAATGAGGGGGCACAAGTTGATCAGAGACAAAATCTTGTTGGGCACATCAATACATTAAGAGTAAAGACCCACGTATGTCTCAATGGATTTGTGATTTCAGTGGCTGAAACTTAAAGACCTGAGTAGCTTATAGAGAATAAACTGTAAAATGAAGGGAAGCTTGCATACCAAAGAAAACACGGATACTATAGAAACCTGAAAAATTCTCACCTTCAGGGGATTCTTAGCCACAAACAGGCAATAATGAAGGTAAGGCATAGGCATCCTGAGAACAACTTCAAGTGTCAGCTCAGAACCATCATTGAGCTCTAAAATGGTTCAAGCTTCCTGGCTTAAAAGGAAACCATAGTAACAGAGCAGCCCAGGAAAGGAAACATCATGTAACTGAGAGCAAAGAAGTAGGCCGGTGGGATGATATATATGATGCATTTCAGCCATTTCTGCCTAAGCCCTGGTTTTCATGACTGTCATGGATGAATGGGTAGAAGTAGGAAGTTTCATAAATGCTTGTTCAGGACATAGGCTGGAAACTAACTTCTGCTAGAAAGTGGAAAAATAACATGGGATGTTTGATAAGAAATAGCAATAACTTGGGCAGTGCAGTCTTTCACAGGAAACATGTCATCATGTCAAGGTTTTCAGCATCTGGACCCTGAAACAAATATAAGAAGTTTATGCCTGAAATTTGTATCCTGCATGTGTTTAGCCAACTCAATCAGGGCTAAAGACAGCCAACTTTTTGAAACTGGATCTGCAAGCTTAAACTTGTTTCTTCCTCCTTAACAAGAGCATAGTCAGGGCATTCAACTCAGAGAAAGAGAAGAAATAGGATCTTCTGAGTTATTCCTCCCTTTTGTCTAAAATTTATCCACTATAAAGTTTGAATCTGATACCAGAGTTATATTTATCACCACATTTCATTGTCACTACAGTGTAGTTAGACCCCTTTTCCTGCTCCCTTACCTCCAGAAACTTTTCTTTCCTTAGCGTACGGTGATCAACTTTCTAGAGAAGGGACCAGGAAAACCCTCATGCGCATTTTCTCATCAGCTTTTGCTTGGGGAGCTTTCATTCTCTTGGACTATGAAGTCCAAATTCCATTTTCTTCTTCTGTTACAGTATCTTGGGCACCTGATCAATGTAGCTAAGGTCTTTCTGAACTGCTTTTACAGAGATAGATGTACAGTTTTGTGTGAAATGTTCTTGGGTACTTAAGCATTGTGTGGAATGGATTTCTTTCTCTGTAATGAGAACGTACTTCAAACATTTGTGATATGTTTGAAGTAATTTCAGACCTTTACTTCTAGATTCCATAGCAGATATATTACTGAGTCACTAAACAAAAAGAGAAATAGTCTACTACAGTAAGCATAATAGCATCTGATAAATAAAATATTGACATTTTTTAGCTTATTCAATTTCTATAAAATGAAACTAACCTGCCACAGAAAATATAAAAGTAAATAAAATTAATGAAATTTCTCCAGATGTCAACGATTTTGTGAAAAATTCTTTTAAAGGAAAAAGAAATTTTGAATAAATCAATTTCATTAGTCAAAAGACTTAGCAAACATTTTGTACTTCCTAAAGACTGAAAATTGATAACTTTGAAAGTGGATGTAGATAAATTAGGAAATCAAATACTATTTAATTAGATAATCACCACAATGTGTGTGTGTGTGTGCATTTTATTCACTTAATATTTAGCAGATTCACATAAAACTCTCTGATACTTGGCAGATAATGCCAGACTAAAAAAAAAAAAAAAAAAAAAAAAAAAAAAAAAAAAACCCTGTTAAATCAGTACCATTTTATGCCAAATCTACTTTCCAACTTTTCAAGTGCATGTCTTAATATATAACATACCAGTAATCTCTAACAAGCTCTCTACATTAATTTTGGCTGATCAAAGATTTTATAATTTATAGTCTGAAATTGCTCTATACTGCTGAGTAAGATCTGTTACTATAACATGGACACTGTCTCCAAGACAGTGAATTCGAAACAGCTGTGCAATCTTTGTGTGGTATGTAGAAATTCATCTTCATGCAGATAACCTATCTGAAGGTAAGTAAGAAAAGGCAAATGGAGAATCACACAATCATCTAGGTTGGAAAATACCTTGAAGATCATCCAGTCCAACCATTACCCTAACACTGACAGTTCCCAACTACAGCATATCCTTAAGCTCTAAATCGACCCAACTCTTAAACCCCTCCAGGGGTGGGGACTCCACCAGCTCCCTGGGCAGCTCATTCCAAAACCTAACAACCCCTTCTGGAAAGAAATGCTTCCTGACATCCAGTCTAAACCTTCCTTGGCACAATTTAAGGCCATTCCCTCTTGTCCTGTCACTTGTTACTTAGTTAGACTCATCCTCAGCTTTTTGCAACCTCCTTTCAGGGAGCTGTAGAGGGCGATGAGGTCTCCCCTCAGCCTCCTCTTCTCCAGACTAAACACCCCCAGTTCCCTCAGCCGCTCCCCGTACGACCTGTGCTCCAGACCCTGCACCAGCTCCGTTGCCCTTCTCTGGACATGCTGGAGTCATTCAATGTCCTTTTTGTAGCGAGGGGCCCAAAACTGAACACAGGAATCGAGGGGCGGCCTCACCAGTGCCGAGTCCAGGGGTCAGATCCCTTCCCTGTCCCTGCTGGCCACGCTATTGCTGACACAAGCCAGGATGCCATTGGCCTTCTTGGCCCCCTGGGCACACTGCTGGCTCCTGTTCAGCCGGCTGTCAATCAACCCCCCCAGGTCCCTCTCTGACTGGCAGCTCTGCAGCCACTCCTCCCCAAGCCTGTAGCGCTGCTGGGGGTTGTTGTGGCCCAAGGGCAGCCCCCGGCATTTGCCCTTATGGAAACTCCTCCAGTTGGCCTCAGCCCATGGCTCCAGCCTGTCCAGGTCTCTCTGCAGAGCCTCCCTACCCTCGAGCAGATCAACACTCCCACCCAACTGGGTGTCATCTGCAAACTGACTGAGGGTGCACTCGATCCCCTCGTCTAGATCATCAATAAAGATGTTAAACAGGAGTGGCCCCAAAACCGAGCCCTGGGGGACACCACTCGTGACTGGCCGACAACTGGATTTAACTCCGTTCACCACAACTCTTTGGGCCCAGTCGTCCAGCCAGTTTTTTACCCAGCAAACTGTGTGTCCATCCAAGCCACGAGCAGCCAGTCTTGCCAGGAGAATGCTGTGGGAAATGGTGTCAAAGGCCTTGCTAAAGTCAAGGTAAGCAGCATCCACAGCCTTTCCCTCATCCAATAAGCAGGTCACCCTGTCATAGAAGGAGATCAGGTTTGTCAGGCAGGACCTGCCTTTCATAAACCCATGCTGACTGGGCCTGAGCATCTGGTTGTCCTGCATGTGTTGTGTGATGGTACTCAGGATGAGCGGCTCCATCAGCTTCCCGGGCACTGAAGTCAAGCTGACAGGCCTGTAATTTCCCGGATCATCCTTCCGACCCTTCTTATATATGGGTGTCACGTTGGCCAATTTCCAACTGTAGGGACCTCCCCAGTCAGCCAGGACTGCTGGTGAATGATGGAAAGCAGCTTGGTGAGCACCCCAGCCAGATCCTTCAGCACCCTCGGGTGTATCCCATCCAGTCCCATGACTTGAGTGTGTCTGTGTGATGCAGTAGATCACTGACTGTCTCCTTCTGGATTGCAGGGGTGTCGTTCTCCCAGTCTCTGTATTTGGCTGTGGAGGCTGGATTCCCTCAGTACAACTAATCTTATTATTAAAGACTGAGGCAAAGAAGGCATTAAGCACCTCAGACTTCTCCCCATCACTTGTTACCATGTTTCCTCCTGCATCTAGCAGGGGATGGAGACTCTCCCTGGACTTTCTTTTGCTGCTGACATACTTATAGAAACATTTATTGTTATCCTTGATTGCAGAGGCAAATTAATTTCCAGTTGGGCTTTAACCCTCCTGATTTCCACCCTGCATAGCCTCACAGCCTCTCTGTAATCACTGTGTGTGGCTAGCCCCTTCTTCCAAAGGCTGTAAACTCTCATTTTCTCGCTGAGTTGCAGCCAAAGCTCCCTGTTCAGCCAGGGTGGTCTTCTCTGGCATTGGCTCCCCTTAGAGCACCTGGGGACTGCCTGCTCCTGAGCCATTATTGTTACAAGAACCTACACAAATAATCAGCAACCTTGAAAATATGGCCTTTGAGAAAAGATTTGAAAAAGCAGCAATGATAAAGTTAGGAATTAAACCCCAACATATCAGAGGGGAGACAGAAATAAGTCTTCAAATAAATAAAAGATGTCTACAAATACAAAAGGTCAGAAATAATTACATTAGGTTGAACCAAAGGGGTTTAGAATAAACATTAGTAGAAGTGATCTAGGAATCAGACCAGTTAAACACTAGAGCAGATTATCAAAGCAACACTGTAGCATTTCCAGACATCTGTCAGAAATAACAGAAGGGCTGATCTGGCCACCTAGAGAGGGGCGGCACAGTGGGGAATAGATGAGAGAACCAAGGAAAGGCCTTCAAACCCTTGCTTTCTGTAAGTTTCTGAAACTAATAGGGATATGGTGTAGTTGGGAACTGTCAGTGTTAGGTTAATGGTTGGACTGCATGATCTTCAAGGTCTTTTCCAACCCAGACGATTCTGTGATAATGCTTAAATCCTTAAAAACTGGTCTTCAGAAAATGAGGTGTAGAATAGTCTCAATTAGCTGTTTTTTCCTTGAAGTAAACAATTTCAGCAGAATGATCCCAAATCTGAAGACTGGAAATATCTGTCTGGGAACAACGAACCATCACTATCTGACAACTCAACATCTCTGATGCTGCCATCTGATATGATGTGAGAAAACAGTTCTAGATGCTGAAATGTTGCTGGAATGTCCCTTTTCACTTAAGGCAGAAAGTGTTAATGCAAGGGAGCTAAACTGTACCAATAACTGTACACAGAATATCAGAAATAAACATGCATTTCACCAAACTCTGTAAGCCAAATTCACTAGCTTGCTCTATGTCATTCTGATCATTAAAAATGGTGCTGAATATAGATAGACCTCAATGTTGAATTTTACTGTTCATTCACTATTCAGAATAATGAAGTCTGGCAACTTTAAACATTTTTATTTACAGAATGTGGATAAAATAAATAAGTGACCTGCAGTCCTTCAATGTGGTGAGCACCTGTTGAATGTTTTTTGATTCCAGCCTGAGGTTGGCAAAGAGACACTGTTCACATTTTTAAGCTCTGGAGACTTTCCAAGGAAACATGTTTGTTGGTGTTGGCCTTTTCCTGAAAAATATCTTCTGCATGTCGTAAATTTATCCTACCGTGTTTACCATCACTTTTGATCAGCCACAGACAAAGCAACAAGGAATCATGCATGAGAAAACAACAAACGCATGTTATTGGCTTCTCCATAGTCTACATCTGTTGACCAATTCCTTGCGTGAGTATTAAAATCTAAGGAAGGATAAGAAAGAAATAAATGAAGCAAGGAGCCTGTGAGGGAAGAAGAGGATGAAACTATAAGCCCTAATGTCTGTTTTTACAAACTCAATATTCTGGAGTGCCAGCTGTTAACTTTTGTTTGGAGTATAAACAATATATTTATTAATAAAAATTATAATTCTTGATATGACACTATTTTGTTTATACAACTGATGGAGCTCAAGGGTGAGGTATGAATTAATGTAGCTCAAGGGTGAAGTATGAATTAATGTAATTAATATAATTTCTATGAAAAAATCAAAAGTGAGTATTTGTCTCTGTCCATTATTTTTCTTTATGGTCTGCAATGTTTTGCTCTAATGAAATAGTTTCTGTGTTTGTCATTGTGCCTAAGAATGTTTACAGATTATAATCATAGACAGGTGATTGTGGTTTCACTGAAGATCACTAAATTTTTATTTTTTTTTTTTTTAATGGCAATCGTGTACAAAATATTTCTTTCTCACATGCCTTTGAATTTCATTTTTTTTGAGACACTAAGCTTTCACTATCTAGGCGGAGACTATTTGGCACATCAGATTGAAAGTAAATCAAATAAAAATAAATAGTTTAGTAGATGAGCAACTCTGACTTGATCAGTCATGAATGTTGGAAAGTATCTTCTATATCCTGGCATATGAGGTTTATAAACAAACTTCCAAAGAACAACTGAATGTTATGCTGGGGATCATTTCATGTCTCAATCACACTTCAAATATTTGTAGAAGTCACCTGTTTTTTCTAAGAAGCTTTGGAGATGGAATGCAAAATACATCATCAAATCTAGATCTTGGTTATAGCCTCAGGTCTGGATCACCATAGTGTCACCGGTTTATGTAAACTGGGAGGCCATCCCAGCTCCTTCAGCAATAGGCAGTTTCTTTTGTCAGTCATTATGTATGGCTCTAGACAGATTCAAGCAAATGTAGCTATGCCAGGTCTAGATTCCACTCCACTGACCTCAGCAACATTCTTCCACGTTTCCATCAGTATAACAAATAACAATATTTGCTTCTCATGTAGTTTGGAGGTTATATCTCAGGTGCACTTCTACTCTGCACCTGGTGACTGCCACAAGGATCTTGGAAAGGATACTGAACACTGTTCTCCACATCTGACACGCAGTGTACAAGATATTGCCTATTCTGTCATAGGTCTGAACTCTTCATCAAAGCTTACATAAATTATAAAATAACGAGTGACTTTTTGATTATATCTCCCACATGCTGGCTAACTGCCCTAAATGTGAGGGGGTTTTTGCATCAAAAGACTTTCCCATGCTATGCTGAACTTGAGACGTTTTTTTTCAAAGAGGGTTTCATCAAAATTTGCCCATTAAGGTTTTTTTCTATATTAATTCACTTCCATATAGGGATAAAAAATATGCTATGAAGATGAAAAATTTATGATTTGTTGCCAAATTTCACCATTTCTTTTTTCTTGCATAGTAGTCTAACCTTTGGTTTGAGTATTGCACACTTGGTCTTTAGCATTGGAAGTTCCAGACTGGCTCTTCACTGGTAAGTGAAAATTGTAGATGAGAGTGGTGTGAGTACCTTTCACAGATGCTCCATTTTGAAAAAACTTTTATTTATTTTCTCCCCTCCATGAAAGAGAGGAGACCAGAACAATATTTTGTAAAGAGATAGTTTAAAATTACATAGGAAGAAATTGCATACAATTTTAAATTATGCAAAAAGGCAATGTATGTATGAACTTATCACCCCATTTCAAAACAAAACTTTAAGAACAGTGATTTGCAGTAGTTGTGCACGTAATAGTCTTTCCTCTCTGAATTTTTAACATAAATCTAAACCAGATACACTACTAACAGGCCTATGGTAATGGTGTAAATATTATTTACAGGTTTTTGCCAGAAACTTTTTTTTAATAAAGAAATCTATTTCTTTGTGTTTAGTTGAATCTGCCTTGTTACAGCTGGCAGGGACACAGAAACTTTAATTTAATGGCTGGTTACATGCATGAATGACCTAGTACAAAGCTTGTACAGGGTATTGGAATGAATCCGAATGGCTTTGGGAAGTTCCTAAGTAAACTGGCTTTAAAAATCATTACTGTGCTTTCCCTTGAAGAACACAGCTTCTCCCATGAATTCTGAAGAAAATGGTGTTTAATCTTTAGCGCAATGCTTGATAAGAAAAACAAATTTAGAATCTGTTTGGTCACAAATGAGACTTCTTGGGAAAGAGCTTGCTCATGTCAATTGATTGGTGAATAATTTGACATAATTTTGTAGTACTTAGGTTTAAAGATAGCTTCTTATTTTCAGTTTTAGATTTTGTGAATATCGTTATCTTTTCAAAATATTTTTGTGAGAACATAGCTTTCAAAACATGTGTTTCTAGCTAATTAGAAATGGACTATGAAAACATCTTGATTGCGAAGTCCTGAAAGCATTTCTACTTCTTCCAGTAAGACTACAAGAATAAAATGTAAAATGTAACAGTCCAACATTTTATTCTGTCAAACCTAAACAGAACCTGAGCCTCAGCAGTTCCAATTTTTGTCTAAATTTAGAAACCATGTTTTTCATGAATCCTATGTTTTTGAATTAAGATTTTATTTCTGACATTGTTGTTTGAAAAAAATAAATGCCTCTTCAACAGAAGAGAGGGTTCTTTAATTTTCATTGTGGTCTTAACTCCCTTTAATGTCAGAATAATTCTATTTAATTTGGTGATTTTTTTTTCTTCTGATATCCTTTGCATCTGAGTGAACTCTGAATAAGATTCTGTGCCTCTAATGGAGGAAGGAAACATCCTTGCTTCTTTTAATGGTAGATGAAGCTTCCCCTTCAGAACTGTCAGGTTTTGGTTTGTGTTATCCCCAAGCCCTGATTGAAAAGCTGTTCTAGAACATCACTGCTCCAGCACTTAGAAACCTTTTTATGATGCTTATTTCATATAAGATGTAATCATGAGGAAGTGGTCACTTTCCAATAAAGAAAGGAAAACATTCATACCATCATCTCTGATGCTAGTAAAGTCCCACCTGTGACAGCAGAGTTTGTTCAGCAGTATTAATTCAAATCAGAACAGAAGAGGAAAGAGACTTTGGGATGATCACTGATACTTTGTTCCTTTCCTAGTTTATGTTAGGAGCTAAAATGAGCTTGGCTTGCTTTGCCTAGATAAATGAGGCTTGAGAAAAGATATAGCTACTACCTGCAGACGCACTGGGGAGTAAACACCAAGATGGACAGGTGGTGTTGAAGCTAATGGACAGTGTTAACACATGATCACGTGGGTATGAATTGGCAACATATTTTGGCTGGAGATTAGTCACCTGTAAATTTTATTTAAATAACTGTACTTCTTCGATTGAAGAATGAGTAGAAATTTACTAATGACAGGCACAGCAACATCTTTCTAGTAAAAGGGACAATAAATCTAACTAGTTTCAAGATAAAACTAAATACATATATGAAGGAATATTTTTCCTGTCTGACAGTTATGAGTGATTAGATTTGATGATCTTTCACAATCCCTTTCCAGCCTGATTTTCTACTTTATTTCTATGTTCGTAAAAATAAAATTATCAAAGAAAATCAGCAGTGTAATCTGGCATGCTTTTCCTTTGGGAAAAATTAGTGCCATTTAGCTCACTTTGTAGTAACTGTCTTTATTTTAATTAGTTTAAAATCTTGCATATCAGAGAAACAGAACTAGATTTGTTTAGCTCCTTCTTTTCATCTATTTTTAAACTGAATATGTATCCGTGGCTCATTGCAGTGATATGGCGCTTAATAGCTTTATTTGAAGCCCTTGCTACAATTCCACAATTTTCTGCACCAGTTTGGTCAGTATTTTATGATGGAAGTGACAAAGTGTTGCCTTCTCCTTGATGTGGTAGTTTCTACTTCTGTAGACTCCTTTTCATTTTAAATGTAATGGTCCACATAGAAATAACCACTTGGCCATGACATTGTATGTATTTTGGTGATTAAGCCAACAAGGGCTTAAAGACAATGTGAATATTATAATTAACTTTGGAGGGTTATCTTACTTTTAATTGGAAAAAAATGGGAAAGAAATCTCATTTTTTTAAATGTCTCTGAACTACAACCTAAATGAATATAAATCAGAACTCACAGAATGATAAGAGAGCTTAATTAGAAATTGAAGTCAACACTGTAAGTATTACAATAGGTCCAATCAAAACACAAACCAAGGTTTCATGTCAAGTTCATAAGCTTTGTGTATTGCTTCTGGCCATTAAATTTTTGAGTGAAAAAAAGGCAAGGATCTAGAGTAAATGATCTGCTCTCATCTTCCTCTTGGCAAAGTCTTGACAATTTCATCAAAGTCATATTTTAAGACATACTGAAAAATCCAGAGCAATGATATATGTGATAAATTGACTAGGAAACATTATTATGTAATGCCCATTTAATTTAGTAAGCTCACAAATCAACACCAATTTATTGTAATAAAAAGAGTAAATCAAATAAGAGAACCAGTTGATTTTATATTTGAGCATGTTTATTTTCTATGCTACACAAAAGACTTGAAAACTCCATGGCATATTTGGCTAAGGAAAGCCACCATCGCTTGCCAATAAAAGGTAGGAGTTAAAGAATTTGTCATGAGAAAACTGTTTAATCTGTGGCTGATGGAAAACTGAACTTCTATATAAGCATAAAATGATTGTTGTGGTTTTTAACTGGAATAAAAGTGAAATGAAAAAAACTACACTAGCCCATTAAAGACTTTGTAACATATGAACACCCTCCAAGAGACACAGCAAACCTACTGGTGTATTTTCCAAGTACTGACTCAAAAATTTGGACAAAGTCAGATTTATTTCTGGCAGGAATAAAATGCTTTACACAAAGGGAAAAAGGAAAGGCCAGAGTTGGGGGAAGTAGGAGATTTAAGATTATTTCTTCTGTGGATGTGTATGTGTGTATATTTCCACTTAACTAAGCAAGATCCCACTTGTTATGAATAGAATTATACAGAAATCTGCCTGTATATCCTGAAAATGGGACAACTTGTCTTTTAATATTAGATCTTGGGGGGAAAAAATTAACACGTACATGCTTCCTCTCATCTATTTTCTTCCTTTTCAGATGTGTATTTTTTGAGTGTTCCTGTTTCTTCCTGAAAAGGTGAAGGATATACATTCTTATGGAGAGGAAACAATAGTCAAGTTTCATTCTCTGTATGACTATTAGTTTTCAACCTGTGGCAATTAGTGCTGCAGATAGATCACTTCCTGGATTGGGTTAGTTTTGCAGAAGGAAAATCCATAGCACTAAAAGAACATAATTTCAAGAAGTAGAAGCAGCAAACTTTTCAAGAAAAGCACTTGGGGAAAGAGAAATATTGGATATACTATCCCAGAACAATGAAAAATGAAACAATGAAACCCTTGAAAAGATCAAGGACTTGTCAACAGCATCCTCATGGTCCAGCATGGCAGCAACATTGTAACTTGGCTAGCCCTTAAGGAACTAGAGCTAATTCAGTCATAACAAGTTCATGGAATCTTGCATCCTGTCCAATTGTTTTGAATACTGTCCCTCACTGCCATGAAAGACTCTCATAAAGAGAATGAAACTTGGCTATTTTCTTGTCTCCATGAGAATGTTTTCCTCACTTTCTCAAGAAGAAACAGGATCACTCAACTTGCTGTGGCAAACCAGCATGTTTATCCTACATTTGCTCCAAACAAACATTGTTAAGTGTTAGCAAGGAAGAAAATCACATAAGTTAGGTGATTCAGTGTTTCAGGTATGAGTAAAAATGGCTTTCTCCACTCTGCTATGTGACTTGCAGGATCAGATCCAAAAGACATCTCTTGCCTCTTTGTCTTGCAGAAATGGTAATGTAGACAAAACCAAAATGAAATTCCTAAAGTGTAGTTTACTCGAAGTCTGGGCACATGAAATCAGGAGGCCAGTTCAAAAGTCCCTGCCCAGCTGGCAGGCACATGAGATTCTTCTGGTCCTGGGTGCCTGAAGCTGCTTCATGTCCAGAAGCAAGTTTAGCTGGACTGACTAGGGAAATTTTCTTAGGATGCAATTTTCCAGTAATCACTGACTTTTATGAAAATCAAACCTATAAGGTCGCACATGCTGTTTCTGTACACTTCTCAGAAGCCAGTGTTTGCTTTGTGGCTAACTGGCACTGTAGATCCCTGAAACTTTTCTCAGACCTCAGTCTTGCACAGTGCTTGAAGAGAGTTAGGTATCTAAGAACAGGATCCATGGAATCATCATGGTGAGTAAGGAACTGCCTAATTTGGTCTGGCCTTTTATTCCCCATCAGACATGGTGACTTCTACATTCCATCTGTTGGCCAAGAAACTTCAGAAATCTAGACGTTACAAGATCATAGAATTACAGAATCATATAATATCTCAACTTGGAAAGGACCCATAAGGATCATTGAGCCCAACTCCTTTGCTCTTTGCAAGACTACCTAAAAATAAACCATATGACTAGGAGCGTTGTCCAGACACTCCTTGAACTCTGACAGTCTTGGTGATGTGACCACTTGCCTGGGGACCCTGTTCCAGTGACCAACTACCCTCACAGTGAAGAACCTTTTCCTAATGTCCAACCTGAACTCCCCCTGACACAACTTCATCCCATTTCCTCATGTCCTATCTTAATCACCAGAGAGAGGAGAACCTCACCTCCCCAGATGTTTTCTTATACTTTTGAAAAGAAGGTAGAACAGTGGATTGAGTGATTTTACAAGTTTTTTCCTCACTGTGGTAACTTGATGTAGAACAATCACTCATCTAAAAACATTATCTTACAAAGGTGTCTAGAGAATGTGAATGGTAGTTTCAAGCAGCAATATATCCCTCCAAATTTAGCACAGAAAATACAAAATTTTGTACATAGGTCTGAATTTTGAGGCTGAGTCAAAGAGCAAAGAGAGGATGTGTGCTTAGTGTGAAATTTCTAATTAGAATTTCAGTGGCAGTCTTGTATGGAGAAGAATCTTCCTCATTTTAGGCCATGAGGAAATCTAGACAATGAAATGTCTACTAATTTAGGTTTCTTTAAGATAAAACAAATAATAATTTTGAACGTACAGAAGAATTCACATTGTCATCCGTGGGTTTTTTCACTTAATATGAGCTCCTTCCAAACTGATCTTGATGAAAGAGGAAGATGTGGTTCTTTATGGTTCTTCTCACTATAAAAGCAGCACTGAGTAGAAAAATAAAAGCTCTGGTGAAGGGCAGAATAGCTCATTAAGGAGGGAAGAGAGTTAATGACACATATAAGTGAAAATTACTATGAAAATTACTGGGTGTGTCCAGATAATTCTTGTCCAGCAGGGAATCTGCTGCAACCTCAGAGAATCACACGTGGGTGTCTGGGGTGCCTGTGAGAGGAGATACACACCCAGGCAAGTTAGGAAGCACTCAGGGAACAGGGACGGCAAATGTACAGCAAAACTCTACTTGACTTCTTGATGAGCATTTCTGGCCTGATCTACACATTTTTTCTATATAATGTTCTCAAGATGGAGTTCCATTAAAAACCAACTGTTATGATAAATCTTTTAGGCATTGCATGGAGATGGAGGGCTCTGTTTGTTTATTTTTCAAGCAAAAGAATTTCAAATAAAATTATTTCTTAAATATGTTCAGAATTAAATATATCCTTCAGCTATGTAGCTTATAGGAAGTGGAGATTCAAATATTCATCTGAAGGGACTAGATCTTGAAATAATTTTCCAGTTTTACCTCAGCTGTTAATCATAAAACCCCAACTCTTGGATTTCCCTGAAACTGTTCTATTTTCCCAATTTAGTCATGATCAAGGATGCCTACAACAGAACAAAACACACCAAAAATTAGCATTTAAATTAGATACAAAGACACAAAAGTCACACAGAAAGTGGCTATTTTTGTAGACTGTAAAGCAAAAAGCTCCACTAAAAATCATTTAATCTTACTTTCTGCAGGGTGATATCTCCTCAATCTAGTCCATATGTTTTTGTGGAGCTACAGCAGGGAAGAAAGTAAGTGTGTGCAAGACAGAAGTAAAAACACTAGATAAGGCACATGTACTCTGGGGAAAAGTTGATGTAGTCCATTGCCTTGTCTGTTATGGCGTTAAAGAAGGGGAACAATGAGAGCCAAGCCCATTGCATTAGAGGGCTTGGCACTTTGAGCTAACATTAATTTTATCGTGGAAACTATAAAAAGTCATCTCTAACATTTTGTTGTCATGAATGTTTTTTTCTGTAGTAAGCCCAAAGAAAAACCACTCTGCATTTTCTTGCCCCTTCCATTAACTTGGAGTGTTGCACTAGATGACCATGATTACACACAATTGTATCAACAGCAACTATTAGTTTGCTCCTTTATTCCTGTATCTTTGCCGAGGTTTTACCAAAAATGTAATTTCCAACCCTTGTTCTAAGGAAGCTCATTGAAAACAGTGTCAAAAATACAGACAAAAAATAAAAATAAAATCAAAACAGTTTCAAACACTATGTTATCTGCACTGCAGCTTGTGTTTTTCTCCCTTTCAGAGATGTTAGAGAACAAAGCTCAGCAACCATGTGGGTAGCAGTTTTCTACAGTTGCTACAGTTACAGTTTATTGTGTACCATAGCTATGCAGACAGGGACTGTACACATATCTGGGAAGCACATGTTTAACATTCTGTAAAGTTTAGCCTTCAGGTAGAAAAACTGAAGATTCCTTCACTGCTTTACCTTGATAAACTTAGGAAGTTTTATAAAATCTGGTTGATTTTTGCACATCTCCAGCTCAGAGATTATAATCCTTCATAGAAGCTGCAGCAATTCAAATTCTGATTTGCCCTCCTGTTTGTGTCTGAAAGCATGCCTTGTCCAGCCTTCCAGCTGAAGACAAACTTCCTAGAAAGATGTCTTTCTAGTGTCATCTCCAGTGTTTCGTCTTTTTCTAGATGTCATTGCCTGCTGTGGTTTGATGTTGTATATCTTCTTTCAGTCATTTCACTTCTATTTTTTTTTTCTTCTTGCAAAGCTCTTCAGCCTTCTGGTCTCTTACTGAGTGCTGTGTTTGTGCCGTATACTTAGTTTTACTGCACCTCTGAGAGACATCTTTCTCTCTATTATAAGAGACCTTTCTAAGCCAATTTCACCCAAAACAGCAAACATAATGTCATTTTTTTCTTTTGTGTGCTAGTTAGTTTGGAACCCTCTGTCTTACAACAGTCTTTGTTTCCTGTGTCTCTAACAGAACTTTTGCTAAAAATCTGATACCTCCAGTATGAGCACTACATTGTTTCTAACTATTGCTTCTTTTTCTGTTCCTCATTTGTACTAACAGCTGACATAGTCTTGGCATTTTCTCTTTTTCAGTCCTCTTATTTATAGATCTGGCCTGGTTATGAAAAAGACATTAATAGCCTCTTAGAGTCTGAAGAAACAAAAAGTTTTCACTGATTATTATGTTAGCACTACCATAGTGTCTGTCCAGCTATGAGCTCTTGTTTCAAAAACAAACTGTTGGGATTGGGCTAATCCTCTTTCACCAGCACCTAAATTTCTCTGAACACCACGTTTGCTTCAGGCTGTGAGTACTCTCAGGTAGTTGTTAGGCCTTTAGAAGATTCTGGGAACTTGGTAACCAGCAGTAACCTGATCACAGAGCCCTTTTTGTTCACCTTTTGCATCCTGGGCACAGGCTGGAGCACAAGGACTAGACAAAAAGCATCACCCAGGGTAAGTACAGGATATTTGTATGGTAGTACCACCCTCTCAGTATCAATCCAGAAGCCACAAGTCCAATCAGTCATCGGGACAAGTTCACCGGTGGACCATGTAGCCCAGCATCTGGTCTCCTACAGGAAACAGTGCTAAGGGAAAAGCTAGCAGCAGCAAGGTAAGCAGATATTGATGCAAATCTACACTATAGACTCCTAGTAATCAACAGTCTAGAAGTTTTATAACAGTTGTCATCCACATCAGAAGGCCCTCAGTATCCATGACAGGTATCTATTCAACAAATTTGCTAGTCACACGTTTTCTACTGCATGGAAATGTATTTCCTCTTCTTGAAACATGGTGACTGACACTTTTGGTGTCTGTTCACCAAAGCAGCAAATAATTCTTCCTTATTTATTGTCTCCATTAATTTTACCACATTTTCCACCCACGTTTAGCCCTTTAGATCTCTTTAAGTTTTTTTCTCATGCAGAAAAGTCCTAGTCCAAGCCAGAGCAACTGAAATCACAGTTGTTTAATATGTGCTATCAGAGTCTCTGCCAGACCACATCCCCTTTCTAACTTGTTTACCTAGACCTTCAGTTTACATTACTTGTATTTATGTTCACAGTGGTCACTTTGTTTCCTTTCAAGAGAGGCACTCACCTACTTCTGAAACCAAGTTGTTTTGTAACATGCACAAAACAAGAGGTGACTTAAGTTTCCTGCCATGAAGGTCCTCTCATTTACACGTACAGTTTCATCTCATTGAATCCATGCTGAAAACCTAGAGCCTCACAGAGAATGGTACAGGAGTCCTATATTAAATCCACAGATCTCATTTTAAAGTACTATTTAAGGAGGAACTTTCTTGATTAAATAGGGCCTGTAGCAATAGGAAAAGGGGTAATGGTTTTAAAACAAAAGATAATAGATTCAGACTAGATATAAGGAATAATTTTTTTACAGTGAGGGTGGTGAGACACTGGAGCAGGTTGCTCAGAGAGCTTGTAGATGTCCCATCCCTGGAAACATTCAAGGTCAGGTTGGATGAGGCTCTGAGCAACCTGACCTAGTTGAAGATGTCCCTGCTCACTGCAGGAGGGTTGGACTAGTTAAGCTTTAAAGGTCCCTCCCAACCTAAAACATTTTGTGATGCTATAATTTCCACACCACTGAATGGTGAAAATGCAGTCCCTACTCTTTAGCTGGATAGCTGCGTAGTTGGATAGTGGTTTAGCATTGCATCCATGAAAATAAAGGCAAAGAGAGTAAACTATCTGAAAATAGTTTTAGTACATGCACACTGGCAAACATAACCACTATAGTGAAGTGCTTTGATCATGTAACTACGTTTCAAGAATATAGCTTGATCTTTTTGATATGCTATCTTGACACTGAAGAGAGAAATTCCTTGCAACTACAAATATGTAGTGCACTTCAAGATGCATTGGCATTCATGTTCTTTCCATAAGAACTACATAGCTTTTCTGAAATATTCCTAGATGTATCATTCTGGGTTTAAGATTATACCTCTGACTAGATAGAGTACGGATGCATCTCCAACTGTTAAAAAAAAAAAAAAAAAAAAAAAAAAAATCAAAGCCATTGCTTTAAGTAGGAGTATACCCCCCAAAAACTGATTTTTAAACATACTTGTGGAAAAATTCCAGTGTAATTTTATGTATATACAGATGAATTCAAACAGTCTTTTAATCAGCCGTGCTTTAAGTACTGTGTTCTCTCTATTATTTAATTGGTTCTTGGGTCAACAGAATGAAAATATCAAGATTTGGCAAAGATCTCTAAAGTAAAATTTAGAGATTTTAATTATTTTCTTAATCTAGGCTAGAATCAGAAGGGAAATTGCTGTGTTTGTTTTATTGCCTAATAAAAATGTGTTATATTGCTATTTATTAATCTATTCATAACCTCGGGTCATGACAGGCTGTTCTAAAATGAATACTGTTATACTTAGAGCAATACACATCATGTATGGAACCATTATTTTTAAAGTTGTGATAATCATGTAATCTGATGTTTTACATAAGAAAGGTTTTATTCCAGTGGTTTCTGCATCAAACCTTCATCTCTGAGTGACAAAATAGCTTTCACAGCACTGGATTTCAGCCTAGTATTTGATTACTCTTGAGAGCTATGTGAAAGAAAATCAAATATAGGCTTAATTTTTACAGAAGCATAAAATGTTTGAGGTTGGCAAAGGTGTCTGAAGGTAGCTCATCTGGTCCACCCACCCTGCTCAAGCAGGGCCATGTAGAACTGGTTGCCCAGGTTCATGTCCAGATGGCTTCCAAGTATCTCCAAGAAGGAAGACTCCACAATGTCTCTGGAAAACCTGTGCCAGTACTTGATCACCCTCACAATAAAAGTGTTTACTGATGTTCAGAAGGAACCTCCTCCATTTCAGTTTGTGCCTACTGCCTCACGTCCTGTCACTGGGCACCATCAAAGAGAGCCTGGCTCTTGTCTTCTTTACACCCTTCCTTCAGGTATTTATTTATTTTGATATGATTGCCCTCCAGCCTTCTTTTCAGAAGCCTGAACAGTCCCAGCTCTCTCAGCCTTTCCTCACAGGAAAGATGCCTCCAGTCCCTTCATCATCTTCATGGCCTGTCATTGGACTCTCCCCAGTACACCCATGTTTCTCTTGTGCTGGGGAACCCACAAATGGACACAGAACCCAAGAAGTCACCTCACTAGTGCTGAGCAGAGGGGAAGAATCACCTCCCTCCAACTGCTAGCAATACTTTGTCAATGCAGCCAAGTATAACATTGGCCTTCTTTGCAACAAGGACACATTGATGGCTCATGTTTGATGTGGTGTTCAACAGGACACCAGATCCTTTCCTGCCAAGCTGCTTTTCACCGGGGTGGCCCTCGGCATATATTGGTACCTGGAGTTTTTCTTTCCCTGGTGCAGGAATTTGCAATTCTCCTTGTTGAGAAGCCATCCACAAGTTTTCTGTCTACCTCCCTGCTTATCCAGCCCTTACATCAACAGCTTGTCTGAGAGGATCTATTGCAGCACTCCAGTCATGGGACCAATCCCATAACATCTCCTTGATCCCAAAAAGAGCATGACCCTGCAACTGCACACAGATCTCTAACTCATAATGCTTATTCTCCATTCTGTGTGCATCAGTGTACAGGCACTTTAGAGAGGGATCACAGCCTGTTAACTTCCTAGAAAGGGTTTGGGGGATTCCTCATAATGGTGCCCTGTAGCTACTTCCTTGCTTACATGCAGATGGTGGAGGTGACTCTTAAAGCCTTATTCTGTTGATTTTGTGATCTCTTCCTGTCGCATTATCCCATGGTCTTTGCTCAGCAAACCTGTCCCTTAGTACCTCACAAGACTGCTGGCTGCTCTCTTCCCTCATTCTTAAAGACTTTTTTTATGAGGTCAGTCATTCTATCAGTGAAAATAACTTTGACCTGCTTAATGAGCTGGATCCCACCTCTCTTTAGCAGGCACTGATCCACAAACAGGGTCCCATGGTCACAGAACCCAAAACTCTGTTGTCAACACCTGTTCCTCAGCCAGTTACTGACTTGTCCTATTAGTCCCATTCTCCTCACTCCCTTTTCCCTTGCTGGCAGGATTGAGGAAAGCTCTTCTTGGGCCCCTGTGCCCTTGACTACTTCTTTCAAAGCTCTATAGTCACTCTTGATACCCTCCAGTTTTCTGTTTGATAATAGAAATAATTTGTGACAGATATCACTGATGACAGATATCATTAATAACAGATATCATTTGTGCCCACATGGAATAACAGCAGGGGGTGTTGGGATTCTAGAGGGCTTTCTGTGAGAGAATGGACATGTGAGCAATCCTGCGTGAGAACAAGACTGATAAGAGCCTCAGCCAAGCAAGAATGCGATAAGGATGTGACCCTGAATGAGGGGGGACAAACTCGATGAGATAAACAACCCCCATAAGGGGTTGGGACGGAAGAGGAAGTTACACAAGGCAGGAAGCCTGGCAAGGCTGATGTGGCACTTTTTATCCAATCATAAGAAGGTTTAAAGCGTGGGCTAAGTTAACTGTCCAGTCTTGAGGACTTGTACTGCATGTTACGTGTGCGGGAGAACATTATAAAAGGGCTTTCTTAGATGTAATAAACGGGCACTGCTTGATCACATTGGTCGTGTGCGTGGTCAGCTCTCCCGCAAGGGGGTATTAGACAAAGGGTCTGACAAGCCTCCGCAGTCCCTCCACAGTTTGCTGGGTCCTGGTCCAAAGCATACAGTAAACCTCTCTAGATGACTGATCAGGTAGACTGACAGGTGCCTCTGTCCCCTGCAGCAGGGAGTCACCCTTTACAATGACTTGCAGTCTTGGTGTACCATATACCCACTGAAAAACTTTCACTCATATTAATAGCAGTAGTTTTCATACTTAAGGAATGTTCAGAATTATGAATTTAAAAATATTTGATTTCTCTTTACAGAGGGTAAACACTTAGAAAACGTGCAATGAAATAACTTTATATAGCTCAGATAGCTGAAGTAGCCTGCATACAACCAGTATTCCCTCCCCTGTACAAGTTTTTGGCATCTAATATCAACAACCTTCTGCCTGGTCCAAATTAGCCCTAGTAACACACCAGTCTGAAACACTCTTGGACAAAGGTGGGCTAAAGACAAAGATGAGCTCCTCCTCAGCTGTGCAGAGAATGCTTTGACTACTGCTTCAAGACCCATTGCAAGAGCAGTATGTTTTTAAATGGCTTCAGCAGCTTTTGCACATAAATGTTTCTAGAAACAATTTGTAAGCTTTTAGTAAATATGTGACATTTCCACACATGATCTGGCTAAAGCTGAAACAAGTAGATGAATAACCATCATTATCTGAAAACATTTTTTTCCTTCTTATGACACATAAAGTTTATGACACATAAAGCATTCATAAGATCATAGAGAAAAAGTTGTGTTACAGTCCTGAGATTTATTGTGAGTTGCTCAATTTACCAGTGAAGGAATATCATCCCATAAACACTGTATTTAATCAACTGCTTGACTGAATTATTGTTGCCAAAAATGTGCTTGTTAATTATGGTCTTTTCTACTGATTCTAAGGCTGCTACATTCATTTTAACAGCATGTGGAATCTGTGTCCTGTTAAAATACTTTCCAGCAGTTAAAATATGTTTGTGTGACACAATTGTCTGTGTTTGTGTTTTAACTTTCCATAATTATACGGTTTCCATGCACACAAATGAAATACTAGTTATCCTATATTAACCGTAGATGAACTACCCACAATGCACTCTGAATGAAATAATTTTTTTCTAACAAAACAATGCAGTTTATAGCAAGACAATGGGTATAGTAAATTTAAAAAAAAAAAAAAAACAAAAAAGAAAAAAAAAACTCAAAAGAAACAAACAAAACCAGAACTGGAAAAAAAAAAAAAATAAAGCACAAAATTAGACCCTCAATAATTGTTTTTGCAACACATCTTATTTCTATCTAAATCTAGACGTGGATCATTGCTAAACACACCTGCTAATGCTGAGGTGAAATTCTAAGCTTTATTGTGGAATCTACCTTTGCTAGTTACTCTCCTATCTGTAGCCGTAACACTAGCACACTATTATTCTTAAATAAAAGAGTTCACATCAAATTGGACAGTTTTAGCCTTCCCTGGAGATTATTGCCTAAATTGCACATGAGCAGCTTTGTCAGGAGATTACCCGATTCATTGCAGAGGGAATCCCAAGTGTAAACTAACATCTCCGCATTGCAGACTAGGTAATGATGAAGGGAGAGAAAAAAACCTGGAAGTGTACATGTGCCTTTTGTGACGTAGAGAATAACTATTTGTCAATTTTGAATTATATAAGGATAATTCAAAAATGGAGAAGCATTTCTGTAAAAAGGATTTTTTTCAACTCTGTCTGGTCTGAATTTAGATTAACATGTCAGTCAGTCACTACACATTAATTAATTCACTACACAAGTCTCGTCTAGATTTCTACTCCACAGCTTCCCACTGATCCTCACTAAATGCCTATAGCTAATGGTAACAAATAGCATGTTAAAAACAAAAATTCTGTCTTCATTTGTTATTTAACCTTAAGTTTTGAAAAAGTGTTCCAAAACCATGACTTTTGTAATATATTAACTTGGATTCCAGCTTGAATTGTCTTCAGACCCTGGGTTTCCAGAGTCCTGATTGATGGCCATATTTAATAAAAGTTAGGTAAGATTGTGACTGTGAACCCTGTGGGTGTTCTTTCATTCAATTTAGTGAATGAAGAACCAAAAAACCACATGTGCTTGCATCCCAATTCTTTATATAATTAAAAGCCCCAGTAGAAATTGCAATGAGACTTCCTCTAACTGCAAATTTTTACTAAGAGACACTAAAGCTCATTCAGCCATCTTCTGGCTAGTGGTGATTTTCATGGGCTGCTATAGAGACTCCTTCTCTCTTACACCATTCCACATGTAGCTCGTGGTTCTGCCAGTTATTCAGATGGGGAGGGTGGGGTTAGAATTTGTTTTAGGAGGAAAATGAAGATTTTGTACTGCAAATAGAATAATGCAAGAGTTACCATTAATGTGTAGACTGGATTTCAGTGAGTGTATAAATCAAAGAAGTTGTTAAAACTTCATTTTCAGATAAACAAAACCTAGACATTTTTACAGTTTGACACATCATCATTTTATTATATTTCAAAAATAATTTATCATTAACAAATCATCTGTCCTTGACAGAAAAATGGCAAATTATAGAATACACAATGTACTTGAAAATCTGTTCACAGGCTCCAGAGAATAAAAGCAATATAGCCTATAAAATCTAGTATTTAAAATAAAAAATATTCTCTGCTATTAATCGTAAATTACAGTGTGGGATGATTAAAAACAAATGGCTTTGGAGAAGCAGTTCTTTAAGTGGAGACATCAAGTCTGTGTTTGAAGTCTGTAATGTTTACTACAAATGTCAGAAATTCATCACATCTTTGATACGAGGCTGTGTAGTTACTAAGTCTAATTTGTATTGAATATTTATACTAAAATGTTAACTATTAAATATAAGAAGTAATGCAAAAGACACAATAACTTTATCTCAAATCTCTTTCCAATATCCCAGTTTGTGACTATACCCTGGGTCACTACAGTACACTGTTTTTCAGATTTCATATTGAATGATGTCTTCATATGAAGATCCAAAACCACATATATTCATATTTCATTTTCCTCTGTGCAACTTAACAAATACATACTATGGGATACTTTGAGGGCTGAAGAGACCATGTTGGCTCCTGGGACCTCTCTCAAGAAGGAGTTGCGGAAAGCAATGGAATGACTGCCTCTGCTTCCACACAACAGGCTGATGACAAGGCTGCCCTGACAGGCACAAGCTGCTGAAGATGCTTGATCCCCTTCCAGCACCACACCTGGGCATGAAGGTGTTGGACTGGTGCCTATTCCTCATGTTATGATTAAAAACCTCTCTGTCAGAATATTCCTTACATACTTTTACAGGAAAAAACTTGAATGCTCTTATAGCTACCTGGCTGTCTCAAAGGAATGTGTCTTGTGTATTGGGGGTCAGTGTCAAAGTTTTGGTAGAGGGAGGTCTGTAGGGTGGCTTTTGTATGAAGAGACCAGGGGCTGCCCTGTGCTAGACATGGGCAGCTCCAGTGGACCCACCACAGGACATAACAGAGCCCATCAGTCAAGCAGGTGGTGCCTCAGGGAAAACATACTTAAGAAAAGGCAAAATGTCAGAAAGAGAAGAGAAGGGAAGATGAACAGAAGGAGTGAACAGGGAGAGGAGGAGGGAAGCAAGATACAACAGAGACAACACCAATGCCAGAGGAGGAGGAGGAGGTGCTCCATGGCAGAGCAGATGTTTCTGAAGGATGGCAGCCCATCAAGGACCCATGTCAGACCATAGAAAAAGAGCTAGAAGGGAGGATTGGCAGAGAGAAGCCTCTACATCCTGACTGCAACCCGCATCCTATACCACTTGTTGCCTGACCGAAGGCACTGAATGCAACCTGTGGTGATAACAAGATGGGGAGGAGCAGCGTCTGAAGTGAAGCTGAGTCTGGGAAAGGAAGAGTGTTTTAAAGCTTGTGTCTTTTTTTGTTTGTTTCCTAATATCCAAATCAGTAATGAAATATTTATTTTAAATATCAATAAACTGTTAGTTTCCTCATTGAGTCTCTTTTATGCACAACAGTAATTGGTTGTGTCAGGTGCACCCGCCAGTGAGAGCAGAGCTTCTTGGCTGCTGAAGCGCAGCACCTCGGGGCTGCCTTTGCTCTCAGGGCTCCGTGGCAATCGGGCCTTTGGCTAATGGAGCCGCTATTGACCACAGGTCAGGTTGGGCCTGGGCATCAGTGGGGTCCCCTGGGAGACATTGGGAGCTCGTCCCCTGGAGCAGCAGCTGCGGTCCAGGACTCTCCCCTGGGGTCAGGACGCTGCCCAAGGAAACTCCTCGAGGGGCCTTGGGTCGGGAGCTGCCCTGAGCAGGTCCTCGAGGCTGAGAGCCCTCACTGGACAGGTGAGTGATGGAGCATTTGGGGTTGCCGTTAAACCCCAGGGAGCGGGGCTTTGGTCTGCATTTTCTGTTGCCGTTAAACCCTAGAAAGTTGTGCTGTCCTCCTCTCACAGACATTCGGACCTGTAATTTATGGAGAGCTCTTTAACTGTGTTAATATTATTTTTTTACTTTTGGTGGTTGGTTGTTTATTTGAGAGCATCTGTAACATTGGTAATTGATTTTCCTGTCTTTATTTCAACCCACAAGCTTTCTTGTTCCTGTCCTTCCTGTCCTCTCCCTCATCAAATGCGAGAGGGGCAAGTGAGGAAGCGATTGACAGGGTGCTTGACTGCCAACTGAGTCCAACCCACCACAGGTTTTTAACTAACCAGGGACAGCTAAAGGCCAAGCAGGACAGTAAGGATTGCCTGATCAGAGGGCTGCAAGTGATTTATGGGATTGACATCTAGCACTATCAGCCCTACAAGCCTGTTGTTAAAGGCTAGGCTATACAGAGGGAGTGAATTGAAAGGCCAGCTTGGCTGTACATTTTCCCAGGACTCCAGTTGGTCACATGAGATGAAGGTGTTCAGACTCACAGATCTGCAGGTTTTAAATTGGTGAGTGAGTGAGGGAAGGATGAGCATATGCAGGATTGATGGTAAAGCTCCATGGGTAGTTTGTAGTGCAAGAAACCCAAGATATCTGTGGGAAACAGAGTACTAATCCTTCCTGTAATCAGCCAGCCATAAAAGAAATAAAAAGAGCATGAAAATTTTCCTATGAGCTGAAACAAAATGAACTATTAGATTCTCTTCGTTCTGTAACAGAGCCAGGAAAGCCAGCCAGCTGTGCAGAGGATCACACATCACACTGCCTAATAGGGTAAGATTGCACCTACTCTCTGTCCTTGAACAAGTTAGTCCTAAACCAGTTATTTCTGTCGGAAGTAGGTAGTACCAGGCACAGCCAATGGAGTTATCTCCAAATGAGCTTGTTGTTGACACAAAGCCAGTATAGCTGTGTAATATGGGACTATCAAAAGCCTGTATTCTCTGGTATTTTTTCTATTTCATCCAGCAGCCAAAACTCCCAAGTCAAACAGCCAATGAATATCCTTTTGCTTCAAAGCAAATTAACGAATATCCTTTTGCACACTGCAAATTAATTATATGACATGCACATATATGCTGTGATGTCTTGAATTCATTGTTCTTGGTTTAAAGCTGATTTATCCTCATGTTGCACACCTATCATGCTCAGGATGTGTCACAACTATATAAACTAAACCAAATCATCAGTGTGCTGTAGGCAGTATAGATCTAGACGTCCCAGTCACTTTGGGCTTACTTGGCATGAGCTTCATGGCATAGACATACATATCTCAGCCAAAATTGTTCAGACAGGCAGCCATACAGTGAAGCTTCAGATGTCTGAGCAGTAGACAAAATTATCAGATCTGCTGCTTCTGGGATAAAAAACTGTTCTTTCTGTCCAGGACTGCATTGTACCGTATAAGCACCCAGGTCAAACAGCACTACATTGCTTAAAAAACACCGTGAGATAATGTCTTCAAAAGTTTTAAAATGCAGAGACCTATGTTTGAACTGTAGACTCTGTGTCTTCGTGCTATAAGCTCCTCAGGACTCCTACTTGCAGCAACATTTTATACAGGGCTGAGTGTTCTATCCTTGGTCTTATTTGGAAGTTCAGAGGTTTCTATTTTTTGGACAATATAGGTCTGAATGACAGATGGTTGCTATGGGTATATTTGGGGCATCCTTTCATCACTTGAGAGTAGTAATACTTTTCCCTTTACTAATCATATTTTGCCATCCAAATGTTGTTGTAATACAAGAGTTTCAAGTATCATGAGAAATCTGAGGACATTAGCTCTCTTTCTTTGGTAAAACAATGAGGGCACCAGATGTCTTCAGCAATAATTTCAGTCCCCAGAGGAAATACAATGTTAGAATAGTAAAGCTCTCATATAAACAGCACTTTTCTATTGTAGCTAATGATGATCTTGAAAGCTAAAATAGAAATGAACTGTTTGTGCAGGACTGTTAAATGATTGAATTTCTTGTGAACATAGAGCAGAATCAAAAGGAAAGCTTATTGCTTATTCATCTATCTTCATAAGTAAAGTTATCAGAGATGTTAGAAGCTAACTTCCTGTACTCATAACTTAAAACTGAAACAAATTATTTTGTTTTATAAGCAGCCATCTTTTCTTTCTAATATTAAATGTACCTTAATAATCATGTGCCAACTTGCTTGTAAAGCCTAATTTCATCTTTAACATGGACAAACGCAGTATAAGTTTGAGTGTGAAGATAGCATGGCTCTGTGTCTGCCTTGTGTTCTCCATCTGTGGAGGTACTGGTCCCATAAGCCTAATGGGTTATGTTTGCCTCTACACGTTTATTTTTCATGTAACTGCTGATTTTGATAATAGTTATAATGAAAACTTTGGACATATGTCTGACTCAAGAAGGTCCAAAACAATATGCCTTGCAGAGGGATCTAGATAGATTGGAACACTGGGCAATTATTAATGGGATGAAATCTTAACAAGTCCAAATGCCAAATTTTCTGCCTATGACAGAGTGATGCCAAGCACAAGTATAAACTGGGAGAGGAGTAGCTGGAGAGCAGCCCTGCAGAAAGGGATCTGGGGGTGCTGGTCACCAGCAGGCTCCATAGCAGTCAGCAGTGTGCCCTGGCAGCCATGAGGACAAACCACATCCTGGGTGCTTCACACACAGCATAACCAGCCAGCCAAAAGGGGTGATTATCCCACTGTATTTAGTGTTGGTGCAGCCTCACCTTGAGCACTGTGCGCAGTTCTGGGCCCCACGGTTTGGTAAGGATGTGAAGGTACTCCAGTGTGTCCAGAGGAGGGCAACAAAGTTGGTGAAAGGGCTGGAAGGAATGTCCTGTGAGGAGCAGCTGAGGACTCTGGTTTTGTCTAGTTTGGAGAAAAGAAGTCTGAGGGGTGACCTCATCACTCTCTACAGCTTCCTGAGGAGGGGAAGTGGAAAGGGAGGTGCTGGTCTCTTTTTTGTGGTATCCAGTGATAAGACGTATGGGAACAGATCAAAGATGCACCAGGGGAGATTTAGACTGGACATTAAGAAACATTTATTTACTGAGGGTTATCAAACACTGGTACAGACTTCCTACAAAGGTGGTTGATACCCCAAGCCTGTCAGTGTTTAAGAGGACAATACTCTTAACAGCATGCTTTAACTTTTGGACAGTCCTAAATTTGTCAGGCAGATGGACTAGATGATCATTGTAGGTCCCTTCCAACTGAGACTATTCTATTCTATTCTATTCTATTCTATTCTATTCTATTCTATTCTATTCTATTCTATTCTATTCTATTCTATTCTATTCTATTCTATTCTATTCAGATGCTGGGGCTGGGGCTGGGAAGATATGAGAAAGGGTCCCTCTGTACAGTCATTATTGTTTACTTGAGCATTCACTGCTAGCCACCAAAACATCCAGAGTACAAGCAAAGATGAACCATTAGTTTCACCTGAAATCAACTTTCATTTCTTATGTTTTTATGAATCTGATGTTTTCTAGTGAAGTTTAGCTATCTGAAAACTTACATACTTAAGAGGATGCAAAATATAGAAGCCTACAAACTTTGTATATCTAGGTTTGAGTACGTCAAATAGAATGTACAATGAATATTATTTTAGACATTAGAATTAAAAAAGTGAAAGGAAACACAAAAAATTAAAAAAAACCCCGTCTGATTCACTGAAACCTACAGGAATCTCTTGTTTACAGTTTACTTTGTAAGTAGTGATAAAATTTTAAGCCATGTTATTTTCTCTTCCCACTTTTAAAGTGCGTATGAAGAGACTGGCTCATTCTTCACCAAGAAAGCAAGTAGGGGGTATTTCATATTAAAAGGTGTGAAAAGTTTCATGAAATTGCTTCACTGTGTAGCAGAAAAATTGATTCATGTTAAGCACATTTCCCATCACTTACAACCCCTCCTTATTTTACCAGTAATGTCTTCTAACTACTACTGTAAAGTTAAAACCATTGAATGCCAGTAAAGAGAGGCTGAGAGAAGTTGAGAAGCATTAGTATTCATGCAGTTTATTCAGATGATCCACTCAGTTCTAGAATACTCAGAAATCAACAATCAGTTTAATATAGATTTAATCTAAAATCTTAGAGATTTTGAAGGGAGATACTTTTTTGAGATTTTTTTTTTCCCCTTTCTCTGCAGTCTGCATTCTAAAATCCTTACAGCTAAGTAGCAGAGGGTTTTCAAAATACAGCAGTGACCAGTCCCCAAAATTCCAAATTTGAACACAAAGAAGTGCAAAAGTTGAATCTTATTAGACCTGAACTTTGCTGTGTGTCACTCTTTATGATGAACTGTTAACCAAAAATTGTAATACAAAGACCTCAGGAATTTTGACCTCCACATTCGTGCCTTCAGTGCAGCTTGAGGTTAGCAATGTACCTGTTCATGGAGGCTTCTCTTCTCACCTTCCCCTATAGATGAGCATATTTCCAGTAGGGTATGCCAAAAAGACCAGCAAATGTTAGAGATGTGTTTTGTCTGAGATTACTTCCTGTGCTAAGTCCAGAAGCACCCTCTGACTGGCTGACCAGCTAACTGAAGTACACAGGCATCTATTACTTCCATTAAGAAGCTTAGACATTCCAGACTTCCAGCTCTGTGTATTTTGTCAGAGCAAATGCCATCCTTTATTAAGCTCTTCCTCGTTGAAGAAAATCTGGACACTTGAAGTTAGTATAAGCCAAGCAATCAGCATGCCAGGTCTGCAGCTGAAAATCTGGAATTATAACATCAGTAGGAATATTTAGGGATGAGTGATTGTAAGAAAGGACTCGTGGGACTGGCAGCATTTAGCAGGACTTTGGCCAAGCTAAACACCAAGTAGAAAATGCTCTTCAGTCATTGCAGCATATTCCCAGACCCCCTCCTGTCTACACATATCTAACAAACTTAGTTTAAGACCTAAGAAAATAAATGTGCAGACAAAACAAAGCTTCACATCCAATTCATGGGGATTTTTTCTTCCAGGTGGAGTGTAGAAAAGAGTAATAAGGAGCAGCCTCATGAATGGCTCCAGGGAAAGAGACACTGGTCAGCAGCAGCTTGAGAAGGGGACTGAAGACAGTCCCTAGTTCCAGTGAGACCGCTGCCTGTGGGTCATTCAATGACCCTGCGAGCAGCTTAAGCTGTATTTCTGAAACAGTGGCTTTTAATCTGTTGTTCATAAAGCACCATGAGTCCATGGATTTTTTTCTGGAATGAAAAGTTAACAAGACAATTCTCAAGAAGGAGAAAATTGATATGCTACCATCTATATCTTCACTGGAAAAAGATTTAAGATCCACTAACCAAAAAAAAAAACAAACAAACAAACCAAAAAACCACCACTGCTGTACACTATCTGATCTGGCCATCTTCTGTAGAGACAAGAATGTTAGAAAGAGGATAAGTAAACAGAAAACTTAGCTGGTTGTTACTCAAAATGGGTATTATTTGTTAAGAAAAATAGCCAAAAAAAGATAGGCAAAACTAGTTGGTCAGTTGGTCACTTTAGAGAGAAGCGTGAGAGCAGGTCTTTAGTTTTTTACTGTACTCACAGCTGCTATTTAGAAATGAAATACAGCTATGTCTTTATCGGGGGTGGGGGGTGGTGTTGTCCCCCCTTTTCATGCAGCCCAAATGTTAAACTACTCTTCTTTAAGGAGCGGATCTTAGAATTTCTGCCATTCATGCCATGCTAATCTCTAACTTAGACTGCTAGGACAGTAATTCTTACAGAGCTGAATTGTAGACATATTCAAGATCTAAGGCTAGGGCAGAATTCAGGAGATCATTTGCTACATGGCACCTCTTTCAAATATTGCACAAAATAAGCAACCTTGGACCTGCACTGGCACTTTAATGTTAAAAGGGACTAACAACTTCAGGCATCAGCTTTGCCTATAATTCCACAGAAACACTGAAAGAATGATTGTCCCTGTTGCCATACTTATAAAGGTGTGATGAGAGACTGTGTCTAGTGTGGTGATAGATTCATGAGCAAAATATGTGATAAAGTGCTTTGCATGAGACTACCTGGCATTTAGATATTATTTTTTTCCTTCAGACTAAAATTATTCTCATTTTCTTGCCTTTAGGACATGATGTTCACCTGAGCTGAAAAAGATTCAGTTAATCATTGTTGTGGAGGCTCTCAAATAAACAAAGAACAATCAAAAATGACAAAATTTATTACCAGCACAGTTAACTAACACACCACAAACGCTCAATGGCAGATTCAAACGCCCTTGAGAGGAGAACAAAACTATCATCACTTCCTATGTTTTAACAACAACCTAAAATGCTCTGTCACTCACCTAACAAATGAAAGCTCTAAACCATGAGGAACTTCTTAGGGCAGTGTCCCAACCCATAGGAAGCTCAAGGAGTTTCCTTGGGCAGTGTCCCAACGCAAGGGGATAGCCCTCAACAGCACTGTACTGCTCTGGGGACGGAGACAAGCTCCCAATGGCTCCCAGGGGACCCCACTGATGCCCAGGCCCAATCTGACCTGTGGTCAATGGCGGCTCCCATTAGCCAAAGGCCCGATTACCACGGAGCCCTGAGAGCAAGGACATGGAAAAAGGAAGTCAATAGCCACTGCACTTCAGCAGCCAAGAAGCCCTGTTCTCATCAGATGGGTGCACTTGCCACAATCATGGCTTTAATTTAGCTAATAATAGATGTAGGATTAAGATTTGTGTTAATTATTGCTCTATGGGAAGTCTTTTGTTTAAAAACTGATTTTTGAGGGTTTATGGAAATCAGTAGTCATCAGTAATCTGCATTATTTGACAGAAGTTGTGGATGCTGGAACAAGAAAACAATAACATTTCTATTTCAGGAAACTGAGAAAATATAATTACTGACTTGCTTAACACAAGGTTTACAAATTAATATTTGTACTTATTTTGAACCTAAAAGGCTCACCATTCCCTTCACTCTCTTTTCTCCATTTGTAGAAGTACTCAGCAGACATTAAATATTTTAAGTCCTTACCTACCAGGAAGTAGGATTAATAACTGGAAGTACCTTTACAAAGGAAAAGTTTAACGTTTTACAAGTTGGATAGACTGGGACACTAATCAAAAAGACAAGATTGCAAAGGATACTCATCAAATTAGTTAGAAATAGAGTTCTCAGCTTTTTTCCAGGCCATTTTCCTGGATCATGAAAGGTAAATGACAGAGTAATTCAAAATAAGGAATATATCCATGACAGCACTGAACTTTTATAAATATTGCAGCTTAAATGTATCTTCAGCACTGACCAAAGAGCCTTCATCCTAAAATTGACAACTTATAATGGTGAGAAATTTGAACTGGTCATTAGGAAGTAGTACAGGACCATGTACTTACTACCTGAAGGAAACTGAAGGTGGGAGAGTCAAGCAATTTATCACAACTTCACATGAGCAACTAATGTTGAGATGAGTTACCAGAGTCCATCTGACATACAGCTATTCATCTAGCCACAGGGACTCACCAGGGGATGTCAGCCCTTAAACACCTGCCCTTCAACCAATGTTACAGTCAAAGAGTTAGACATAAGCCCCAGTTTCACAAACAGGTGATGGTAACCATTAACCCTCTTAGTAGGCTACACCTTGCTGGTCAGGAAAGGCACCAGGGAGTGGGAAACCAGGATCAAATCCTTCTTCTATCAGACAAAAAAAAAAACCAACCTCATTCTCTTAAGGGTACCTTAGTCTGAAAGCTATGCGGCAGAAAGGAGAAAAGTCCCCCTCACTCCTTCCCACTGAATGCAGGCCACTGTGCATGATTAGTTAAGTACCTTCTGAACCTAAGGGATGAAGAAAATGAGGTGAAATAAAATGACACTATAAGCTGATTGATAAGAGATGGACCTACATTTCTGGCCCATGAATGTTTTATAGAAAACATTCTAATAACATTTTGACAACAGCCATGAAACATTCATATCAAATATAGGCCTACCCTTAACTGAAATTATTTTAAAAGTGGAACGTACAAAGAAAACATTGAGTAAAACATTTCAAGTGAATTTAAATATTTTTAATGTTGTTTTTCACTCTGACAGTGGGCCATGATATTAATTATTGTCATAAGGTTTCACTTAGTCTGTACAAGAGGAATGCATGGGGTATGGGATGTTTTCCATCTCCTGTGGACCTGCATAACGGACTTTGTGAGTTACCACATGGTTGCCCTACGAGACATGCATCAGAGCACAATTTGTTTCATTGCCAGCTAAACTTTTTAATCGTGGGATGACCAAACACCTTTCTTCATGTGGCACTTTTCTGTTCAGTGAAATAGCAGCTGACCATCTTCATCTCTCCATCTTTTGTTTGCTGCTTTTGGCTGATAGTCCATGGACAGTGAAGAGCCAGATGACTCCCAATTTCAGTGCTTTCATGTCTACCAGCCTCAGCTTCTGACACAAGAGGGCCAAGCTGGACACACCCAAATCCTTTCAATTGCTGGTAGTTCACATCAGTGAAACGAATGTGGAATTAAAGCTATGGAAGTGAAGGGTAAATCTTAGGCTGAGTGTTGCCAGGTCAGTTTGTGTTCTAGAGATGAGATGTCTGTGCACATTTATGATCCATTTCTGTAGATGATGCTCACACTCCTCATACTGTACACAGAGACGTGCAGATGTTTGGAGAGTTCCCAGGTCTCAGCATATTTATTCTCCAAAGACAGGCAGAGAGACTGACTTACTGGCCTCCTAGTTTCCTTTGGCTGACTTCATCTAATGGCAGCATTTGGTCCCTTGGAGCACACTTCTGTGGAGATTTGTGTGGTGATGTGCACGTACTTCTTAAAAAAAAAACCCAAAAAGCAAAAACCCAAACCAAAACAAAAAAACAACCAAAGCAGCAAAGAAACATCCCTGGGCAAACAGTTTATCCTGTAAATTCCTATCATCCAAGCTAAATGTTAATACATTTACAAACAGCTAGTACCTCCAAAAGCCCTGAGGACAGTAAGGTCTATTTTCCTGAGAAGCCATGTTTTGGAAATGAATGTACATTTCCAGGTGTCTAATACACACAAAGCTCACTTCTGACATTGGGGTAATTGATAAAAGGTCTC
The DNA here is from genome assembly GCF_003259725.1 of Athene cunicularia. NCBI lineage: Eukaryota > Metazoa > Chordata > Aves > Strigiformes > Strigidae > Athene > Athene cunicularia. The sequence goes on along the minus strand of NW_020799091.1, from coordinate 25,452,350 downwards.
TTGGCAGAGCTTAATAGCTCTGATAGCTCTAATTCTCTGACCATGGGATCAAAAGCTGTTAGATGAGGATAGGCCAAGAAAAAGAGAGAGAGGAGTCTGTATGAGTCCTGTTTCCCTAAGAAAGCAGGCTTTTATATACTCTGTCACATACAGATACATTGATCAAGCACAGACTGAGACAGCAACTTTTTTTTTTCTGTCCATTAAGACATTTTTTACTCCTAAAAATTCCACTCCTGGTGAGTATCATATTAAGCAGAAAATTCAATGGACAGCTGAAGAGCTTCTCTGCTAACAGTCTCACCAAATCTGGTATATTCATACAACACGGTTAGGATCTAAGTGATTTTTATTAGTAAAAAATGAACGATTGTAAAAGTCACAAACAGTTATAGTTTGGGATGGATTATACTTGGATTTTGAAAAGAAATGAGTGATGCAAAGGATAGAACTAGATCTGTTTCACCAATCTATGCAGTTGTTCATGCTTGAATGATTTGAGTCAAGTATATACTGAGTCCGTTTACCTATGCATATTCAGTGTATTCAGTGCCACTTAAAAGGAACATTATAATAACACTTTACACAGGCTGATAATTTTTATCCCTTTACTTAAGGAATTTTTTTTTTCCAAAAAGTTTCCTGGAGAACATCTTTTGTAAATGTAAGCAACGATATGCATTTCTTTCAGAGTCCCAGTATGTGCCTTCTATTCCTCCAGTAATTTCACCCTCCTTACTATTCATTCACTTTCTCTTCATACTCTGCACGTAATGGGCCTTCCTGAGGTAGCATGTAAGGCCACAACTTGAAACCAACATTAAGGAATGCTTCTGCTGCAATACATATGCAAAATCTAAACAACTCTTGTCAATCTCACAATTCAGTTTGCTACTTAGCACTCTCAGGTTTTGTAGATAATCTGCATGAGTAAAACAACTCAACCAGATAGATTAGAAAATCAAATTATTTCATGGTGGAAAAAAATATATAAAATGGCAAAGATTTCAGAAGTAGTACTGACCCAATTCTACTTTTTTTTTTTCTTTTTTTTTCTTCTACTTTTGGACCAGTGTAACATTTGTTTGTGCCAGACATAAGTCTTAGGAAGATATACTGGTGGATCATAACCCTTCCACCCCAAGGCAAGATTTCTATTCATAACACATCTGTCATAACTTACTGTGATCTTCCTGCCTAAATAACAGACTGAAAAACTGATGACTGCAGCATATTATGAAGATGATTTCTGTCCAAGAAGCTTGTCAAAGAGGAGTACAAAAAGATAAGATATATAAATTTTAAGTCTCCTAAGACAACATACTAATTCAAACAGATATTATTCAGTGCTAAACTGACCTCTAACAAAATGCATCCATTTAGAAAACTGTTTGTTTCAAGAAAAACTTTTGAAGTAAAATGTTGGAAAGTTCTTGTTTCATATATTGTGATAGTTTTCTCTTTTTTCTTAGTTTTATATAAGGACTAATGTTGAAATATCAAAATTTTCCAAGGGTGAGCAGTTCAGGTTCCAATCTTTTATTGGACTCACATAAAATTACTTATGGTATCCCACTTCCTTCCCAAAACTGTTGCTTCCTCAGCTCACCCGTACCATTGTCATCAAGTACATAGGGTGGAATCTGATAATGTGTAGATCATTCTTATTCTACTAAAAATTCACTAAGGGAAATCAAACATTTTAAAATACATGTGCATGCTTAATTGCTTTATAGATCAGACCTGTTAACATGAAGAGAGATGAACCACTTGTAAAGTTCCTAGAGACAGTACATCTTTTCATATAGCAAAGCACTGCACCCTTTAGGGCACTACTAGAAGTGACAGTCCTGTGTACACACTTTCAAAAAAAAAAAAAAAGTTTGGGGCTTGGTATCTAACACAGAAAAATAAAAAAGACAGATAAGTCTTGGCTTAATTTAATGGTTTGTGGAAGATTAGGAAAATTCACTTTTAAACCCCATGGAAAATTGCTTTGTATAATAAATCAAAGAGTTTTGTGATGAGCTTTCTGTTTTGTTTCTTTGTGGTTTTTACATATGTCTTTAATATAAATCTGTAATGGCAAACTAAACTAACAACAGATATGTTTAGATCCTACTAAATCTTTTTAACAAACTTAGACAGCCTTAAACTCATGTGGTATTAAAAGAAAACCTGATGGTATTTTTTTTTGTACTTGTTTTGCTATGTCTCTCTTATTCACTGGGTATAATTCCTACTGAGAGTAGTAAGACCAGGACTGAGATTTAAGATGGTATTTTGCAAACAAAGCAATTTATACATACAGACACACAAATATATATACACACAAATATACATATACTGTGTATATATATGTACGTATGCAAGTATATAGCACAGCATATTTTCGCAAAGATTACAAATTTCTTTTTTATAGATGCACTATGTGCAGATAAAAGGTAAAAAAATTATAATTTTGAACACAGTTTGCAATGTGTGTTGAGTGTATCATAGCTATACATAACATCCACCCAGCTCTTTGCAGATGTTACTTAGCTTTGCCAAGGAGGTTCAACACTCTGGATGAGATCTTGAACTCAGATTTGGCTGATTCAGTGTAATCTACATTTCTTTCACAATGTAGAAGGGAAAATAAATGAGCTACAACTGCTCTGGTCATATGATTTCCCCACATCCATTTCTTGCATTTTGGAGTTACCCATGACCAAAAGTTGTCCTCTGAACACCAAAGAAGAGCTCAAGAGAGGTTCTTCAATAGCAACTGTGAGAAAACAGAGCTAAGTATCAACACATAATACCTGCTTAGTCTCACACAGGTTAAATATATTAAAAGGACCCAGGTCAACAGTAAGAAACTAACATTTTTTTCTTACCCGTGTTGTTAAAATTTATTCCTTGTCAAAGACCTGATTCAATGCCTTGCAAACGTAAATGTCTAAAGAAAAATCAGTAGTAATTTGAGTAATTATTACCAATTCTTATTCACCTCAGTTTTTACTATTATGATTTGCAATCTGATATAATGAAAGAGAATTTGAGGGGAATACAAAATAGTTAAATAAAAATATGGCTAAGTCAAAGATAAGTAAACAAGAAAAGACCATTTCACAAGTGTTTCTCAATGCTGATTTTTAGCCCACTGAAAAGATAAGATTAGTCAGCTGCTAGTTATGGACATTTTCACTCCCTCAAGTTTGTCACCCATCTACGATGTTCCCATCTCAGCAAAAATAAAACAGCATGTTACTAGTACTGTTTTATCCCTTTATATAGGTTGGAACAGTAAATTCTGTATGAGAAGAAATTCCTTTTGTGCCACTAAGCTTCCAAGAGAACACAGTTTTCCAGATCATCAATTTCCACACACCTATCACAGAATCATCTAGGTTGGAAAAAACCTTGACGATCACCCAGTCCAACCATTAACCTAACACTGACAGTTCCCAACTACACCATATCCCTCAGCGCTATGTCAACTCTACTCTTAAACACCTCCAGGGATAGGACTTCACCACCACCCTGAGCAGCCAATTCCAACGCCTAACAACCCCTTCTGGAAAGAAATGCTTCCTGATATCCAGTCTAAACCTTCACCCCCAGTTCCCTCAGCCGCTCCTCATACGACCTGTGCTCCAGACCCTGCACCAGCTTCGTTGCCCTTCTCTGGACACGCTCGAGTCATTCAATGTCCTTTTTGTAGTGAGGGGCCCAAAACTGAACACAGGAATCGAGGGGCGGCCTCACCAGTGCCGAGTACAGGGGTCAGATCCCTTCCCTGTCCCTGCTGGCCACGCTATTGCTGACACAAGCCAGGATGCCATTGGCCTTCTTGGCCCCCTGGGCACACTGCTGGCTCCTGTTCAGCCGGCTGTCAATCAACACCCCCAGGTCCCTCTCTGACTTTTGGGTTGGAAGGGAACTTGTCTAGTTTCAAGCCCCCCTGCCTTTGGCGGGGACACCTTCCACAACCTGTGCTCAAAGTCCCATCTAACCTGGCCTTGAACACTTCCAGGGAGGGGGCAGCCACAACTTCTCTGGGAAACCTGTTCCAGTGTCTCACCACCCTCCCAGCAAATGAATTCTTCCTTATATCTAATTTAAATCTACCCTCTTTCAGTTTAAAATCATGACCTCTCATCCTGTCACTACACTCCCTGATAAAGAGTCCCTCCCCATCTTTCCTGTAGGGCCACTTTAGGTACTAGAAGGCCACTTTATAGTATAAGGTCTCCCTGGAGCCTTCTCTTCTCTAGGCTGAACAACGCCAACTCTCTCAGCCTGTCCTCATAGTATAGGTGCTCCCATCCCCTAATCATCTTCATAACCCTCCTCTGAACTCACTTCAACAGTTCCATGTCTTTCTAATATTAGGGGCACCAGAGCTGGATGTAGTACTCCATATGGGGTCTCATGAGAGCAGAGTAGAGCGGGAGAATCACCTGAACATGTTGCTAGCCCTTACTTTGCAGCTCTTATCACGTGTTTGAATGCAAAAGGCAAAGCTTAAAAATCACACTGTATACATATGTACACATTCCCTGCTGCTTTTCTTTACCATTTGATTTCTCAGGTTGTGACTGCACAGTGTAAAGCCTTTGCTGGAGGATATTGTCTGTATGCTGCCCCAAGTCCTGCTATTTGGCTTTCTCCACACCCCCAACACTCACCTCTTTCATACCAAAACAACTGTTCCTGAAGTTAGCAGAGACAAGTATCCATCTACTTTTGCAAGCAGCTACCTTTGTGTGCCATTAAGTTTAGGTTTTTACTACTTAAAATCATGTCAGCATTCAGTCCAGCTATGAATTGAGGTGCTTCCACTACAGACTACCACTTCCCCCAGACTATGCCCTGTTTTTCCCTCCATCCCTCACCCAGAGACTGGAAGATACTTCAGACCCACAAACAGTCCTGCGCCATCTCTACAAACTTGTCTGGCAATTGAGACCACTGGCTGCCCTGATTATCATCCCTGGACCTGCTCTGTTCTTTTTTGGGTGCCATGGCTCTCTGTCTTGCCTACTGATTGGCAGAAAAGAGACCCTACAACTCGAATAAAGTTATAAAGCAGGTATGTATACTCTGGCCGGGGTGCAAGGGGATTTCTCCACAAAGCTTGCACACCAACCACACATTTTACCAAAAACTCATAGAGTGTGAATATACATATTTGTTGGGTTACATAACCTAAAACGTACATATGCATGAGTAAGGCTAGGTTAGTTCAAAAGGCTGATGTCGGCAGTTTATATTCTCTTTGCACCTCCGTATTGCCTCCTGATGGTCGTCTTCGGGGGTCTTTGGGAGGAAGGCTCGTAGTCTTTCTCACACTGTTTTTCCCACAGAGCATACTCAGATTCTCTTGGCCGATTTCTTGAATAACAAGAGTGTTTTCCAGCCGGTTTACTCATTCTATCTTATCGAAGAGAACCAATAGAACTTCTACCATTCGTCTATGACTATCTTTACTCATTATCAAGACTCCAACTAGTTAGAGCTACCTGTTCCTCAAGGACAAACCATAATATTTTGCTGAACATTGTAGTACTTGGTAGATTTTCACAGTGAACTGCTTTGTTTTGATGAACACAGTAGTCCTTGGTAAAATTCCACAGAACAGTCTGGGCAAGGAGGATTCTTAGCAATATTTTTAAAATACTGTAATACTATAACTTGCTATAAGTAAGTAAATAAGTTGCCGAGCAGTTTTCTATAAGTAAATAAGTAAATAAATCTCAAAACAAGTAATCATTTGTCTGTATCACTGCCTCATTGGCTCTGGGCTCACCTGTCCTTGCAAAGCAGCCCTGCTCTTGCTGCTCCCTGACAGCTCTGAGTTCATGCAAACCAGCTGCTTCAGTACAGTTACTGCTATCCTGGGGATCTGACTCCAGCTAGAGAATTGAGAGTATGAAGTTCTTTTAAAGAGAAGCATCAAATTCTGCATATGACACAGTTGGACCCATTTGTAATCCCCATTAACTATTGCACTTTTGAAATCAAAATTTAGATAATCACTTCAGAAACACAGGGATTAATATGAAGAACTGTAATAGTTCTGAAATAGTACTTAAAGGAATCATGTTTCAAAGAGTTGCATGGTTCTTTCATGATACCTGAACACCTAATCCTAAAAATAATTCAAAATGATGAGTAGGGTTTGGCATGGATGATTGCTTGTGAGTCCGTGGAAATTATCCAGCTGAGTTCTACACAAGATTTAGTGTTAGACTTTCAAGTAACAGGGTTTTTTTTAGAAATCTTTCTAGATAGTTAATTTCTGTATAAGATTTTTAAATGAGTGATCTGTCTCCAGAAATGCAGGCTGGCTCCCACACTAAAAAGGACAATGGCATACACATTAACATAGCAGCATTCCAGGTGTGCAGGTTTTTACAGGCTAAGTTAAGTTTCTACATATATGTGATGGTATGAGGTGGTAGCAGATATGACACTGCATTGACTGAGGAATAAATCCCAATTACTTGATAGGGAAAGGCAGGATCTGAGAATTTGCTATAATAGATCAAATCTGTCCAACCCAAAATTTGTTTCTAAATAGCCCGTACTTTGTGCAATAATGTACATCATGTGTGACCCTATATAAAGCACACTATCTAGTGAACAACCAGAGAATAACCTTTTTTTCAGTATCATACCACCCACTGTAGGAGAAGATCAGGTTTGGGACTGAGTGTGTGATGATTTACCTAAAAAATCATGTCTTCTAACTGGTCTTTTCTTTTAAATATGCCAGGTTATTAAACCTAAGTATAGATTGGATGTGAATGTGGAATTTGAAGTCACCAGATTTTACAACAGTTGACTGAGGTGAAAGAAAAGGGCAAACCCATATGTTCAGGTCAGAACCATGTGGAGAATGAGAGATAGACAGCTTTGGGGGCTGGGTTTTTCAGTTTGATAAATGTCAGTTCAGACCTAACTGTCATAGACTACTAGATAAAAGGATAGAAAGTGCCAATTCCATCATCATATGTATTTTACTGTGCCTGTAAATACTTAAATTTGTAGCCTGCAGAAACTTATTAAATTTATTTATTAAATATGTATTATTACCTTTTCTAATTCTGATAGACTAGAAATACCATTAACTTTCCTGGAAAAGAATAAGACACTTGCCACTGGTTATATTACACCCTATAGTGCCAGACCACTTTCAGTAAGAAAAAGACAAGGTGGCATAATAAATTGAGGAATTAACACAAAAATATTACGTCTTTATCATATAAAGTGTGAAGTAAAGAGCCACACAGATTCCTGGTTAACTGTGAAATCCTTTAATTACCCTGTCATATAACCAATAAAAGAGCTGGGGAGGTGGTCTATCTCATAGCTTTGGCAAGGTGTCTGTTGTCTTACAGAGCTGAAGGTGTGATTTGTTTCTTTTGCTTTTCTAAGTGATTGCTTTGGTGAATTGAGTTTAATACATTTTCTACTCCACAGCATCCCAAACTGATGCCTGCACACTTCACCTCCTGGGAGGTTGGTTACATATTAGAGAGGTAACGGCTCAGTATAACACATGAATGCTCAGTGAGTAATTTCGGTATTTTACTGTCCCATCGGCATGCTGCCTTCAGGACATACATGAACAGCCTTCAATAGGGATCTACTGGAAGCTTCAGAAGAATTGGCAGGCCAGGATGACTCACTGCTCTGGATTTCTGAGGGTTTGCTACAAGTTGTTTCTCACACAACTTCTCTCTTGTGTTGGAGGGTGTGAGAGAGTGGCATTGCTCTAGACTGACTTGAAGAATTCTGGTGGACTGATGTAAAATTTTCAAGGGTGCCAATAGCAGTTTAATTCCTGAATATCAGCAGTTATTTGGAAGCCAAAGATCATCAGACAACCTCAACTTAAACTTTTGAAGCGCATCTCTTACAAGACTTTTCAAGGTGCTATAAAAGATAGCGGCAAAACAACTAACTGACCTGTACTGTACCATGCTGCTGTTGTATTCTGTGCTATAAAAGTTGGGGGTTTTTTTTCCAGGCCTTTCCTACTCACCAACAGAAAAAAATATGGTAAAGATGCTTACTTAATAGGAAACTCAGGACAATTAATCTGAAGTGGCTACAGGTGAGAATTTAAATTGGATTAATGAAAACACATTAAACCTCTGGATAATCACTCCCATTCAGTATTAAAATTCTTTAATATTATCTGTATATATTTATTTGGCTTCCCAAGTAAATTAAACCATGATTAGTGGGAGTCATTTTAATGCCAGTAAAAGTGTTGACATTGGAAGTGAAAGTGACAGACCTAAATTACCAAATCTGATTGATTTTGCTGGAAACAATTTTCAATTAAAACAAGCTGTCACAAAAGGCATAGCTGTTTGTTTGGTTGTTGGTTTTTTTTTTTTAAATCTCCATGCAAAAATTACTCATGTATGCTTGACCACAAAGATAACTTTTCAAAATCCAGAGATTATTACATGTAGAATATCTGCCTCTTTTATTATCTGTCAGGTTCCCTAACTTTAATTATTTTTTTCTCCAGATGCTTTTCATACAGCCCAAGAATGGCCACTTCTTGCAACTAGGATGTAGAGAATTTTGCTCTACTGTGTATTGTATGCATGTTGGAGCTTTTAGGAGAATAATTCTGTGTAGGAAGATGAGCTTGTATGGTAGCCCTGCTAATTTTTTTTGCATTTAGGACAAAGGAACATGCTGAAGTCAACGAACTACCAAGTGTTGTGTCTCAGTTGTAAAATGATTTTGGATGTCACTGACATCAAAGTATCTGAACCACAACTCATGTAGATTTAGTCAATTTTAGCTGAAGAAAATTCTCACGAGAGAAAGAAATTCCAAACTAAAAATAATATAAAATTAACAGTGACATAAAGCTGTACCACTATTTCACTCAGCAGTTGATGGAAAATTTTCACAAATAATTGCTGGCAATTCACCACTTCTGTTTCTTTTTAGGAGAACAAAAATATTTCTCTGAATCCATGCCAAAAAAAAAGGACTCTATGAAGGTTCTTCCAAAATCAAAAGTTAATGGACTTTTAGGAAAAATATAATGATTCAGCTCAAGGTGCCTATCATATATCATTAACTATGTGAAATTCTGGGGTCTCAACACCAAACCCCAAATTAAAATTGACATATGGGTGATTCCCACAGCCCTTCACAAAGGGATGGTGAGTTTGCCTTTAGGCTTCCCTCCAGGGTGCTCCGGCCTGGCAGAGAGAGCCATTGGGTAAATGAGCCCCAGGTGTCCCCCATGAAGTAAGCAAAGGTCAGGTGTCCCACTGAGGGATAAAAGCTGGGACCACCTGCAGGCAGAGGCAGTGTCTGTCTGTGAGGTGGATGGGTTTTGTAGGGTTCTCTGCTGGGGAAGGACCTCCTGCCTCCCTGGGACTGGGCTCCAGTTTTGTAAACATGGGCTGTGTAGAGATTCAGTATGTGGCTTCCTTGGTCTTATGTGTTTGGCTTGTTGACTTGGTTGTCTCCTGTCCCTTCTATGGGAGACTGCATTTCACCGTTTATTCCACCCATTGTTGGTTGTGTGGTGTCATTGTTGGGGTCAGTGGGATTGATGCTGATTATGTATGATCTGACTGACTTGTTTGTACCCCAGCAGTCACCTATGTACTGACCCTTTTGTGTCAAGTACAATCTGGTTATTGGTTCATCTTTATGCTGGCGGTGTTTTTTGTGCTAAGCCTGGTAACTGGCAAAACACTAGGCAAAATTGTCACATTTCAAAGACTTCAGTGAGAGACCCTGTGGTGGTGCAGATTCCCTACACCATGTAGTGATGTTATGCCCAGCCAACATTGTGTTCTTGCTTTGGCTTCAAATGCAGTGAGTTGGGACAGCCTGGTACTCTTTTGTCCTAGCTATGGTACAGTGAGTTAGTACAACTAGGCCCTCCCTAACCATACCTGAAACTCCTGTTGCCTGGAACTGTACTTGAAACTCCAGCTGCCTGGATCATGGCATGCCCTGGAAGGTGCTAGAATTACCTGACAAGAACTGTGGCCAGAATTAAAATATCTTGACCAAAGTCCTGCGATCCTACGTAACCATTTGACCTCTCTGGGATTGCATCAGGCTGTGACTCGGTATCTCTCCCTGAGTTGGGACACCTCTCAGGCTATATTTCATGAGGATTTCAAATAAAAGATCTCACAAGGATTTTGAAGAATAGATTTTGTGAGAATTTTCAAGATCGTCTGCTGATGATAGATGCTGATGAAGAAGGAGTCGAAGACAATCTGCTGACAAATGCTGATGGAAGAGAATAGTGAGTAATCCACTACATTTAGATTTTGCTAAGCATTGGAAGTCATGTGGTCCCAATAATTTATTATAATTAGCAATGAGAGAAAAATCTTAATTGTGGATTAACCTCTGTACGTCTATGTGTGTTTGTGTGTGCAATTCATTTTAGGAATCTTTGTAATGTTGATTATAGCAAGTTTTATTACATCGCTCTATGTGGCTGATGATTATTAAAAATCATATAACCTAATCTTGTGATTTATCATAAGAGTGCTAATAAATCTGAAAGTGATGCTACATCAGGGAAGTTGTGTAGGATCCATAATCACTCATTCCCTGACAAATTGATGTAGTCACTCAACAGGTTATCCTTACCCTTTATCAATTAGGCATAAATGGTTGACTGAGTCTGGGACTAAGATAGGGTCTAGCTGAACCTAAGTTCCATCAGGAGTTTAAAAAGCTAGAGTGAACTTTGCCATCAAACTGCGTTAAGACACACTATTACAAATTCATATTAAAATAACTTTCTACCTTTGACAGTGATTCTTTAAGTGATTGCATATACACTCATCCACAGCAGGATCCCTCCTAAAGTCTCCCTCTTACAAGCTAGAACTAAGAACAATATGGATATGATTTAACCAGAGTTTGAGTGTCAAAAGTAATAAAAAATGTCAGTGAAAACTTTATCTTAAATAAACTTTTAACAAGAATCCAGAAGCAGAAAAGCTTTGACAAACTATTTGAAACTCCATGGGAAGATAAATACTCTGACCAAAACGCCAAAGAATTTTTTAGTTTTTACTAAAAAAAGCTAAACATATTGAGAAATACAATAATTAATAATTCAGAGTAATGCATTAATAAGATGTATCTCAAGGAGTTTTATAAATTGAGAAACACATTCAGCATATGGATAAGTAGAGAAAATCTACTGGATGTAGTATAGATGACAGGGCAATTTTACCATATTTTTAACCACAACTCTAATTCAGAATTGCAGGTGGGTAGACTGTCAGCTGAATAACAAATAATGCTTTGTTTTATTAACCCATATAATGGTCACAGCTGTGATGTGTCAACATTTCTCTGTTTATTTTATGTTTACTGCCATTGTTTGGTAATCCTTTGGGTTGTCAAACATTATCTTGAGCTGACTGGGCATTCAGGAAAAGATTCATCTCGGATCACTTTGACATTTAAATGTTAGACTTCTTGTCTAAGATCTTCTATTTTACAGTTTTTCTTGAATGTAACTGAAAGTGGAACTTCAGCGAAACAAGCAATTCATGCCTTCTTTTGGAGTCATGTAGCTCAAGGTGCAATGTATCTTAAAATGATCTTTCTTCACAGGCTGCAGAGGCGACCTAGGCAACTGATTTAAATTAGACACTTATTTTTCTGATGGCTGAAGTTAGGTACAATGAATCTCACTCTGTAGATACAGTGTAAAGTTTTATATTTTAAGGAGAAAAACAGTCTGTCTGTTTTTAAAATTGGTTTTGTTTTCCCTTATTGTGTGTGGTTGGATTAGTATTAATATGAAATGTGAACAGCCAAAGCCTTTTTTCTTCATTCAGAAAGTGTATTCACATTCAATGTATTGTTTAAATTTCAGTTGTAGACATCTGTTCTCCACATCACTGCCCTTAATAGATATGGCTGTTCCAGAAAGCTGACAAGGTCCAGGACCTAGCCTAAACAGCAGCATGTGATCATACCTGACGCTGACTTCTCAGTATAGTCCCTGGAAGGCTTTTGCCCTTGCCCAGTTAGCAATTTTCCAGCAGTTTCTGGGCACAGTTCAGAAGGAGTCTGGCCCATGGACTATCCCCTAGGGGTGATTTGGATGCAGCAGCCCTGGATTTGAACAGTGGTTGAAGCAAGCCAGTTTAGCTTTGCTTCACATGTGCAGTGAGAGTTTGCCTTAGGGCTGGAGAACAGCCCTTTGCTATCAACATGTAGATGTTGCCACAAGGGCTATGCATATGTAAACATTGAAGTGAAGAGAGCTGCTGTTAAATACCTGATTAAATGGTCTCTAAATGAGGACCTACATGGTAATTTATACTATCTGTGACATTATATGTTAGTATATTACTCCTTATACCGTTAATGCTTACACGCTTAAAGAAAACCATTCTTCCACTCAGAGGCCACTATATGAAATACTTGTAGCTGGGGTGGAAGAGGTAAAAAAAGCCAAAGACTTCGAGTGAACTGCATACCTGGAGCATGAGGAATGGATCTCATAATCATCTGCTTAATTATAAACTCATTCTTACATCCCTTAAAGGTAAAGGGTTTTGAGCATAGGCTTAAATACTTTGCTGAATAACCCTCAGGCCTTAGTATTTCCACTAACTTCAGTAGGAATATTCAGAGGCTGTAAAGCTAAGTGTTTGTGTAAACTTTTCAGACTGATCTTGAATAGAATCAATCCTATGAGTAAATGTTATTCAGTTTAAGCTGGGTTTGGAAAAGTAAGAGTTATGTAGTCAGTATACCAAGTCAACATCTCACAAGTATTTTCCTTGTACTGATTTTCAACTTTTGACAGTATCTCTATATCTGCATGAAGTCACTATATATAAGCAACACATAAATATGAAATATATATAGGGTTTAAAGTAGCTGATTTCCTAAATTCACTGCATAAATATTAAATACATAGCCTGCTAAATATCAGCTTAAAATTCTACTTTGATCTTTCTTTTTCACTTTTTCTGTAAGAACCCCAATTTTCTAGCAGATCCCTCTGAGTTGCTGAACTCCCTGCACCCAAAAAGCTAGAAATAATGGTGGTGGTCAAAGTAGAAAAACACTGCATTGTTCATAAAATAAACACATATATGTCACAAAAAATATCTGTGATCTGACCCGTCTGATTAAGTATTTTTTCTCCCCAAGGAAATTTTAAAAAAATTCTTATACACACTGTTTTCAAACATATCTACCCAATAAAAGCAAGTATTTCCTCATGCAGCCTCATCATTGCCCAGTGGGAAACGCTACATTTCAAAAGCAGATGTTCTATTAGGGGTGCGTATCTAAGAGTGCAATGTCTCTACATTACCCTTTGTTTAGGCTTTAGAGTACTTGACATGAAACCAGGAAAACCTTTTCTTTAAATTTCATCTGCGAATAGACAAAAACATGCATCAGCAAAATCAAAATTATTCATATGTATTAATCTCAAATCATCTTGAGCCAAAGGAGTCACCTTACTGAGTTAAATTATTTAAACTGAACCCTTTTGGGATGTTACCTAACATATGTGACCATTATGCAAATAACATTTTTGTAAATTCTTAGCCTCATAATGTTTGAATAAATGTTATGATGTTCCCCTTCATTAAATGTGTCCATTTTAAGAATTAAATATTGAAACAATGTCATCTCCAAATATATACATTTCAGGGATAAATTCAAAAATAACTAGTGATAAGGAATAAAACTGATCCGAATTTTATGGAAAACAGACTTATCAGCTGAGTCTATCTGATAAAAGTGAATTTGGGAGCAGATTTCCCAAATTCAACTTCAAGTTGAATTCAGGTTTTGTTAGTGCTCCAAGTATCTGATTAATTCTTTTTCCCTCTTTTTTAATCTGAAGTAAACAGATTATGAAATTGAGTCTACCATTTCATGGAAAACTTGCATATCAAGGTGGCAAGCTATCTCTGTGTACAGAGTAAGAGGATGCTTAGGGTCTAGGAAACCAAGAAGAAAAGATCAAATAAAATGGGCCTGTTTAATTTGAAAGAGGGAAGATGAAGAGAATTATAATAAGTCTCCAAGTGCATAGAAGGCTGCTGCGAAGGACAAGGCTGTTTTCCTGGTCTACAGAAGATAGGAAAATAAGATGAGAACTTAAATTTTAAAATGGAAGATTCAAGATAGATAATGGGAAAAACTGTCTGATGGGGCGGTTATCAAAGCACCACACTTGATTTTCTAGTCACAGACACTCTAGCATAGGAATTGGTCAGAAAAACTTCTACAAGGAAGGACTTAAATGTTTTATTCTTTCTTGGGACTAGGAGGTGGACTACATATCCTTTTATGGTTCTTACTAGACCTAATTATTAATGACTCTGACAGTGTGTGCTTTGGCAAATAGTGCACTTATATACACAGATTTCAGTCGCTTCCTAATTTTGAGTGGAAAAGGAAGTTTTTCTGAGACTTGTGTCTGGTCATTTCTTAAAAATACATATTCATTTCATTCACTTACAAATTCATTTCTACACATGCTTTACATTTGACACTATAGCATCTGGTAATCCTAGTTCCCCTTCTGTTGAATCTCTATGGAACACAATCTATGGAAAAATGGGAGGGGGGGGGCATGCGTGTGTATTTAATTGTAATGACTTTCAAAAACAAATTCTCTCCCTGGAGTCTGCTTAAACACTGTAACCATCATCTCTTATTCTAAAAAACTCAGTGGGACCAATATCACCACACAAAAAAAATGAAATTGCTTCCATGAAATTACAAGGCTTCAGTCTATAATTCAAAAATTCTTTTGATATCCAATGCTACCATACTATTAATATTTTTCATTTATATTCAAGATTGACAAAATACAGCATGAATCCCAGCACTTCAGCCAAATACTGATTGCTTACTCTGTAACATAATTCATGGTTAATTCTATAATGCAGCCAATGTTTTTGCTGGGAAATCACCTTCTTATTAAAGCAACACTCAGTAACCTTTTGAATAGTCAACCTATGGTGACATTGTGAGGGTTTTTTTTTGGTAAAGCATTCCAGCTAAAGAGTAGAAAGAATGCCATATCATTCATTTGCTTCAGTAGAAAACTACAAGAAACATTGGCTATGCTAAGAAATCAGACTTGGCCATCTGTCCCATTAAACCCTCTGTTGTTTACTATGGAGACTATTCCATTTATTCAGAGGTCATTCAATTCCTTCCATGTTATTGTCTATTGAGAAATATAAAAAACCCGCACACTTCTTTCTAACTCCTTAGAATACTTTATGTCTTTTTAACCCATGAAGTTATTATTGAGGAAAATGCAGTTTTTCAGTGCAAATGCACGATAATTTTAAGTGTCTTTTCCTTTCTGCTGGGAATTTTCAGAATACCACTATTTTGAGTATTCACAGAATCATCTAGGTTGGAAAAGACCTTGAAGATCATCCAGTCCAACCATTAAGCTTTCACTGACAGTTCTCAGCTACACCGTGTCCCTCAGCGCTATGTTGACCCGACTCTTAAACCCCGCCAGGGATGGGGACTCTACCAGCTCCCTGGGCAGCCCATTCCAATGCCTAACAACCCCTTCTGGAAATAAATGCTTCCTAATACCCAGTCTAAACCTTCCTTGGCACAATTTAAGGCCATTCCCTCTTGTCCTGTCGCTTATTACTTGGTTAAAGAGGCTCATCCCCAGCTCTCTGCAACCTCCTGTCAAGGAGCTGTAGAGGGCGATGAGGTCTCCCCTCAGCCTCCTCTTCTCCAGACTAAACACCCCCAGTTCCCTCAGCCGCTCCCCAGCAGACCTGTGCTCCAGACCCTGCCCCAGCTCCGTTGCCCTTCTCTGGACACGCTCGAGTCATTCAATGTCCTTTTTGTAGTGAGGGGCCCAAAACTGAACACAGGAATCGAGGGGCGACCTCACCAGTGCCAAGTACAGGGGTCAGATCCCTTCCCTGTCCCTGCTGGCCACACTATTGCTGACACAAGCCAGGATGCCATTGGCCTTCTTGGCCCCCTGGGCACACTGCTGGCTCCTGTTCAGCTGGCTGTCAATCACCCCCCCAGGTCCCTCTCTGACTGGCAGCTCTGCAGCCACTCCTCCCCAAGCCTGTAGCGCTGCTGGGGGTTGTTGTGGCCCAAGGGCAGCCCCCGGCATTTGGCCTTGTTGAAACTCCTCCAGTTGGGCTCAGCCCATGGCTCCAGCCTGTCCAGGTCTCTCTGCAGAGCCTCCCTGCCCTCGAGCAGATCAACACTCCCACCCAACTTGGGGTCATCTGCAAACTGACTGAGGGTGCACTCGATCCCCTCGTCTAGATCATCAATAAAGATGTTAAACAGGAGTGGCCCCAAAACCGAACCCTGGGGGACACCACTCATGACCAGCTGCCAAATGGATTTAACTCTGAGGAGTTAAAAGTAGTATTCTTCCTGTATAATCCATTTCTTAAGAATATCCTTTATTCTCCTCAATTTAACACTACTGATTTCTAGAACTCTTAAATTTCCATAGAAATATTTATAAAAGATTAAATAAAGCATGTATAATCTTCTATAGAATCATTCAAAATGTAAATAGTCTCTTGAGTAGGCTTTATCACTTTGGGTTTTGGAAAGCTCGCTCTTGTTCTACCCAAACATTTTTCACTCTCTGAAAAATACATTGTGTATTAAAAATAATAGGACCCTGATATGCACTGCATAAAATATATGATTTTTTTAATTTAAAAAACAACTGCAGTGCCAGATCATTTTGCTTTGTTAGACCTGACCATCTCACTGATACTGTACCACTTGTATAAGGGAGATATTGTGATACTGCTGGCCAGGAATTTAATGCTCTGTTATGATAAATCATGAAAGTTCACACTCCTAAGAGGAAAAATAAATTTGCCTGAAGGAATGTGGATGTCTCACAGAATGTTTCTGACCACTACTGTTTCTCTTGAACTGACAATGATTTAGATTGCTTTTAGAGAAAGTAAAATTTTGTTATTAAAATTTGACGTTTTCTATAAGAAAATATTTTACATCTTTTGAGTAGATTTAAAATTAAAATAATAGGAAATAATAAAGAATAATATGTACTTTATAAAATAGTTTAAGAGTCTGATGGCATATTTCCTCTTTCCCTTTTGCTGCTAAGCAAAACTGCATTGAGTCTTTCTCCTTTTACCACTGAAAAATCTCTTCTAAAATGTAAATTCCTTATGAAGCTAATTTTCTTGTAAAAAAAAAATATGAATCCCTACATGTTCACTATTGAAGATAAGGTACATTTTTAAGTCCCAGACAGTATAATATGCATTTGTTTCAGGTACTGAGGCTAACAGGATGGTAAGGATTTGGTACCATAGGGTGTATGTCCATGGTTATTTAATTTATTGCTATTAAATCCTGTACTAGTCTATATTCTTCAGAGCAACGTTTCTTTACTGGAAGAATAGGGGTATTTAATTCAGACTGACATTCTCTAAGCAATTCATACTGCATGAAAGTATTTATCAAAGGCTCCAATCCTTTGCATGTCTCCAGCCTAATAGCATATTGATTTACCCTTACCAGGTTCTCCCATTTTGATTTCTCTTTTAAATGGGATCATGTTCTTCATTTCACTTGGTTTGTTTGAGGCCCACACCAAAGGAATTACCACATTCAATACCATGTCTGGGATGTTGCTTTCAGGCTCTTCCAAAGTCTTGTTTGTCAGCAAACAGATTTGAGCTTTCCATGCAGTTTCTTATGGGATGTGCAACTGTACAGAGTTCTCAGTATTTGAGTGTTCAGTTTGCATAAATCTCACCAATGGCCACAAAGTTTTCTTTCCTATTGCTAGTAATTGGTATTGTAGTCTTCCTTATGGGCTCTTTACATCTAGTCACTACTGAATGAGCAGCCTCACTATCTATTGAAAAAACTAATTTCCTTCCCCAGCTTAACTGGAACAAGGGGATCCACTGGGGATGCTTTGATGTTCTCCCCAAGTCCCCTTCATTCATTTTCTGAATCCTCTAAGGATATTGACACTCCCTGACCGGCCCTTCCATTCCCTATCTCAACATTAATTTTCCCAGTGCCCTTCCTGTCTACAAATAACACATTGATTTTGATCAGAGATGCTTCTTTGTGTTCCAGGACTTTTACTTATGTCTCCACAACCTCCCCTTCCTTTTCTTCTTACTCCACCTTTTCTATCTACAATTCCTGCAGCTAAGACAAGCTTGCAACCTCATTCCTGTTTGTTCTTTCTTTTCTTTCTCTATTATTATAAACCTTATAGGCAATTTCAGTCAACTGTGATCTGGATATTCCCCCTGCCCCATCCACTTTTTAAAATTCTTTCTTACACCTTGAGATGACTGGCCAATGAACAACATATTAAACACTTCTAATTTGCCTCTTCTTCTGGGTTTAAGTCAGTCCACTTCCTAGATACCTTACACAATCCCTTATAGGGTTTTCTTCAGGCTTTTGTCTAACTTCAAATATTATTTAGACAGATTTTTCAGTTTTGGTACCCCATGCTGTATACTGTATAGAATCAACTGTTGGTATTGTTTCAATTTAGATTTTCCATATTCAGCATTGGATCCCATCACAGACCTTCTCCCAAATATAAATACTGATTAAGATGCTCCCATGGATTCCTTTTTATTCCCTCTCCTTTTCCCTTATCGATTACCATCCTCCTTTCTTCTTCAGTAAAAAAAGTTACTCAATATAGCCTGTATATCCCTTCAGTTAGGATTATGAGTCAGCATGATGGTTTCTAAAAGCGGATACATTCCTTCAGGATTCTGTCGGTATGAACTGACAGATTGTTTCCAGTTTAAAAAGTCTGAGCTAGTAAATGGAACATGTTCAAAAACTGGTAGACCCTCTGTACCCCCACTTGTCTCAAGGGCACCTGTATTACCAGTTGGGTATGTCCTGAGTCCTACTTAAAATAGGGCTAAAGTTTTCATCTCCCATTTGCCCTCTTCTCTGCTCCACCCCATGGTCCTTTTGCTCTTTGTCTTCTCCTGTCTTGACGTTATATGGAGGTCGGGGAAAGGGAGCCAGCATCTGTACATCTTCCTGCTCATCTCCCGCACAATATATAATCCCCTGCTTTTCTCTTTTTCTTATCTCCCCTAATTACACCTTTTCTGAATATCTGGGTTTCTATACGAAGTCATAAAAGCATCAACATATGGGACTTCATTCCATTTCTCACGTCAATATCAAAACAACATCAGCTGCAATATAGTATTAAACTGCAATGACTTGTTTTCCAGACACCAATTACCATCATCCAGTTTGTAGCTTAGCCACCACTGATTACAGTATTGCTTCATTTTCTCACAAGTCATTGGATCTCCCCCAAACTTGACATTTTGCTTTATACACTTTCTTCTGTAAGGACTACTTACATTGAGTATGGCAACCAGCTGGATGCAGCCCTAATGGAAATCCTGTGGCTGACACTGGCTCAGCAGATGTTTCTCTTGGCAGCTATTCTGATGTAAACAGTCCTCTCCACCCTTGCCCAGAGGTATTCCTGTTTGCTCCTGTGCCATGCCCTTCAGTTGTACTGTACAGCTGTTTGTGGGACTGTGACATGAACCAAACCAAGGAGCTGATTAAAAAGACACAATAGCTTCACTTTTTTAAGATATTTTTGCTCAAAATGAGCTGACCAATATGTATATATCTGTGATCATTTAGCAAATCATGTTTGCCACATGAGACCATAAACATCTCTGATAGAACAAATGAGATGGTATAGAGACATGAACAAGCATGGGGTCAGGGGAGGTAGACAAGAACAGAGAAGAGTCTGTGGAACCGGGGCCTTGCTACCACGGTAAAAAAAACACAAATATAAAAATTTTCAAAGCTTGCTTTTGAACACCATCCATTTTGTGAGTGGTGAGAGCAAGGTCCTCTCTGTTTATAACACTACTTACAGAATGAGTGTTTAATACATCAGCAGCTTGGCAGGATTCATTTTGTGGTTATCTTTTTTTGAGTGAGCATCTGGCTCCATCAACTGCTACCCAGTATAATGAAACAACAGACTCATCCAAATCATGTGAGTCTCAGATATATGTCATGAAAAGAGTCCAACACTTAGGGCTGTTTGGTTGGATTATTTTCTCTTTTTTCCCCTCTGTGAATATTTATTTTGTTAGATTTATCTCTGTTCCATTTTTTTCTCTTCTTGACTGTAGGTTTTTAAAAGTTCCAGATGAAGTGTCATCAGATAACATCTAGAAAAAAAAAAAAAAAGTCTTTTGATTTCTTAGCATTGGTTCTATATTTAACTTGTATATGTGGAATTGAAGCAGACATTAGCAAGAACTCTAGCAGGCAAACTTGTATTGGCAAGGAAATAGATACAACATTAGTGAATTCTGAGTCTTCTGAATCTCTTATTTCTATTACTTCTCATTCTAAGCTGAGGATTGTTGGGTTGGAAGAATCATCTGAAAGAGATATATTTCATGTGGTGGCTCCATTTTGTGCACTCACAAGGGATCATATACAGAATGTGATTCATAATACACTGATCAGCGCCAGCCATCTTAATATCAGCAAATGCAGACAGTACAAACACCAATCTAATATTTGTAAATGACTTCTACTTTTAGAATAGCTGGAACTGAATTCACAGTCTGCACTACACTGAACTTTGTGATTCAGACTTATTTCTAGACAAGAGATAATGCAATAACCATAGACCATTTTTTGCTCTACATCTACTTCAAAGGGGAATTTATTTTTTTTTAACTCCTTCACTCCAGTTGTCTGAAATTCATTTTATTTTTGTCTTTAGGTGCCTTGAACATGTCCAAAGCTTCACAATTTTTTCATTTAAAAAAAAACGGTTCCCTCTTCTCAAAGCTCTGTTTGCATAAACCACAAAGTTAAAAAAATAATATAATCAAAGATGGGCCAAACCGGTTGACGTTTGTCTCCCTGCAAGAAAGTGAGGACATCTACCAGCTGATTGTATATTCTGATGTGCAGAAACTTGAGCAAACATAGCAGAAGTCCTACCTGGATGAATGGGCAAGTCCTGATGAAGCTCATACAGAAAAAAGAAAGACCACAGAAGATGGTCATACCCATGAGAAATATAGAAGCATTGCCCAGTAGTGCAAGGATTGAATTATGGAAGTCAAAACTTATCTGGAGTTAAAGCTAGAGAGGAATATGAGGGGCAAAGAAGGGCTTCTGTAGGTACACTGGCAGTGGAAGGAAGGTTAGGGAAAATCTGGTCAGTGAGACACAGGTCCTAGTTATAAAAGACATTGAAAAAGCCTGTTTTCACTGGTAAGACTTGCCCTCTGGCATCCCAGTTCCCCAGGCCTACTAGCAGAATGTGTGAGAGTGAAGCAGTACCCACAGGAGAGGAAGAGAGTTAAGGTGTGTCTATGCCACTCAGAGATGTAGAAGTCTGTGGGACCAGACAGAATGCAATCAAGGATGCTGCAGTAGCTGGCTAATGTCCCTACAAGGCCTCACTCTATCATCTCTGAAAGGTCATGGTGACCAGGGCAGTTTCCTGATGACTGGAAAAAGGAAACTATCACACTTGTCTTTAAGAAGGGGAGGAGAATCTGGGAAACCACAGGTGTCTCAAGCTCTTGAGAACATTATGGGGCAAATCCTTCTCAAAGAAATTTTTAAGCACATGAAGAATAAGGATTTGACTGAGAACAGGCAACAAATCATGTCTGACCAACCTCATTGCCTTCTACAATTCAATGACTAGCTCCATGGACAGGGGGACAGCACTGGGGACAGCAGTGGATGTGTATCTTGGCTTTAGCATGTCCTTTGACACAGTCAATGGTATCTTTATAGACAAATTTGTGAGACAGAGACTAAATAAGTAGATAATAAAGATAGCTGCTGTTAAATCATACTATGGAATAAACTAGAAAGTCATCTTTAATAGGTAAGAGATTATTTTTAAATTGGTAATAAAAAATAATGAAAATATTCAATATATAATGAGAATTAAAGTATGAAGAAAGCTTTGTTTCCAGAAGAACATACAGATACTCCCAAAGAAGCTTAAGCATTCCTTTATGTTTAGAAAAATCCTCTATAAATTAATAGTCAGTCAAGCTTCCAAATGTTAAAAACAAAACAAAACAAAAAAATAAGAAAGAAAGAGAAGTAAGCAAGCTGAGTTTGAAATAAAACTACTTTCAGGAGAAGAGGGGAGGAGCAGAAGAAATGTAGGCTGCCCATTTTGCAAGTAGAGAAGTCTATGTTCCAAATTACTTAAGTAAACACAGTTTTTCATGTTATGTCCTGACATTCTGTACCCTTCTTTCAGCCTTTGCTCCCGTTTTATCAATTAGTTCAACATGATTAACATCAGCAGCAATATTTGCTGGGGTAGAACTAAGACCTTTGCTCACTGTTGTCATGGGGAGAGTGGAGTTTTGCCTGCAGCCATTTCTCAAGGCAATAGATTTCTGTAAGTAATCACACAACACCACCACAACTGGAGGTTATGACAGTGGTTTAATTCACTTATTTCAGCCTCTCTATAACTTCATGACTACAGCTTCACTCCTTCAGGAGTCAGTACTCCCAGGGTTAACACTTGCTTTAGTTGAGTCACCTTAAGTGACATATTTTATCTCACATTGAATTCACATTTCACTCTACCATTGATGCTTTTCATTTAAAAAGCCCAAGGTAAGCCAACAGCACATCTGACACAGGTTTAAGTAAAAAGAAAATTAAAGAAATAAAAATTGAATTAAAACCCCCAACAAATTAAAAATCCCTTTTTCAATTAGATTTCTATTTGGATGACTCTCTTCATCTCACTTTAGTTCTTATAGAGTTGACAGAAAAGAGGGAAAGCGAGCAAGGGAAAGAAGTCTGTATTGAAGACCAACATTTCTTTGATCCACTATTCTGCTTCGGATGCTCTTTTTCAGCCCAGATCAGAAAGGTTACTGAAAGGTGACAAAATGCAGGACAGCATTTGTTTCACAGCATTAACAAATACTGCTAAAGTAGAGTTTCCATTTATTAAGACACATGATCACTTTCAAAATATAATAGTGGTCATTTCTCTCTTCCACCTAGTACAGAAATACAGTCTGAAATGGAGGAAAATTTCCAGAAGGATCAGCAGGCTGAATAGCTTGGAAACATCCAGCTTGAGTTTACAACCTGAGATATATGGCCACAGTCCTGGGTTACCTTTCAAAAGAGGATACCAGGAGAAAACCCTGGAAATCTATTCCAAATCCTAGAAATTATACTTGAGGGGATAATTCTCATTGGGCAAAGACATGAATTAGATGACCTAAAGGTGTTTTCCATTTCTGTTTAAGTCTTTTAAAAATAGATATATGTTTAATAAATTCTTATAACTTCTACAAATATCCCAAAGTATGCTAGCAGATCATTTGAGTTTAACTAAAAGACCCAGCTGGGCCTGACCTTGCAAAACCTTACATCAGAAGTTGCTACCTAAATAAACAGAGCCTCAGATTTGGTGAGCTGTACTTAGAACTCATTACTAGGATCCAGGGGAGGAACTATGAGATAGTAACTGGTACCTTCTATTCTCTCCTATCCTCATGACAGGTATGAGATAAGTAGAAGAGAATGAATCCTACTGCTATATGAGGGCCCTGGTACATAGTCAAGTCACAAAAGCTGAGAAAAGGATTTTCGAATTGAGGGCTATTCCCTCTATTCAGTCCCAGATTTCTTCCACTTAAGGATTCCCTCAGCATGGAGGAGTGCTTCTGGCAGGACTGCTTTGCACTTCTTGTATACACCAAGAAACAACTTAGGGGACATATTTTGAGATAAAGGGCTAAATCCTCTGTTTTTCAATAGCTATGCAAGCAATAAAACAAATGAGGCCATTAATGAGTCTGAAATTTTAGAAAATATTTTCAGCAATGAACTTTACCTTGACAGCTGCAAATCTTATTGCTATCGAGTACAGATGTTGCCAAAGAAGTTTCAGTAGTCATAACATGAGGTCTGAAAAATAATTTCATTGGTCAAAGCCATTAATTTTGCTTTCAAAGTCAAAATGTGTTATTTCAGAAGCCTGTATGGCATGAATATAAAAGAAAACAAACATTTCCCTAAATGCCATGCCTAAATGTCATGAACTGCTAATGTGAAAATACAATTGAATATGTCATAGAATCATAGAATCATTCAGGTTGGAAAAGACCCTTGGGATCATTGAGTCCAACCATCAATTAAATGTTTTCATGACAGATACTGGAGGAATGTCTAATAAATGGTTTCATTTAGATAATGTTATAGCACAAAATCTGAGACTCACATGTGGTGCAATAACAGAGAGACATAATACTTTCCCACAATGGTCTAAAGAGAGAAAAAGATATATTAGGTTTTGATTTGTTCTGTATCAATTCACCTCTTCTGAATGACTTCTAAATCAGTTACTACCTTTCTTTGAAACTGAACAAAAAATAGCTTTTTCACCTTTCACAGAAATACTGATAGAGGAATTTTTCCTTCTCACATAAAAACCTACTCCTGTTAGAGGAAGGAGGCAAACAGTAAGAAAACTCTTTCATTTACAGAATTCAGTGAACTCAGTCTTGTTCTGAAGTCTGCCCTGCACAGTGGAGTCCTAGAAGGCAATATGCTTTTGACTAGTCACCTTGCAGAGCTGCGTGGCTCCCACTCTCCTGAGTCAAATGTCCATCTTATTTCTTTTGGTCTATTTTCTGTAGACTCACATATTTGTCTTGTGACTAAATCCCAGCAGCTCCAGTAGCTCAGCAAAGGCTATAACCACAAATCTGTTGTGGTTACTTGTGTCCTAGCTTCTTACCAGCTGAACTTTTAAATTGTTTATTCATTTGGGAAAGATTCATGTTCCTGCAGATTATACATTAGCATCATGTGTTAATAAATCTAATTATAGAGTGCTAGTATCACATCTCAGTGTTGGCTCTGTCCAAAGAAAATGATCCTTGACCACATCTGGTTTTAGAGATCAGATGTTTAGTCAACTGATTCAAGCCATCAGTAACTACTTTAGGGTGAACCAAATCCTGCCCTTCTAATTCTTCACAGCTAAAGATTTTGTCAAACATAGTATTAATATCAAAGATGATATTAGCCTCTCATCACTTGACCAAGGAGATTCTTTACACCTAGATTTAGGCAACTGACACCCTCCTTTACTCCCTAGTGATTAGCTTTGCCCAGTGAGGGCAGCAATTGCAAAGACTGGTTTGCAGACAGTTTGTAGCCATGCTTCTAGGACATGGGCAGTAAAACTCAACATGTTCGCTGGGACAGAGAACCAAAAGTGGGACTTACAACTTTATCAGGAAGGACTCCTGGCAATATTAAGTGAGGAGACAGGCAAGGGGTTAGTCAGTGTGGACACACATACCACATTGCAGTTTCTGTAAGTGGGAGTTTCAGTCATACAGCTTAACTTCCAGTACTCCCAGAGGTTTCTCAACTTCAACATATAGTATCCTCTGAAACAGTTTGTACTTCCTGACCCAAAAAGCTTAAGTCTGTTGCTAAAAATTACAGCTAGCAACATCTGCAATTGAACTGTTGCTGAAACACACTTAATTTGTACCACAGAGTGCCTAGACCTAACGGATTTGCCTGGAAATTGTTTTCCCAACTCACAAAACTTTATGAGCTTAGGGAAATGTTCCTAGACAAACATAACAGCTTTAGAAGTTTTTTACAAACAGAAAAAAAAAAAAAAAAAAAAAAAAAAACAAACAGAAAAAGCAAACAGAAGCTGTCAAGATATGAACTCACATACTAGCAGTTATGGCCATTGCCTTATATGTGAAGTATTTTTGTCGCACTCCCAAGCCCCATACAAATTTATTTCTACAAAGCAGTGCAATTCTAAGAACTGAAAGTGAGAGAGAGAACAAGCAGCATTGACTGTGTTGTGGAAGACAGTGGTTAAGCTGCTGGTGTATGTCCATAGGGAATAAAGTCCAAAAGGATAAACCGTGAAAGAACAGAAAAAAAAAATATTTAATTATTAAATAGCATAATTTAAAGGTCATACTTGTAATGAAAGAATTCTGTATGTCCTGATTTCTAGAATCAATCCTGCTCAATTGGCCAAAATCAAGATGAGGTTAGCAGGACTCTGCCCTCTTTAGTGCTTGAATTGACCGTGGCATACAATTCCTCACCTCCAAGAGATCAAACTGTCATTGGTTCTGGCCCAAGGTAGGGATAAAAGCAACAGAAGGCACCTAACCTAAAATCCCATTAAATATTTGATAAGTTGGTTCAAATGTTCAAGCTGTAAATTCTGTAATTTTTGTCAGGTCTTATAGCATACTGTGTGCATACTTAGAGCATACTGTATGCATTTTTCTCAGGTCTTATAGCCTGAAGCATATTGTATGCATTTCATTTTTCTCTTAATCTAGCAGTTGGAAACAGACTGAAGCCATGGATGCCCGGAAATAAGCATAAATATTTGCATCAGGCTTTTCCACTTAGAATGACATTTTTCACTTTTCCATGCTGCACAGGCTTTTTCTTGCCTGTGGTGTTCTTTCTGTCAATTTTGTTTGGGTTTTTTGAGTCAGAGTACTTACTGATGGAAAAAGTGAGGCATACTGAAGGTATATATCTTTACATATTTGTCTGAATTTCAAATTTAAAAATAGTTTCATATTTTTGACATATATTAGCTCCTAGTTCATGTG
This sequence comes from Athene cunicularia, assembly GCF_003259725.1. NCBI lineage: Eukaryota > Metazoa > Chordata > Aves > Strigiformes > Strigidae > Athene > Athene cunicularia. The sequence goes on along the minus strand of NW_020799091.1, from coordinate 25,425,624 downwards.
TCATACAGAAGCCCTCATCCCTACACTTAAAAATATTTTGCCTAAAATTATTTCCAGGTATAATGTAATTATAACACTGATGCACCTGCTTTTTAGATGTGCCAGAAACAATATATTTCATAACGTCACATACTGTATGATACCACGTATCATTAATATGGCTCAGAAATTGAAAGTGAGAGCAAGGACAAAGACAGAACAGGATCAAACAGGGTAGGAGACAATTTCTTAGCCCTTGAACTCTCAACACAGTAAAAATTCAAAAGTCTTTGGTTTAATTTTAACACCTAAAGAAAGAGTCAGGTAAATTCTGGTTTAATTCCATTCCTCTTAAAATCTTGATATAATTGATCCAATAAAATAAAGCAGTGTCAAATTCTCCAGGAAGCACTCAGGCTTAGACTTCATGGGTGAGCAATCACCACGTAAACCTGTGAAGTCATCTCACTTTTCAGATTGTTTGTGTAGGAAAACAGTAGTTTCTTATTAAATTATATTATCTTAATCTTGTGAGAGAGAAAAAAACTCTTCTTTTTAGACAGCTAAATTTTTAGTTTAATGAAATAAGGCAAAGATCTGCTGTGAAGCAACTGAGATATCAAGTTGTAGGGGAGGCTTTGCTCTGGACGTTCGGTGTTGTCTGTGGACACTGTGTGTCAGTTTTTCAGAAAGCAGTTGAAGATTTCTGTGTGCATGAACAAACAAACTCATGAAAGAAATGAAAAGCTCAACTGGGCAGGAATATAGAGGTCTACATAACTGTCAAATAAAAAGCAGATTGAATAAAGTCCTTTACCAGTGGGAGCCAATAATAATAATAATAGAAAAAGCATAGAGAGTATAATTAAATTGTGAAAGAAGAAAAAGAAACAAAGTTCTGTATGCACAGCAAATGTGAAATAAACCAAAAGGGCGTGCTTAGATTAATGTAAACCTCTGATTTCATCAACCATTAATCAAAAGGGCATGCTTAGATTAATGTGAACCCCTGATTTCATCAAACATTTAAATATTCTCTAAAGTCAAATCAGGGTGGTAATAACATAAGGTATTTGAAAGCTACATCACACACAGAAAAACACTGAACAAAGCTATGGAAACTGTGAAATCACTGCACTACTAAATAATGACTAGAATTAATAATGTAAGCAAATTCCATGTGAGGATTAAGCATTTAGGTACAGCTGTCATGACCTGGATTGGAAGCCCAGAGAGTCACTATGTTTATATGATCCACTTGGGTTAAATTAAAGTGAAATGACACCGAATTACCAGTTAATATTTTACTTGCAGTAGAAAACAATTTAAACTTGGAAAAAAGATAATAGGAAATGTGATCTCTTAAAAAATCTATAAGAAATAAAATAAAAGAAAGAAAAAGGAGAGAAAGAAAGTCAAAGGAATCCAGATCACCACCCCTAGATCCAGCATTGTCTCAGGTCCAGTAATCTTGAGTGGTGTGTGCACCCACAGCAAAGTTTTCTGTTACATTTTAAGTTCATTTTATCAGCTGATTAGCATACTAGATGAGGAGAGGCAGGTATTCTGCAAACTAATTTCCATGAGAGACAAGGAAAGAGGTGGATTATGGGTTCTGCACATGCACTGAGGGGGAAATGGGTTGCACCACCCCTTGCCCAGTTGACATAGCCATACTCATGAGTCATACTCATCCTGCCCACTTTTGGTTTTTCCTCTGTTCCCACAGATTTTTGCTGACTCATGCTTCTTGAGCAATCATCCATCTTCAGGCCTTGTCACTACCACTTTGGGCTTACAAAACAATTAGTGGTACTTGTGCTTGATGAGATACATTTGCTTTCACCTTTGAGGCTTATGTAAGGAGTTTGTCAACAGAACTTCAAGGGAGTGGGGGGTGCATCCTTTGATACACTCCCACTTCCTTGGGTGACATTCCTTAGACTAATCACAAAGGCCACAGCTTGTCCTTGAAGTTTTCTGTGTCGATGAATGTTTGAGGCATTACTTCCTCCAGTTCCTTACAACAGCAAGGAGAGGTAAATGATGAAGATGTTTCAGCAGAAATGCTCTCCCACTGCAAAGTTGTATATGGCCATAAAAGTCTTTTTCCTTCTCCACAGTGCTCGTGTTCATGCAAGAAACCTAGAAATTTCCAGAAGCCTCTCAAGAGCTCCCTGGTGGAAAATATAGATGAGTAGTTGAACCAGAAGGAAATGTTAAAAGAAGATGAGTAAATCATCCAGCCAAGCAACAACCATCTGGGTGCAGTTAACACGATATTCTTTTTGATCAGTATTTCTTGTTTCTTTTCATTGTGTGCTTTTCTCTACAGGTCTGTCCCCTGTCACTGTTGCACTTTCCAAACTCACTCTCGACCAAAATGTTCATCCAGGTCTCCAGCTCCCCTTCTCTGTACCAAGAATCTCCTTCCTTTGTTCTTGATTTCCAGGATCTTTCAGGATCCAGGACAGAAACCCCCTTCCCAGCTTTAACGTGACTTGTGGAGTTAGTCAAATTTATCACATATTTAACACATATTTTTAACACATATCAATTAATTCAGCACATATTTGGAGTTCTTGGTCCTGGATTCATGGTACATGAAAGATCCAGGAGCAACTCTAAAGCAATTGGTGTGGTATGAAGTCTGTGACCTGTTCATCAGATGATGGAAAAAAATACTCAGCTCAATATCCATGTTCAATTGCTATAGAAAGAAGAGAAAATTGTTTTCCCTTTTTAATTAAATAAAAGAGAAAAAAAAAAAAAAAAAAAAAAAAAAAAGGAGGACATGGAAATATGCTTAGTATGCTTTTGATGTCACAAGCTGTGTCTCTATTCTCTCCATGTTCATATTTTTCCTTAATTGCTGAACGATCGCTTTGTATGAGTATTCCATCAGGGACAGATGTTGCTTTTTCTTTGCTGAGCACATGAAGAACTCTCATATAATGGGTCTGAGACTAGAGAAATAAACAGGATAGGTTCTTTATGGCTTATTAGTTTATCACATTAAAAAATATTCCTCAATTCCTCTGTGGAGTACATATATTGATTCAGCTCAACTGAAGAGGGGGATGGCTGGCAACACTTTTTTGAGGATCTGTTGGTACAGAATATTACTGCTGCTTAAAACATTATTTGAAACAGGCAACAGTAAGTTAGCCCAGGTTAGGAACTTGATGCTGTTTTGTCAAGACTGCTCCTCCTGTGTCCCAGTAAGGTCAGTTCCAATAAACTTTTCAGGTACCTACTTACATGTCATTCACAGTGCAGTCTGCGAGCTGGCTTTCAGTTCTTACAGTATTTGTTGATTGCCAAATTATCAAGAAAGCTGCCAAAATAGTGTGGTGAGTTTTAACTCCGGAAAAGTGTGAAAAATCAGTATTGTAGTCTTGGGACTGATGAGGAATAATGAGTTCTAAAGACCAAGGAAATAAACATGCTCTGAAAACATTGTTTCACCTTTCATAGATCTTCCAAATCACAGGTAAAGTTTCAAATATAGCAATACAGTATTGCTGTACCAACTACACGACTTCACTTATTGAAAAGGGAAAAAATTCACTTCACATCCCCAAAAATACAGGAAATAATTTTCATGTATTAGAGAAGTGAACACTGGTAATTTGAGACAAACTGCTGTATCTCCTAAATGCTTCATTATCTAATGAAAAAAATACCTTTCAGTTTAGAGAAACATATTAAATAGATCTATACTTTTCTTATTGTGAAATATTTTTTATAACTCTTAGATGAAGTCTCAAAAGAGATGATGCCAGGGATGAAGGTAAGACAGGGTGGAGGGAAGCACAGACTTTCTCCCACGTGTTACACAGAACATGCTCTGTACCAAGCAATGATCTGAGGGGCATACACTACAGCCACATTAGCCCTCCCTCTCCCTTTTTTCCTTCCCCTAGTAAATTCCTTTCTGTGACCTAGGAACAGGGGCAAGAAGAGCAGTGTTCATATGACCTAGCTTTAGCCAACCAGAAGTTTGTGCTGCCGTCTCGGCTGGGGTCGAAATGATTACTTTTACCAGTGATTCCTCTGGCCTAAGGGCAGAAGATCTGTGGCCAAATCACTTCCCATGGACTACAGTTCTTCACCTGCAGGCTGAAGATTAGGTGACTAAGGTGTAGATGACATTTGTTAGGTGACCTGCACACTCATAGCTCAATAAGAAAGACTTCTTTTTGTTTCCATTTTTCTTTAGTAGAAAAATGATGGTGTGCTGAAGACTTCTTTTACAGAGGTTTATGGATGTTGAGGCCAGACATCTTCTAATTCAACACAGATTTGTAGAGATTACAACAATCAATCATCTGAAAAGATTGCCAAAGAAAGTGACAGATTCCCCATCTCCTGGATCTTCAAATCAAGATTAGATGTATCTTTGAAAGATAAGGTTTAGCCAAACATGTTAGGACAGTAGAAGAGAAATGACTGCAGTTGTCCGACCTATTTCACACAGAAAATGAAACTAGATGATCTAACATTTCCTTCTTGTTTCAAATGCATCATTCTATTAAATGGTTTGTTTATTTATTTATCTTTTTCTTTGTCAGAGAATCTCAGATTAATGTATTCTCAGAAAGAAGCTTTTAATTTAAAAATCTGATGGCTAATTTCACCAGCAATTCCAAATATTTGGGAGTTGAGGTTTTTAAATGATATGATTATTCTCTGGTTAATTTAATCAGTCAGATGAGGGACACCACATTCTTTTTCTGTAAGTGTTTTAAGATATTATTGACTTCTCTCTATTAACTGCTTTTCAAATAAAATTATAATTTCTTAGAGGACTAATTGATGATTAAATAAAAACCTGTATTATTAACTTTGTGCTTTATGTGGTCAGTAGAGAGATCATAATCTAAATATTGAAGCCAAGAGGGTAGGTTAAAATAATTCTCTTCTATCTGTGCCAGATTCCTGGCTAAAGAGAGCCTGCCTTTTTGCCACAAAATTTGGTGATTATAAAACTGATGACAAAGTTTCAAGGTTTTTATAGGAGAAATCTAGGGAAGAATGAGACTGAGTGGCTACAGGGGGTTCAGTTTTGCCTTTGCTGCCCCTTCTGACCACTCTGTCTTTCCACTTAAGAGATATTTCTAGAATTTATCAGTTATTCCCTATCTATAATAACTGAAGCACCCAGAAGCGACAAAAAAGGGGTAGTAGAGAAGAAGCTGTTTAGTGAAAGCACCCCAAATGCCAAACCCGCCACTTGCATTGCTAGTGTGTCACCTGTGGGAAGTCAGAAGCAACCTGGGGGCTGTCTGTTTGACAAGGTTGCACAGAAGACACTCATTATAATATGATAAATAACATATTGGGATGTGTTGAAAATATTGTGATGGAGACACCACTGAAGCTCACAAAAGTGTATTTACTAGGGAATATATGGGGTCATGATTTTAGAGAAGCTCCTGGGAGGCCACATTTAACAGTTGGACTAGATGATCTTCAATGTCTTTTCCAACCTAAATGATTCTGTGATATGTGTCACCACTGCTGCATTTGTATCATGCTATTTCAGGGAACAAAGAAGAGTGAACATTACTTACAGAAGGTTTTGCATAAAATCAGAAGCAGTGTTGCTCTTGGATGCATGAGTCATATTTTATAACTTTTCTTTTTAAACTGTTTTACTATTTTTACAAAAAAAATCAGAGACCTAGAACAAAAGAAGAGTCTGGTAAAGGGACAGTGCTGTGAGAGCCCTGAAAGGAGGAATTAAACTCTTTGAGACAGCATCTCAAAAGGGGGGTGTTAGTGTTGCTGCTTTTCCTTCCGTTCACAGTTGAGATATACCTCAAGCAACAGCTTAGTATTTCCTGAAATTGGTATGTGTTGTTTCGCTTTTCTCTTTCTCTAACTCTATTTTTAATTTTTTTAAATCAGTAGACTATTTTCTTTGCTCTGATAACCTTATACGCTTTCAGCTGGTCGATCATTTGGGTTTGAGAGCAGAAGCAAAGCCAGAGGGTAGGGAAAAAGGTAATCAGTCTGGGACTGGTCATTTAACACTGAGGTGCTGGCAACCTGATCTGAATTTGGGCATCCCAGGACGTTGAGTCACCCTTCTGCTAGATTACAAGGGTGGTCCTGCAGGCTGGTATCATGGGGGGCAGCTCAGAGACAAAATCTCCCCTGCCAATGCAGAGCCCCTTTGCAAGGAGTAGGTGACAGAGACATTTCTCCAAGCTCAGACACTCCTCTTGTCACAGTGGAGTATCGAGGTGGCAAGAGGGTACTTGCTTAGTAACACATATTTTATCTTGCTCTGTTGGGTATTAGGATAGGATATTCTTTTCTCTATGAAGGAAATGGGACAGACCCCCATCTTGTCTCTCTCAACAGATTGTGTCCCCATGTAAATCTAGACAATACCCCCAGGTGTAACTCTCCAGGAGGCAGTGGAATAAGGCATCAATTTGTCACATTTACAGTGTAAATCCTGAGGCACACAAAGGGCTAAGACTAAGCCTTTAATTACAACTTTCAAGGTTAACCTGGAAGGGATTTATTATCTATTGCAGACAATTTATTAATGGTGGCCAGCTCTGAACATGCTGCAAGGTGTGGCACACTAAACATCATTAATATCTGTTTCAGTGTGAGCCAGAGTGCCTTTGTGCATGATAGCTCCAAGGCCTGGATCAGGTGCAACTAGAATCACTCAAGTACCTCAGTCATCCTTCCCTGTGAAATATGAAGGGCACAAGTCAGGAAAAGATTTTGGCCTCTAACTCCCAGACAAACTAGATCTGGATAGCAAAGATTTGTTGCTTGTAGGGATACCTGACTGACTGTGAACTTTGCTTCCTATACCTGTTGAGAAGCAGAGAAATTTTGTAGGTTCGCAGAATCATAGATTAATTCAAGTGGAAAGGGGACTCAGGAGGACACCAGGTTCAGACCACGCTCAAAGCAGAGACATCATCAATGTTAGATTACCTTCTTCTCTGAGGTTTTCTAGCCTGTGCTGATCTTAGGAATCTGTCCAGCCTTACGCTGTGCCATGAATGCATATCTAAAGATAGCTATACAAAGTACCTTTTAACCGTGATTCTGTCTAAGCAATTTAGTTTATATTTGCCTTCTCTAGCTTCCTTGTAACCAGACCCTGATCCCACAGCCTTTGATTCATAGAATCATAGAATGATTTGGGTTGGAAGGGACCTCAAAGATCATCTAGTTCCAACCCTCCTGCCATGGGCAGGGACATCTTCAACTAGATCATGTTGCTTAAAGCCCCGTCCAACCTGGCCTTGAACACTGCCAGGGAGGGGGCAGCCACAATTTCTCTGGGAAACCTGTTCCAGTGTCTCACCACTCTCATCGTAAAAAATTTCTTTTTTAAGTCCAATCTAAGTTTACCCTCTTTCAGTTTAAAACCAAGGGCCTTGTCCGGTCACTACAGGCCCTGGAAGAAGTCTGTCTGCATCTTTCTTATATGCCCTTTTTAAGTATTTAAAGTAAGGTCTGTCCAGAGCCATCTCTCCTTCATCTCCAACTATTTCAGCCTTTCCTCATAGGACAGGTGTTCCAGTCCTCTGATCATTTTGATGACCCTTCTCCGGACCTTCTCTAACAGGCTCATGTCTGTCTTATGCTGAGGGCTTCAGAGATAGATGGAGTACTCCAGGTGGGGTCTCACAAGAGAGAGGGGAGAATAACCTCCCTCAACATGCTGGCCATACTTCTTTTGATGCGAGCCAGGATATGGTTGTCTCTCCAGGCTGCAAGTACATATTTCTGGCTCATGTCCAGCTTTTCATCCACTGCTGTTCCCAAGTCCTTCTCCACTTTGCTGCTCTTAATCCCTTCATACCCCCTTCTGTATTAGTACTGGGGCTTGCTCTCACCCAAGTGCAGGACCTTGAACTTGGCCTTATTGAACTTCATAAGTTTCACATGGGCCCACTCAAGCCTGTCAATGTCATCCCTTCCCTCTAGCAAATTAACTGCACCACTCAGCTTGGTGTGATTTGCAGACTTGCTGAGGGTGGACTCAATATCATTGTGTATGTCATTAATGAAGATATTAAATAGTATTGGTCTCAATACAAACCTTCAAGGGGCACCACTCATCGCTGCTTTCTACTTTGGACATTGAGACATTGACTATAACTCAACAACCACATCTTAGCTTTTCATGTTGTACTGCTCTAAAGTCTACACTCAGAAAACTAGCCCCCATCAGGTTCGAATTTTTATTGTGTTTTTTTCTTTTTTAATTTGAAACTATGGGTTCTTTAAAGATTTACAGACCCACTGAATTTAGTCGTTGACTCCCATGGCAGAATGTTCAGGGCAACAGCACACTGGATTTTCCTAAATGTAATATGATCCTGAATTACCTCATGTTAAAAATACTCTACATAGAGGTAAGGATTTGAGTAATTTTTCCTATGAAGTGTACATTACTTTAGACAGATACATTTTTCTATGGTCTGGAATAAATCAAGATGGATATGTAAGTTTCTAGATGCCAATTAAATAGTAAGAACTCCTTATATTCTCTCTTTAAGAAGTTATATTCATTCCAAAATGTGCCTTACTTATCATGAGACTGTTGTCAGTTCTCTTCCCAGGAAGAAGTCTGTTTTAACTGGAGTAGTAGAATAGGATCAGCCAAACTTCTAAAACTGCAAAAATAGATTGAGGATGAAAAGTCAGAAAATAGGGTTTATGATTCTGAAAAACAGCAGCACTGGCAGCAAGTACCTTTCTGAGCGGTCAACACCCTGGAAAAAAACACACTTTTTTTCTTAACAGCATACCTAATATCAGAGAGCATCTGACCAACCACTGATCAATATTCTCATGGACTGTGTGATCAGCTTCTCAGCAATTCTCTCCTCCGAGTGCACTTTTGATAGTGCCTAAGCAGAGAAATTAGGTACTGTGCTTACACATCTGTGAACGCAGGGAGAAGCCTGCCCACAACCACTTTGCTTGTGTCAGTAAATAGACTCCAGATGAAGTAAGCTTACCTGCATGCAAACACACAGAAAAAGTAATGGAAAAGCTTCAACAGAGAAGGTAGAAACAGCTGAGGAAAGCTGGCTACCTGGTAGCACTACCTGGGGTTATCTTGGGAAGCTTTCTTGGCTTCAGTCCTACTGAGGCACACAGGATTTAGTGCAATATATTTACTCACTGTGTAGAATTACTGTAAAGCTCCCAGGCAACATCAGGTACAGTTCTATTTTAGATAGCACCTATTCATTCAAGGCTTTTGTTCAAATCGCAGCACACTGTTTTGATAAAGTTAATCTTTACCTGTCTCCGCTTTATCTACTCTATATTGTGACTACATTCCAGATGATATATTAATAGGAAATGATATACTGGAATTGGACATTGTCAGTCTCCCAGGTAGAAAATGGAAGTGCAGTTCATATATGTCCTAGGTTATTTGAACCAAGACTGGCCTTCAGGAAATTAAAAAGTTTCAATTTATTTACAGCAGTATTTTTCTTCTTAGCAGCATACTATCTATCCATGTCTGTGTGTTTGTTTATATTTTTATACATACATGCACATCACACACATGCACACATACATGTATTTTTTATTTTAAAACCAAAACTAAAGTGTTCCAGAAAGTCAAGCTAACAAGAGACAGAAAGTCTGTGGCCTGACATTGTTTTTGGTAATGGGAGTTTGTCTGTGCATTTTGAACTTGATAAGAGTTTCTGTGTGTATACTTCTGAAATCAGACCTTGGGCATCTTCCAGACACTTGAAATGGTCTTAACCAAGAATCTCTCAAGATTTGTTTGTGAATAAATCAGTTGTGAAAGCACTATTTCCAGAGGTGAATGGCTTACAGTTCTTCATGTAATCTAGATCCAGGTCTTCTCATTTGTTTCTCAAAACCCAAATTTTGCTTCCAGTTGTGAATTAGCTGTAATAGGTACTCATTTGTTTGTTGTTACTTGTTTATAGAAGACATGTTTCTGGTACTTTCTCTGGAGTGCCAAAATGTTGGAGTAAGGACAAGATGTCATTTGAGGATGTCAAGTTCTGATAGAAATAAAAGCTATCAATGCGTAACAGAATGAAGAAATCATATTAAGGAAGGAAAAGGCTGTAAGAGCAAATATATATATATATATATATATATATATATATGTATGTATGTATATATATATATATAAAGGGATAATTTCCAACAAATCATATGAGTACAAAATATTTGGGGGAGATGTTTTCAGATTATATACTTTTATTACATGCAAACATCTGAGAAGTTCACTTTTTTCCAGTACATAAGAAAGTTAGTTTCCTTTTCCTGCCTTGGGTGGCCAGGATTGCTCCTGCAGGGACTGCAGTGTTGAGGACAGCAACTACTGAGCTTTGATCTGGACAAATAGTCATCAGTGCTGCAACTATTATTTAGTAAAAGAAAAAAAAATACAAGTGAAGACAGATGTCAATTTACAATTTCTTTTATAAAACAGCTCTCTTTCCCTGTAGCACCCAACAGTTACGAAGTCAAACCCATCTCTGATGTCAACTGGCCATTCTTGCAGTGGAATTGCAGACTGTTTAACAATGTAGAAGTCAAATAGTCAAGGTCAGCCAAAATAAGTGCAGATGTTAAATATTCCAGAAAACAAAAGTTTAGAATTTCATGCTTATCCACCAAAACAGTATGATACTAGCTATGAGTTATATCTGGAGAATCTAAACAGAATTGCACATGAATTAATAGCTTTGTGTGCACAAGAATTACTTCAAAACCTTCCAGTGCCAAAATAAGCAGTAAAAGAGATTTGTAAACATGGATGTGATATCATTAGTCTTTTAGATACTTGCTGCTCTAGAACTGACATATGTAATAACAAATTATTTGATCCACAACACTGTATTAATGTGCTTTTTCTCATGTAGAAATGTTCTTACAAACAGCTGTTAAATACTCTTACTGTCATAGTAGATCTGAGTGTAAAGATTGGGTTTCGTTGGTTCTTTGTTCACATCCCCTACTTGTAATATGGATTGGAGGAACAGATGACTGGGCTGATAGATTTGATTCAGTGTTCTATTATCTGGAACAGTCCCCAGTACAAACACTGATATTAACTATTATTAAAACATTTTTGATCAACAGTGTATTTGGCAACAGGAAAGGTACTAAATGCATTTTGACATTTTGTGACAAGTATGACTTTAAAGAGATTAAAGACTAACAGAACACTGAACTACCTGGAGACTGAGTAGGTTGGTATCAGGTGAAGTCAGCCTGAAGACAGGCTGGAAAAGGTTCTAAGAAGCTATATAGTTTTTAAAAAGTACTTTACTCAGAAATTTAGTTTGACAAAACTTAGAAAGAAGACTTGTTTACTATTTTATCAACCTGAACTACCTTTCTATAGTTCAGTTTTGATTTTTGGTTTCAAATAAATCTGAAAACCTTCAGAGAGAGTAAAGATCAAGTGGCTGAGCCTCTTCACTGATGCTGAGCCCAGTACTGTTTATATATATTGACTGCTGTGGATTTCTTTGGCTTTTCCATATAATTGAGTAAATATCGGCTGCACTTTTTTCAATTTTAAAAAATTAATGTTTAAGAGTCCTGCACACATTTTAGTCACTCTGAATAACCAGAACATTTCACACAGATGTCTTTACCTATACTAATGAAGGCTTTACTACAATTATTCATTGATTTGTGTCAAATTTTGAGCGAAATAAAAGGGAAAAAGCATAAAAACATACAGAATTACACAGCATTATTTCTAAATTAAAGTCCGTTTAACTGGATGCTGCACAAACATTTATAGCAATGTCATGTCATTCCAGCAACAAACTGCAACTAGACCCCACCGGGGAATTTAGGCCAATTGTATTGCACTTGAAAGAAAACTACTTGGAAAGAAAGAGATAGATGCCCAACTACAGTGAAGACTCAGCAGAGCAATCTAAGCTTATGTATACACAGAAGGTATGCTATTGTCTCTCCATCTTTTCATTTTTTTGCTTAAAGAAGGTGGGTCTAATGCTATTTTCAGCTGCTGGGATTTTGGTGTCTTATTCAACATTAAGAATCTTGCTCCAGGATCTGGGCATATAAGATTTAAACCTATGGGTATCACAGCTGTAACTAGTTCTGAAACAATTTTCACTAGACCAGGTTTTCATTGGAAAATATTGGTTTCATATAAAACAAAATTCTCTGCTGGTCTGACAGTTTCAAACACAACTGTAATTAAAAAACTAAAACCTGTTATAATAAGAACACAGTTGAATGTTCTAATATTGCTAGAACAGGACGCCTGAAATTTATATTTAAATTTTTTTTTTTGTATCAAGGTTGTATTTTTTTATATGTTAATATAAAGTTAAATTAACTGATAAATTCCCCAAAAAAATTGTCTGATAACTGGAAGCAGTTTATTACAATTTAATTTTGCAGGAAAATTCTATTTTTTTGAGAATTTTCTGAGAATTCAAACCTACATTCTGAAATATTGGCTTTTCCCATGGAATTCCCATTCTAACTCTTCCATTCTGCTAGATGCCAGTCTTAAACACTACCTTCTCAGACATTAAAAACAAAACAATAAAAAGGCATCTGAGAAAACAGCTTCTTTTCCTCTAGTGCTGGAGTATGAAATACTTTCCTGGGTGTTCTTCTCCTGCATGGAAAGGATATAGTGCAACATGAAAAGTTAATACTATGCTCAGGGCATGTCGCATACAGAGGGGGATACTGAGCTGAATACGGGTGGGGTAGGAGAGACTGCGCAGCTGCCACTGTGTGATTCAGATTCTTGTGCCTCATCAGCTCACAGGGATGCTGAGAAACAAAATCTTTCTGCCTCTCCTGCTTTCCCAGTAAATCCACATCAGACAGTGTCTATTCCCTCTGTTTTTCTTCTTTATTTGCATTGGTAGCTAGTTTTCCCAGTCAGGGGTGAAAGTCAGGGTGCACTAAGGTAGCAGCAGTAGATACAGTAGCATGACACTTTAAACATCCCTATCGGGCTCAACTAATACAAAGAAGGACACAGTGTTAGCCAATAATCTAAGTTGTCCAAAGCAGCAGGTACAATAGAGACCATATGGCCTTTGGGATGGTAAATCTGTCACACTCCGTTCTTGTTTTCCCCTTCCAGAGGCTGTAACACAAGTCTTACAGGACTGTAAGAGATATTTCAAGTGAAATCCAGTGTCTCTGTATTTCTCATTTTTGGTTATTTAATTGTATTCTGAAGTTTCTTCTGGCTTTTCTGCAGGAAAATTTGATTCAGGAAAGTCTGAATCAGGAAGGCAAATAGCTGAATCTGGCCTTCCAGACACACTGTATGGCAGAAATGTCTAGAAGAATATTTTTGGAGTTATTCCCAAGGTAACACATACAAAACCCAAAAAGGTGAAGCCAGATGAAAACACATTTGCTAGGAAATTAGAGGCACTCAGCTAACCTAAGTGAATCAGAAGGACCATATAAATTTTGATATTACAAATCCCTCATTCATGGTAAAGGCATGCTTCACATATACATACATATGTGAATATATATTGTGTTGTGTATATTTTTGAATTGTCCAACAAGAAAAAAATCCCACATGCTCACTGAAATCCCTAAATAAAATACATAGAAACTTCTAACCAATTCAACCTCTTTGGTTTTATTGAAAAATGTGAGCATTTTTGCTAATGTATATAAGACCTAATTAAATTTTCTGTGTTTGGACTTTTCTCTAATTTGTTATCTGAGTCATAGTTGTCCAAGTGAATGGTGAGGCCTTACAAGTGGAGATTTCAGGGAAATAGTCTCTATGTATTGCTCTGTTCCACCATCTTTCCACCATCCAGAGTGTGCTCTTGTAATCCAACCTTTTGAAAGCAGGTTTTACATATACCTCCTGGTCATTGGAGTGATTGAGTCATTAAGTGCTGAGAACAAACTCACATCCTCCAGATGAAACCCCATTTCCAGATTTCAGCAGCAGTGGAACCAGAATGAAGACTTTGGTGATTTCTTGATTTATGTAGAGGGAAAGAGAGACACAGGCAGGGACAGCAACAGCCAAAGGAAATCGCAGTTCTTCAGTCTTCACATTTGGCTCCTAACTGTCTAGCACTGATGTACTCCTGTTGTCTTTGTGATTTTACTTGGTGTGCTTAATCAAGTGATAAATATGAGATAGTTGTATAGTATGATAAGCTTATGTAAAAAAAAAAATGTGTTTAAGCAGAATAAATTAAAGCTCTGGTTCTTATTGCCATAACAAGAGTCCATTTAATTTATTGTAATTTAATTCATCCTGGTTATAAAGACTGCTGTACAGACAAATAAAGACACTCCACATACTGTTTCTGTTTATTATTACCAAAAAACTATCTCAAAAGACATCTGTTAACATGTTTAATAAAATCGTAATCTGCAGGGAAATTTTCAACAGCAAAAGAATTAGTTTGTTTATATTATATGTTCCTCAGAAATCTTAATGACTTGGATTTGATATGCTTTGAAGGAAATATTTTGTAAAAAGATTAGATTCATACAGTGAAGCCGAATGACCCAGGGACATGGCCCATTTTTCTTTTTAAAGCCCAAACGGCTTTACAGATTTAGGAATTTGCTGTCTGTGCAAGCAGTGAGTTTGCAAGTGCCACTGCAGGCAGGGAAGTCTCCAGATGGCACAGGATGCTGTGTATCACTGTGGGCTGCCAGCAGAGCCAGCACACACAAACCTCAAGGGCCTAGGCAGCCGTAAGTGCGGATGGATAGCCCTCTGCAGCTGCCTCTCCTCCATGGCATGCCAGGAAAGTCTACATTTCTCTCTTTTGACAGACAATGGTTAGATGTCCAGCTGTAAGTCTCACCTTCGCAGCGTTCCCCTGCAACATCTTGCTGACTCATCCAATTTGAAATCATCTTTCCTGAGCATGGATGACTCTCATACTCATCACCACAACTATGGACTTGTCATTTATACTTCTTTTTCCATATAGGAACAACCACACATCAAACTGCCAGGAATCACCAGTTTCTCTGTCATAACTGCAAAGTTTATCTCATCACACTTTCTTGTAAGTTCACACTTTTTACCCATGCATTCTGACATCCAGGACAAACATTTCTTCTGATCAGGCTTGGATTTCCACTCCTAGTATAATTTAGTTCTGCTACTGATATCCTTCTCAGTGGTTAATCATCCAATTAAATTAGTATATCTTTCTCACAATGTTTTTCCATTCACTTGAAATTAAATTCCATACAGTTTTTGCACCTATTTCTAAAAGAAATTCTAAGTTTCCTTTTTATTTCAGTCCTAGAACTCACTATGTAAACGTCATTAGCCTGTTCCTTTATCAGTATTTTCCCATTGAAGTCCAAGTTATAAGTTATAAATGTAAAGTTTATTGTCCTATTCACTACTATTAAATTCTACTTTCTCCAAGTGATTTTGATAAGAAAAGATTGAGGGGTTTACCTATCTTATCAATTACATCTTTGTAATCTATAACCCATTTAAGTGACTTTTATTTGTACCTCAATCTTGCTCGAATAGCACATAATATACAACACCTGTGTTCCAGTTAGAAATACTATATTTCTCTTGGCCTGTAATACTTTCATTTCCTAAAGAAGAAATTCTGACTCATCCATTTTTTGGCCTTTGAAGTACCAGCAGTTCAATCCTGTCATGTAATTCACAAAATCACAGTCTTACAACACTTCTGAGACTGAAAGGCACCTCTGGACATTATTTAGTGTGACCCCTCAAAGCAGGGTCATCTAAAGCAGATTGTCCAGGACCCCATCTGGTGAGGTTTTGAATAAATGCACAGATTGAGATTTCACTACCTCTCTGGATCATCTGTTCCAGCATTTGACCACCCTCCCAATTAAGGAAAAAAAAAAAAAAAAAAAAGTTTTCTTGTGTGTAAATGGAATTTTCTCTATTTATTTATTATAACTGGACAGCTTTTCTTATTTACTTGGTGCAGAGTTGAAGTAGAGGCAGGGAAAAACAATGTTTGTTTTGACCTTGTTACATGGGGGGGAGGCATTTTTATTAAAAAATGTATTGCTTTTTCAGGTAAACCTCATACCTTTAACTAAAACAAAACTTGTTGTTTTTCAGAATGAATTGGTGTGAGAAAAGTGGAGAAAATTGGCAGAAGGAATGTGTAGCAGATCAGCAGAAAAAAAGCTCATAGCTGGAGTTGGAGAAAAGTAAGAAGTTTATTCAAGAAGTTTACTCACAGGGTCATTCAGAAGACTATTTGAGAACTAAAAGGGATAAGTGAAATCTTTGCATTACTGAATACAATGTCAAGACTTCTGGGATGTGAACAGTATGAGGATGTTATGTGAGAACTTTTTTAAATTATAAGCTTTCACACTTTTGCAGGCCCACCTTTCTCCAATATAAAATTATTAAAGTCAAAACTCTAGATCTTTAAGCCTGAAGCTGTTTAGTTTTTCCAGTTTTGCAACCAGTTTCCAGTTTTTCACATCGAAGCCACAAGGAAGCTGTAAAGACAAACGAGTGATTTTGGTAGCTCATAAATTTAGAGGGGAATTTTTGTACAGGTTGTGGAGCTGTGAGTGGAACAACCATTTGGAGGAAGAGGATATTCCAGAACACATCTGTTCTTCAAAACCTCACAGAGCAAACTTTACCTCTAGACTTGTCTTGGGGAGGACAACAGGAGACAGAATTTATCTTATGCTGCATGAGTCTCATATGACAATGAAATCTATTATATATCATATGAATCCCTTGCTTTTCCCAGGCTCTGAACTCAATGTTTTTAAGGACTTCATTTTCATGTGGCAATCAAGAAGCAACCAAAACCAGGTCTTCTGAGTCCTTTTTCTTCTGAGAAGGCAAAGAGTGAGGGAAGAGCTGGGTCTTCAGAACAAAATTTGAACCAAATGTTTAGATAACAAGCCACAGTGGCAGATTTCTACAATATTGCAAAATCTGAAGGGAACGGAAATATGTACATGTAGAAATACAGGTATCTGCTACTGAACAATGGACTTTCCATCTGGAAGGATGCCTTATTACTGCACAGAATTGTGATGGTATATGATTCTGAGTGCAACCCTCACACTTGGGTTACATCTACCAGGATGTATCTCCTGACATTAGAAGCACAAGAACATAACAATTATACATAAACCCATATATTGCCAAAAGAGATTTAATAAGCTCCTATAAATACACAAACTTCTGAAGAAGTACATAACTACATAGAGAGGAGACAGTTGTTTTTTTCAACAGAAAACTGCTAGATTTAGGGTGGGTGTTCAAATCCAGCTTGCATATATCTGTATTTAGGTAACTAAATAAACCAGTCATCTAGTCAATACAGTCAGTGGAGCCTGGAAAACAGCAGCATTTGTTCACCTGAACTGACTCCAGACTGTATTTGGCTGTTGTCTCCGACCTTGATTCACCTCCCTAACCTCAGGTGTTTTACTGGCAGCAGGAACTTGCTTGGCTGTCCAAGGTGCTGAAAGAGACCTTCAGAGACCCACCACCTTCTGGAATGGCTGCTGGAGGTGAGGCAGGATCCCTTAATGCATCTTTAATGGCACCAGGTATTGCTAAAACAACTGAATTATGCCTTTTATATTTAATTGAAGATCTCTTCTGAACTCATCAGGATAGTCCCAAATGACTGTCATGAAATTTTCCTTCCCTATTATATCAGTCAGACTTTCTAGTATGAAATTGTATTAACCTTGCTAATATATATTAGTTTACATTACAAACTGCAATGTAATGATATAGTGGAATTGTTCATGATCAAGTAAAACAAACTAAAGGACGCCACCTCATCACAACGACCAGAACGACAGTCCATCCCTGGAAATATGGACTTTGCTTCTCAGAATCTTACAGCTGTCCATGAAGGATAAAAGGCACCCCTGGGCAACCAAGGTAACACTAGAATCCTAGTCCCTCTAACATATTCTTGAAACTCTCCCAGCATTGTCTGGCATCACAGATAAGTAACCACAGCAAGATCAACTCCAGAGACATCTGAATCAATAGACAAGAAGCAATAAACCTGACGGATAACAACACTGAACAAATATAGCTGCTTTGCAATGTTCCACTATGATTAATAATCGGTATTGTGTGGTTTGTGATAAGTCAAATCACGTTGTATCAGAATGCTTGAAGGGTGTAAGAAACCTGTGGAAAACCACGTACTGGTTGCCTCAATTTGGCTGGGACACCTCATGCACATGCATAAATATTTGCCCTTTGTGTTAGGTTTGTGTGTGGTGGGGTTTTGGTAGCCAAGGAGGGAGCTACAGAGGTGGCTTTTGTGAGAAGCTTTTATAATAGAAGCTCCCCTGGCTCCAAGACAGACTCAACGCTGGCCAAGACTGAGCCAAATCACTATGGTGGTTATGCCTCTGTAATAACATACTTAAGAAGGGGAAACTGAGAGGAGGACAAGTTTGAGGGAAATACCTATGCAAACACCAAGGTCTGTTGAAGGAAGGAGGAGGACAGGGAGGTGTCCCAGAGCTGAGCCTCCCCTGCAGCCCATGGTGAGAGGGCAGGCTGTGCCCCTGCAGCCCATGGAGGTCCACAGTGGAGCAGATGCCCACCTGCAGCCCGTGGAGGAACCCTTGCCAGAGCAGGTAGCTGCTCCCAAGGAAGGCCAGGACTCTGAGGGAAGCCCACAATAGAGCAGTCTGTTGTTGGGAGAACTGCAGCCCACAGAAGGGACCCACGCTGGAGCAGATCATGAAGACCATCAGCCTGTGGGAATGACTCATGATGGAGAAGTTCATGGAGGACTGTCTCCCATGAGAAGGACCCCGTGCTGGAGCAATGGAAGAGTGTGAGGAGTCCTCCACTGGAAGAGGAAGGAAAAACAGAAACAACAGGTGATGAACTGATCACAACCCCATGCCCTGCCCCTCTGTGCTGCAGAGGAGAAGGTAGAGAAATTGGAAGCAAAGCTGAGCCTGGGAAGAAGGGAGGGGTGGGGGAAGGTGTTTTTAAGATGTGGTTGTATTTCTCACTGTCCTACTCTGTTTGATTTGTAAAATATTGGTGGTGGTGGTGGTGGTGGTGGTGGTGGTAGTGGTGTTCAAATTAAATTGATGTTCTTTTTGTTTCCCAAATTAGTCTGTCTTTTGCTCATGACCATAATTGTTGAGTTGTCCCTCTCTGCCCTTGTCTTGATCCCTAAGCCTTTTGTTTTATTTTCTCCTCCCCATCCCTGAGGGGGAAGGAGTGAGCTAGCAGCTGCATGGTGCTGTTGTCCTCTGGGCTTAAACCACGACATCCTTGTAATTCTGTGCTTTGTGTCCTACTCTCTCTCCTCAGTCAGCACAGGTCAGCTGTGAATTTTCATAATGACCCACACTTATTTTAACAAGAAATATGTTGTTCACTTGAAATATTTTCCCAGCTCTATTTGCATGTCTAGCAGAAGTGATTTACAACCTTGTTGATTATAGACAAGATGAGGCTCTCAAGTCAGCAAGATCCTGGAGATTACATTGTCCCGCCTTTCTTTTAGTGAATAAACCCAAAGACACTGAAGGCTTACAGTTGCTAAAGCTAGGTTTTAAAATAGAATGAGGTGATTTTCAAAAGCATAGAAAACTAGCGTGTTGAGAAAGACTGAAATAAAATGTTTGAAAAGCCATTTGTTCCTGCTCAGTATGCTTTTGGAGGAGAGGACCGATTCTTATCCATCTTGGCCCAACAGATCAGCAACTCTTTTGCCTTCCTCTGCTGTAACACATGCTACACTGTCCTGAGCAGGTGCCTAAGGAAGCCAGATGTCTCTCAGGTTGCATTCCTGCTGCAAGTTCTCTGCTTTCCATCTCTTTTTCTCTCCCTTTGCACATGCCATCCTCTCTGATGCTCTAAACCATCATCATCTTGAGGAAGGTGCAATCTCTTCCTCAGATAGATCTGCCTGACCCAGAACAAAGCATACAGGACAGCAAAAAGAGCCACAGTAAAAGGTTAGCAAACTTTTTATATTATCCATCATGCAAGAAGGTTGATATCTGCCACTATGACCATGGTTTGAATTATAGAGGAATAAGACAATGCTTTCATGGACCATAAATATTGCACATAATCCTTCCCAGGAGAAAGTACCTTATTAGACACCTTGAATACAGCTGAAATATGCATGCTTGAATTACTGTGCAACAGGCATGTGACTCCTCCATCCTGTAACTGTTAATTGTATGTT
The DNA here is from genome assembly GCF_003259725.1 of Athene cunicularia. Taxonomy (NCBI): domain Eukaryota; kingdom Metazoa; phylum Chordata; class Aves; order Strigiformes; family Strigidae; genus Athene; species Athene cunicularia. Next base: position 25,405,411 of record NW_020799091.1, on the reverse strand, counting down.
AGCCACTAGGTTATATGACATATTTGGGCCTCCTATTCAGTAAATCAGCAAGATCTTAATGTTTCCCTTTTCTAAGATTAACTGTATTTTTATGTGTTTGTGTATTCCAAAAGCAATGTTACATATAGAGATATGTTTGTACATATATACTCATATCCATATATATATATATATATATATATATATATATATCAGCATTGTATACATTACATTGCTCTGTCATTGAGATCCTTTATTCTAGAAAGAAATACAAGCTGATCCCAGTTTTGAAGCTGTGGATGTATGATTAATGTAGCTCATCTGTTTTTCTCATGTTGTGTTCTAGGGACTTTGAGATCCTGCAATCACAGTGTCAAGGTCTGTCCTGTATTTCAGTACTTTCTTCTATAAAGAAGCTTGCTACAGCTTTATCCTGATCTATCAGCACCACAATCTAGACAAACAAGTCCTTCGGGGTCTATCTACAATACCTAGACTGTATTTCATTCCTATTTTTGTGTGGCTGTTTGGGGGGTTTTGTGGTAGTTTTGTGCAATAAAAAGGTTTGCTTATGGCTCAGCTGTGGCATGTCCTGCCCACAGTGAGGAAATTCCATTCATAGTAGAGGAGTCACTGCAGGAATATCTCTGTTATCCTAATAAAATTCATTGTAGTCACCAGACAGATAATATTGTGATAGTTTTTAAGTCTTCTATCCAAAGCCGCTGTCACTTCGTACAGCAAATTGACAAGCCTTGAATGTAACTGGTATTAAAAAAGTGCAAAATTCCTCACATTCCCCTCTTTCCTGGTAGATAAAGATCATCCTTCAGAGATGTGAGCGCTTCTTCCTTGCTCAGAGTGCCAGAAGGTGGAAATCAGCAAGGGACATACATCCTTCAATATCGACTGAGCAAACCAACATATTTCCAGTCCAGCCCTTGGTAAATTTTTTTCATGGTAAGCTTAAGACTAATGAAGCAGAGTTCCATATAACCATAGCAATTCCCTGAGCTAGTTTGTCCTCAGGAACACTTATGTTTAAACTAGTTTTAAATTGCAAAGGAAGAAGAAATACTCCTAGTTTCCTATTCTCGTTAGGATGTCTGCAAAGTTGTTTGTATTATAGCTTCCAGTGGTCAGAAACTGCTGTGTCATTTGGCTTTCCTTAATGCTTGCGCATGTTAGAAAGGAAATAACTGAAGTACTTCAACAGCTAAAAGAGAGGAAAATATACCAGGGCAATTAATGTCAAGTAGAAAGACTGGCAAGAAGAAAATGTAAGTGATGTGGCCCACCCTTCCTCTCTACCTTATAGTCTAAGTGTTGAAGGGGCCAGGCACACTGGTACACTGGTTCTTCTTGTGCTCTGATTTACGGTTCAGCATACCGCAGCTTTAGACAATAATTTCTGCCACCCAACCACTTCCTGTATAGTCTGTGTCTATGTTTGCTGCCCTCATTCCACATCAAGCAGATTTGTTCAAATGGCTCACTGCCACTTCTATGGCTTTTTTTTTTTTTTACCATTGTCATGCTGATATAAGTCTCTCTAATACAAATAAGCACATGTATCTGGGTTAATCTGTCTCAATACCCTTTACAACTATAATGGCACCCCTCAGCTATATTTGAAGCACCTAACCTGAGACAGGAATTCAATTTATCTATTTCCCAGCTCCCAGCAGCACCTCATAAAACAGAGGACATGTCCTTGATCAACCAGATGGTTTCAAGTTTTTTAAAGTTATGGGCTGCATGTCCTAAATATAAAGAGGTACTCAGAGAGGAGCTTGTAGTATCACAGAAGATCAGCACATCTGAAGTCCAAAATGCTCATTTCTAGATGCAGCTGTATCAAACTTACATGACTAGCTTGGGTGGTCTAGATTTAAGATAAGTGCTGATGACCAAAACATCTGAATATCATGGTCTTGATTTCTCTCTTTCCCAGTAATCTCTACAGAGGTTTACAAAACTTACAGGAAATTAAATCTGAACTCATTAGAAGTGAAAAATGCAGTTTTTCTTTTCACATCTACTTGGTTTTGAACATCATTATACACCACATTCAGTTTAGATTTTTAGTCAGTAGTACTAGAGAAACCCTTAAACTAGAAACCCTATATTAGCATTCACAGATATCAATCACACCATCATGAAAACAGATGGCCAATACTGGTGGCACTGTGCCAGTTGGTTGATTTTACATCAGCAAGTAAATGGCATGTTGACTTTTCATCTCTTAGACAGTAAGACAAAGAACACACAATGTAACTATAACTAATAATGTTTTATTGGACTAAGTAAAATAATAGTAAAGAGGGAATGCATACAATGATGTTTTAAAAGCATGGGGAAAGACTGGATAAAGTTGTCTATCCCTTCTTCATATGCTGTAAACAGCATTTACAAGTAATGATCAAGGCCTGCTTCCGTCAAAACTTTGACTCAAGTCACCAAGTCTATGGTGATTTTTACTTAATGATGAGGTACATGTATTCAAGTTCTGTCTAAACACTAAGCAGAAAATTAGATTATTTTGTTATGGAAAATATTCAGACTTCAGAAAAGTTACAAAACTGAAACACGTATTCCAAAATATTTCTGAAATGTGGCCATAATGCCTCACAGGAGTATTTAATAGAGCAATTCATGATCCCACCCTCATGTCTAGACAGAATGTCTTTCCTAAACTACATCTCCCATTGTTCACCACAATCTATGGCAGTTAATCAGTTCAGTCATAGGTAATGGTGTGTAACTGGTAATAAAGTTTGCAGGTCTAATACTGGGCATAGAAATGCAAAGAGGTTCCTAGGACAGCCAACACCAAGTGTGATGAAACACCATATTAACAGAACAAGAGGATCAAAATATTTTTTCTTTCAGACAAATTTTTTAAGTTTGGAGTGGCTTGCATTAAAATAAAGATAGTTTTTTAATAAAATCTTCACTTTCCAATGAGTAAAGTCTACCAACAACATTACAGGCTATGCACTTCACAGACTAACTGTAAGAAGCAGCATCAAGTGACGTTTTCTCAAAGGCAACAAGTAGGCAAATAACCGGGGCACAGAAAGCAAGCTGGTTTGAAGAAGAACACAGAACAAAGCCATTCTCCTTTGGTTTTCACAGAGGGACTGATGACTGACTTACACTTATTAACATGTTAGTAAAAAGACCTACAACAATACATGGTTTGTCTGCCATGAAAGGTCAGAAGGCTGAGTCAGCCGTGAAAACATTTAAACATCTGTTTTCAAGGAGTACAGATGAATTTAAATGTTAATGCTTTCTGACTAAAGCACTCCTTCAGTGAAACATATTGTAATTCACATATTTCCTGTGTGATTTTCACATGGCAGCAATTCAGCTGTGCTTTCCTTCCTGAGAAAACAATTTATCAAAGCACAGCCAAGTAATTTAAAAATTATTCATTCATCAGCACTAAAACTATTAATTACTTGAAAGATGCACTTAATTGCCCACTTAAATATTTGAGAATTGTAGAAGTATTTTCAGTTGCTGTTTTGTTGGTATTTCTTAAGCAAAAATATTAAAAGGACATTTTAGTTTACTTTTTTCCAGATATAAAAGCATTTAGCACTGTACATAACTCATCATTCAGCACTATGCATAACTCGTTATTCTCTAAGCCTACAAGGTCTAGCTGGCTGCAGTTCTGACTTTAGTTCTCACTTGTGCTATATTCAAGTAGTATATGTGTAGTATATTCAGCAGTATATGTGGTAAACCAAAGGGATGGGGCTCAACATTGCAGTGGTGATGGCTCCACTGAAATTGGGTACGCCTTACGGTCAGCGGAAGGAAACGTGCACAGTTAGTGCCCAGCTTTAATTTAATTTATAATTTTTGACATATGCTAGTCTCCTTCCACTGACTCTAAATGAAGTTAGGTACTACTAGGTCAGTTGAACCTGTCAGAAGTAGTGAAAGGATTCCTGCTCAGTTGTCTTAACACCTTCTAGCACATTTCTGTGTAAATATGTCATGAGGGTTTGCTGCTTTCTTGATCTGAATGAAGAAGACCCATGCTTGCAACTATTTGGTTTAAAAAAAAAAAAAAAAAAAAAAAAAAAAAAAAAAAAAAATTTGTCTTTCCACAGGAGCCTGAACCTATCTAACTGATGGTGCCACTGTGCTTCCTTCTAACTCCAGCTGTGCACGCCTGGCCTCTCCTTTGCACCACCTCTGGGGTCAGCTGATCCTTCACTGAATGTACCATATGTTTGAGCTGGACTTCTGGTTTTTTTCTCGTAGGTTTACTTCCTGCCTCTTTAGATCACTAGTGAAAAGCTGCAGAATTGAAGGCAGTGCGCTGGACAAATATAAGGTTGTCATTCACCAAAACCCACATTTCTACATCTGGGGTGCACTCACTGAAACTGGTAGGAAATCAGTTTTAAATGGACTCCAGTAAATACTTCTTTACCCAGAAGGCAGTAATCTTCCATAATCTGTTGCTGCAGACAGAGATTACTGGCATGTTTAAAATCAGATCAGACTTATTGACAGCAGGTCCAAAAAGAGAACAGGGAGGAATATTCCTTCTTCTAGTCCCCTCTCAGCAACAGAGAGTACATTTATTATGATTTTAGTAATTTGTTATGGGATTGTAGAAGTGCTGGGACTGGTACAAGAGGGGAAGCAGGACTACAAAGTGAAAAACTGGAATTGGAACAAGCAGTGTGAGTGATCTGCATATTAACCTTAGGTGGAAACAGTCTTATTAATTTCACTAGTAAACTTTAAGAAATCTCATTTTAGGATTTCTTTTCACCTTTCTTTTAGAACTCTGTCCTGCACAGTCTCTGCTGAGCAAATTTCTCTTTGACCTCATGTTGTTTGTCATAACTAGTCACCTGATGATCACACTAAAAATCAATTTTATAATATACTTCTATTGAAAAAAATTTATTTATTTCAAACTAAGTCACTGATCTTATTTCTGAGAAAACTGCTTTGTCAGTGAACCACAAACAATCCCCCACTTGATTTACCTCCTAGAAGTAAACTCTTTTCTTTGGAGCCAAAAATTGTAAGTTTTTCTTAGATAAACCAGATCAAGCAGAAATCACTCACATGTTGTCTTGTAGACCCTAATTATGGATATCTTCTTTCATCTACTCCAATGGATTTCTGAAAGTGAGTGACAATTAGAAGAAACAAAACTTTGCAAACAGTAGTGTCATATTCTTCCTACATGTCCTTGGCAAAATAGCTGTAGCTAGAAAAGCAAATGCTGTCCTTTTCACTAAAATGTTAATACTTCCTCTAAAATTACCTTTCTTTGCCATTTAATCTGCATAAGTGGAATACAAATGTGTTGTTTATACTTTCATTCTTGTGCATTAGTACATGACTTCATACTACTTAAATAACAGCTATGATGAACAAAACAATTGCTACTGAAGAGTTAAAACTGATATATTGGAAGACCAAGTACATTCCAAATCAACAGATTTAAAGATGAAATCTAGGATATTTACAGTTTAAGTTATATGGTGGCCTGTGGTAGGCAAACATGTGGAGCAGTGAACAAGGGATCTCTTACAATCCTATGCTCTATGTTTTCCCCGATGCTTTGTTTTCTGACTGTGAAAAACCTGGATGATGCAGCTACTGAGAATTTAGAAGGAGCTGTGCAGGGAAGTAGAGCCTTTTCTACACAGGCCTGGTTTCTTCAGGATTTTTATGTTAGCTAGTAAAAATTTAAACAGGCTAAAACTCACAGTTTAGGATACTGTATTAAACACTGAGGGCTAAAAGTGCTGCTGTGCACTGTTATCCGAAAAGAGGAAAAGCAAGAGCCAGAGCACTGGGTATTGTTCTCTTGAAATGTATCAGTTGATGTCTCAGAAATAAGGCTAATTTTTTCAAACACATATTTTTCAGAAAAAGATCGAGATTCAGCAACTAGAAAATGGTGTGTTTTGCTTTTAATAAACTAACTTTTCTTAAGTACATTTTGTTTAAAAATTTCAAAATTAAGCACTTCAATTTCTTCATTCAAGATAGCTCTTCATTTTTTAAAATCTTTCAGTTTTGTTTTTAACTAAATCTTAGAAACTGATTTCACAGTTCTGAGTGTGGGAAAATTCTCTTGTTGATTCTTTTTCCTGACCAGGAATTTAGGAAGAATATTGAGAAAGTAGCAGAAAACTTATTTTCATGTACACAATTATGTTTTAAAATATTATTAAAGTGAACTCAATGTTCAGAAAACCACAATTATTTTAAAAATTTTTCCCATTATTAAAATTGCTTTTATACCTTCCTCCTATTCAGAATAAGTAGAAATGGGTTTGAAACAAAACAATGACTCTGAACAAGTATTGCTTTGCAGAGGAGTCTGAAGTATGGTTCTGGCTATTTCTTTTGCAAATAGTCCCTAAATTTATGATGACCTGAGCCAAAAACGTCCCGTGTTCATGTTTGACTCTGAAGTTGGATGAAAATTCTGTAGCTTTAAAGCAGACCAGAAAGCCAGGCACCATATGCTATCAGACTTGTGTCAAGCCTCATGGACTCTGCAAGATTCACTCCCTCTACACCTGCTCCTAAAGCTCCTAAAGCATGTCTCAGTTGCAGCAGACCCAGCTGGCAGGGTCGGTGGTGTTTCTGCAGTCAGACGAGCAGGCAGAGCACGTAGGCAGGTTGCCGGTGCAGGGTCTGTTATACTGCCCTGTAACTGGAAGAGCCTTGCAGAGCACGGCCATGAATTGAAAGAAGCCCCATCAAAAGTGCCTAACGCTGAGGTTATGGTAGCTACGCAGCATCATTTACCACTTCAGATCCATATTCAGCTCAGAGGTGCAGACCCCATGGTCCTCTTCTGTGTCTAGTGAGCTGCAGCACAGAAGTGCCTTTGACACAATCACAGCATGTGGGGCTCTAATGCATGAGGACTTTTAAAAGATGACCACCTGGATATTATGCAGTAAGGGTGTACCTCAGTGAGTTATATCAGTTACAACGGGAACAATCCATTCCATCTATTATTGTATGGAAATGTGAGAGATTTGGGGTCATAATGCTTTTCAAATAAGCCCAAGAATCACACATCCAGTCTGAGATACTGAAAAAGCAGCCTGATTTACAAAATTATAGCTGTCATGCGTCTCCTGCTGCCATAAAACTGTCAGGCACTTTTACATACTTTTTTTCAGATTTAGAAGTTAAACTTTATACAGCTAGATTAGAGCTTACTTTAAGTTCCATTTTTAAGCCTACAAGTCAATAAACACAATTTTTAAATTTTCATCATCCAGCTGCCTCTCTGGGGAAGCACACTGGGCTTTAGGTTAAGTACTTATGGGTTTAGCTAGCTTTCCACTGAAATAAAGCAGAATGATGACCTAATACACCATGATACTGGTTTGAGTAAAATAAACTATTGCATATTCTGTGCTTTTTTTAATAGAAAAAAACAAAATAATTTTAAAATCAATTCACCAAATAAATTCAGAAGTAGGTAGACAAGAGGCAAAGCTAAAAACAGAAGTATCCCCTTCCTAAATGTCTAAAACTTTTGCAGCCAACATGTGTGACACAGAACCTAAATTTCATATTTGTCGTGTTCTCCTCCCATGACTCCAAATCAATACAATAGCATCTTGTTTCTGGCAGCAATGAGCCAATGAAGACACTCCAGCAGATAAAACAATGTGTTTGGGCTTGCCTTTTTTTTTTTTTTTTTTTTTCTCAGTTAAAAAGATTTATTAGCTGCAAAATTCTAGACAAAATAATACCTGAGGAATGTTATAAGCTACATTTTAAGTTCCAGATCCAAATTCTGTCTGTATTACTTTCGAAAAATCACACTTTTAGCCTTATTGGGTAAAAGTGATAAAAGCTTCATATTAATTTCAGTTTCCATAATAATTTCATTGAAAATATACCTGCAGTGAAAAATAATTTTTTAAGAAGCTCTAAGAGACACAGAATACCAAAAACTGCCTTCTTGATACAGTAACATGAATCTCTTCACCTGAAGTAAACTCTAAAAAAAGATTTCTTCACTCTGATTTTGTAAAACCTCAGTAAAGGTCCTGGTGAAGTAGGGCTGATGATTAATCATATGTGTAATTAACATTTGTTGCTTAAAGAATTCTATCAGCTTGGAGGCAGTTTTATCGCACTGAGGGCAGTTAATGGAAAGATTCCTGACTCCAGTCACAACATGATCCTGATTCCCCTTTGTCTTTTGGACCTCACAAAAACCTCCATTCAACCTCGTGCTATTACTGTAGAATGAATGTAGGAGATATGCAGGAGATATGCAAATGCACAGAAAGGAAAAATACTAAGGAATATTTTAAGAACATGTTTTTGAAAAGGGTTATTTGAGGGGAATTCTATTTTAATTGTTAAAGAGAAATAAAGTCCTCACAGAAGTCAACAGTTTTCCCACCAGCTTCAGGGAGGCAAAGGTTCAACTTTTCCTAGTGGTTCTTCTCTGAATCTCTTCAGCACTGTGATGCTGTGATATGTCTTGGGATGAGTTAGATATATTCTAATTGAATCCAAAACCTTTTTTCATAAGAAAGAAAACCTACAAGGAATTTACAATAACTGGTTCATGGCAAAAAATCTAGGGAAGTTAAACAGAGATGCACAACTGCCAAAGTCCAGCATTTGCATTTCACCTTTGCAGCACCAGCATTCATCTTAAAACAACAGCACAATTCTAACCCAAAATATTACCTTCAATATAATTTAATTTATTGTGTGATAACTATTCTTTGATATTTTTCCCTTTCACAAAGATAAGTTTGACAGTAGCATCCACTTCCCTTCATTTCCGTCTCAGACTCTCTGTTTGCTAGTACAGTTTGTTGTTAAATTCCACTTTCTGGATTTCAGATGAGTTGACATTTAGGGCTATCATGCAAAAGAGTCACAAAAAATTGCAGCTGCAGTTGTTATATCATAAATAAAGCTTAGAGACTTAAATACTTGGAGTACAAAGAATCCAACAATGTGTTATCTCTTTCCAAGAGCCGAGTTGTTGTGCCAATCCTGGTAGTGGAAATCAGCAGATCTGGTGGTGAGCACAGTTAAGCAGAACCTGCCTGTCCCCCCTTTGGCATCAGAAATCTTACTCAGTTCTTACTGCCTGAGTAGGTACCTGCTCTTGTATTTAACACTACACTGCAGGTTTGCCTTCAATATCTGACTTTTGACAACACTGCTGATCCCAGCTGAATCTACTGACACATCTACGATGGCATGACCCACCACCTTTGGAGATGGCTCTCTTCACAGCCCTGAGCTGTGTAATGCAAACACATAGTAAAGAAATCAGGGGAATCCAGCGGAATTCCAATATTTATTGGTTTTGGTTTTCTTCCATATCCCTTCAGTTACCACTTTTTCTAGCAGCAGGCAAAGGCAATATTAGAAGCTGATTACACACACGCCAAAGTTATGTTATCTCTGCAAGTGGTTAGCCAAGGTTCAAGGTTTCTCAAGTTCTTTTCACTAAGAAAAACTGAAAATTGAGTCAAGGGTCTTTGTTGCAATTTTATTTGCAATAAAATTAAATCAAAGCAGAACCCCATTTACCCCCATGCTGCAGGGATCAAAAATAGATTTTTGCTCACAGATCCAAACATCTTTCACCTAACACGCAGTCCCTGAAATCCCCTTACCCAGCTTATCTCAATGTTTCTGCACTCATGTGTGGTTTATTCTTTGCTCCCTGATTCTCCTTTTCTTTGTGCCTTAGCCTCTGCCTCAGAAATGAAGTCAGCAAACACTTCTCAATTCGTATGTATATTACACATGTACTTTGCTGGTACATAAAGCAGTTCCACAGTGTTTTTACAGCTGACTAAAATAACAGGCATCTCATAGTAGCAATTCTTCCTGATGCCCATTTACCATCTCCATGTAACCTTCAGTTCTAACTCTGTTAAGGAAAAAGCTCCACCCCAACAGAGAAAAAAAGAAATAAAGTGTAAGAGAAAGGGATGAAATGAAATAAAAGAGAATACATGGCATAAAAGCATGGCTTCAGAAAAATCCTAAATTATTCTTAGCCACTGAGGATATGTAGAAGTTAATTTCAAGTAACAACTCAGAAAGATAAAAGCTACAGGGTTGATGAGGTAAGGGAGAGCCTACCTTACACTAGAAAAAGAACTTTTAGCCAACCAGAGTAAAGGCAGGAAAACTTATGTGTTCTTTTCTGTAATGTTATGATGTGACAGTTAACATGGGGCAGGGGGAACATATTTAGTCTGGAAGATAATATTGACCTAGGAACAATATTCATCATGGCATGTTTGGAATCAGCCATTCATAATGAGTATCCTTGGGGAAAAAACTCATTGATTTTACATTCGAGCTTAATAATTTAATGAAAGTCATTACATGACGTGGTGGAGTATTGCAGTAACTGGAGCATGGACTTCATGACTCAGAAGGTCTTTGCCAGCACTGTAGTCTGGTGTAAATCTCAGATGATGCATTCTTTGCTATTTTCATCATGGTTTTCCTTTTGGGCATCTTTGGATAAAGGATAATATTCTATCACATTGTAGTGCCATTTAAACAATCTCAAGAGTTCTTCTTTCCATGTTAAATTTATGCTCTCTGGGAACCTGAGTAATACCTTATGTTCCTGAACAAATCTGCTCACTGGAGCAGATTATGTCTCTTTTGTTCTGCTGGAAGACTCCACTCTTCTAGCATGTTTCCACAGATATATTCTGAGCTCTGTGGGTGAAAAAAACTACCAAAACCTTGGCTTCTTCATCACTGGCTTTTATGAATAATTAGATTTTCATTTCAGTTCCCAAAAGTACTCAGATTCAATCTCTTATTTCATACATTTAGACCACCCCAGAATAAGACATCTGAATTTATCCTCAGCAAAGCTCCTTCCTTCTCCTAAAGTGTGAAATCAGATTAAATGTTCTCCTGTTATAATGTTCCTTTATGAACATACATCACAAATCTCAAGGGTTCATAGTCTGAGCCCAAATAATCCAGCTCTGAAAATCCGTACAAGAAATCTTCATGGATCTCTGCCTGAGATCCAGCCACAAGCACTGCCCAGATGCCCTTTACACTTCCATTGTTTGCTCCTTTGAATTTTCGGCGCTAAAAGCCAGTCAAAGGTTTTTTGAAGTAAGTTGTCCTGTGATACATCACTGGTACAAACCCTACAGCTCAAGCCCTAGAAAGTAGTGAAATAAAGGTTTCCACAAGACTGTGGAGGCACAGAAGCCAGTCAATTGTCATTATCCCCAAGCTTTCACAAGTCTGCAGTTCTCTGGATTCAGTATTTCATCCCAAACCCTGTGGTTAACCCATTTAGCTGAAATATGGTGTAGAATCAATTTATTGAAGTGTCTGCTGTCACCTCAGCCACTTAATTTCTCATATTAGATTCAGACAAGATCTGAACTGATCAAAGCCTCCTTGGACTTTTAAATTTCACAAGACACTTTCTGTCTTTGTCAGTCAGGTAGCTGCTCTGCCCATCAGTTCGGCGTTTATGTCAGTGGGAATCTCCCACAGCTGGGCTTCTCAACTTGTTCACATCCCATGGATGTTGTTCCAAGAAGAGCTTCACCTTCATATCAGTTCTCAGATTCACTCTCTGTTTTCAGAAAAGCTTAAATGTGAGGCAATTCTTTCTCACCCAATACAGATTTTCATGATCCTGTATATAAATGCAAGCAAAATTCTGATTTCATGGAAATAATTGACCAGTACATTACCTACATTTTTCTAATAATACATTTCATCTGATTTCACTGTCTCTCCTTTTCTTTTCATTTTTCTTTCCTCTGGTTTGTATACGACACAGACAGAGACTAGAAAAGAGCTGCTTTTTTTCACTTGGGATATTAATAGCTTTTTCACTGGAAAAACAGTGAGAGCAGAGGAAGAATCTTCCTATTACCTAAACAAGTGAAATCTGTCATTAACAGTAATAGTGTAACCAAGACAATGTAATTTCCACAGGAAAATTATTTAAAAAGTGCAAGAAACAGTATTTGTCATACAGCAAATAAAACCCAGATACCTTAAAGTTTCTTTAGTGACTTTATCGATAACTTCTCTGAGCATATAAACCTTAAAGGAATTATGTCCATCTCTCTAGGTAGAGTTTCTGTAACTTTTGATTTGTAAGGATGAATAAGTCTGTGCTTTTATAGCACCATTTGAGCTTTAAGGCTTTCTTATTTGATTACATTATATATAAAACTAGCTGGATTTAGGCAATATTTGGGATGCATACAAGTTTATATATTCCAGACAGTCTTCAAATGTCCATTGACAGGAGTCAGTCAACCAGAAATAATATGTTAAAATATTTTAAGCTCTGCAGGTATTAAAAATGTTGCTAAATTGATTTTACTTCATCTTGGATTACGTTGATTCAATAGAAAATGCAAATCAAGCTCACATTTTCCTGCTTAAATTGCAAGCTTTCAGAAAAACCTTGGTTACTAGAACTCATGGCTTAGCTATGATGTATGTAAGTATTGGTTTATCCATGTACAAACATACACGATATTCCAACTGTGAAACTGAGCTGAGATCCAGAGAGGTCATGGGGAGAAGTACATGATTAGAATTAAGTTAATATCTGGAAGAAGTCAATATTAGCCAAACGGTCCAAGCTAAATAGACATTAATAAATATCTATTCATATATTAGCTAGCAGGAAAACAAATTTAGTGGGAACATTAAATTAATTTAGGACTGTTGACCAGAAGCTGCTTATAAACTTTACCCTACATAGAGAGTCTTTCAGAGTGTGCTTGTATCCAACAACAGTATGAAACACCTTTGAAAACCTAGCTCAGATCAAACCTCTCTGACTTAGCTCCCTGGCTTGGAAATCTAATTGTATGGGCATGATGGAGCAGTCTTCTAAATATGAGCCTAAATAATCAATGGAGAAGCAGGTGCTGTTGAAGGGTTCCAGAGCAATCTCCTGTTGGCTTAAGCATAGCTATTAAGTGCAGGAAGTCATAACTTTGCTCCACAACAACATATAAACTAAAGCATTTCTTTAAGAGCAATACTTCAAATGTTCTTTGCAAGCTAGGACTGTCTCTGATCTCCTGAATTACTGTCTCAGACCTTTTTACCAAAGCCCCAATCAACCTAAGGCATTCTTTACAACAACAGAAGTGTTCTGTCGTGCTAGCTAAGGAGCAACAGTGACAGGCCGGGAGCACTCTGTGCAAGCAAGACAAAACACTAAAAATTACCCCAGTCTGTATAGAAACAAGCTGCATCTTCTCATCATGCAGTTCTACAAAGGAAAACAACCCCTCTGGCAGCATTTCCAAACTCATGATTTCTTGGTCTTTTTTTAATTTATCTCTATGGGGACACATGTGAACTCCCTCCCCCCAAAAAAGGGGGTGCTAGATAGGTATTGCAGCTTTGAAAAAGAAGAAAGCCACCAGCATAACACCAATGCCTAGAAGTAAAACACATGTGAGTCTCTGGACAGCATGGTAGAGGAAGGAATCACAACACTGCCAAGTGAGGACACCCAAGGAAAAAGGTGCATGGGCAAGGGGGAAGAATCAGCTAATACAGAAAAGTGTGTCAGCAGCCAAAAGGACATAAAAGAATGAGTGAAGCTTTTTTACATTACAGTGAAACAATGAGCAATATAATGTTGATTTATATCTGTATCTAAAAAATGGTTGAGCTGTACTTGTCATCAAAGGCATTAGGTTCGGAAACGGAAATGAGTTTCTCCAAGAGACAATGTTCCTGTCAAAATGCAGCATGCCTAATGAAAATGTATGAAACCCCCAGCCTAGAGATGAGACAGTATCTCATAAATTCTGCAAATTCAATGCAAATTGGCATGGGAAACAGGATAATCTGAAGAGCTGTCAACACAAAGTAATAAAAAACATATAGAAAGTTTCCATTCAACAATCAGCTTATTTTTCAATTCTGGTCTTTGTAATTAAAGAGCCAAAATAACTTTATGTTTTATTTCTTATTAATGAAGTCCATTTCTTGCTATATCTAGCCAATGGCTTTGTGCCACGTGTGAGAAGATACCTAAATAAACTGGCTGAAAAAATATAGTTAAGAAACTTATCAATCTCTGTTTTCCAGTGCTGGAAACAAATTAGTTCTTTCTTTCACCTTCTTTCCACTTCTTATCTTCAGTCTTAAAAAAAGAAGGTTTATTTCATTTTTAAAACCTGTTAACTGAGCCACCTGCCATGTTTTCTCTCTCACGTCTCTGCTGAAATGAGAGCCAGTTGGAGAAGGCTGGTGCTGCGCAGCTCATGCCAGGGTGCAAATAATAGAAAAGGCCATTTGATCTGAGAGGCTTTTTATCTGGTCCAGCAGTGTGCCTCACATCCTTACGTGGATGCTCACCAGACACACTTGGCTCATTTTCTGCAAACAGCACTTTTGAAAAGATTGTAGAATGGGATGGACTAATTACTATATGACTTGTAGGATAAATATTTCCAAAACCAAACTGAAGTTTCATAAATAAGTGGGGGG